>NC_135960.1:15898170-16223174 GCF_053455715.1 Rhinoraja longicauda
CTGAGCTACTGGGAGCGGTTGAGCAGGCTAGGACTTTATTCCTTGGAGCGCAGCAGGATGAGGTTTTTTATATTATCTTATAGAGGTTTTATAAATCATGAAGAATAGATAAAGTAAATGCATAGGGTCTTTTACTCAGAGTTGGGGAATCGAGAACCAGAGGACATGGGTTTAACGTTTGGGTGGGGGGGGGGGGGAGATTTAATATGATCCTGAGGGCCAACTATTTTTACACATAGGGTAGTGGGTGTATGGAACGAGCTACCAGAGGAGGTAGTTGAGACGGCTACTATTAGAAACATTTGGACAGGTACGTGGACGGCATAGGTTTAGTGGGATGTGGGTCAGGCACAAGCAGTTGGGACTGGAGTAAATGAGGTATGTTGGTTGGCAAGTTGGGCCAAAAAGCCTGTTTCCATGCTTTCTGACTCTGCGACTAATGTTTAAACTGCAAACCTTAATTTTGAAAAATATTAATTTTTAATTGCAATAGTTTAACAAGTTGTAAATAAAAACGTTGCTGCAGGAAGTAAACTTTGATAAAATCATGATTCACTTTAAACAAATGAAAATTGTTATAAAATAACAACAGTTCAGTTGTGGAAATATTTAAAATGATTAGATCCTGTTTATGTTGTTTGACTTGTTTTACAGTTTGTGAATTTTTCCATCATGAACAAAAGAAAAACTAAGGACAGGAGTTTATCACTGGGAGAGTGCATTGCTGAGGTTTGTATTTGATTTTTCATTTGACATGAAATTGGTTTCTTAAATTGTTCCCACTTTGAATAGTTGAATAGTTGTGGTTAAAAACAAATTGTTCAAAGATGAGTACAACATGTTTTATGGTATTCTTTATCCTCCGAATCTTTCCCAGCAAACAGTAGAATTGTAGTTTGCTGAAGAAGAACTTCTTTCATGTCCCTTGTTATTTTGTTTTGAAGCAAATGCATTAACACGGAAGAAATTACAAAAATAAGATAATCAAATCAACAGCTAAAGGTTGGTTGAAGGATAAATTTTGGCTTGGGTACTGGAAGAACACACTTGCTCTTCAAATGCTCCCTGGGGTTTAAAAGAATGAGGACTGATCTTGTTAAAGCATGTAAGATCCTAAGAGGGCTTGATGCTGTAGATGTTGAGATCTTTTCACTAGTGAGAGAATCACAAACAATGAGGCATAGCTGCAAAGCAAGGGGTTGGTTATTTAAAACTAGTGCACAGAACTTTATTCTGAAGTTCGTAAATCTCTGGAAATCTCAGCACCTAATGATGATGGAGGTCAGTTCATTAGATACATTTAAGATGGAGATAGATCAATATTTGAAGGGTTGAGGTTATGGGGAACTGGCATAAAAGAAGAGGTGGGATCAACACAGATCAGCTATAATCATATTGAATGGTGAGGTAGGCTTGAGAGGCCTGGTGACCTACTCCTGCTCCTAATTTACTTATGTTCTTGTGTCTGATCTTTTAAGTCCACCCAGAGTAACAAACAGACAATATAAAGTAAAAATAGAATATGCTAGAATATTTGGCAGTTCAGAAAGCATCTTTTTGAGAGACACAATGAAATGCAGATGCTGGAACTTAAGCAAACCACAGTGCTGGAGGACGAGTCAAGCAGTATCTGTGGAGGGAATGGGCAGGCGATGTTTTGGGTCAGAACCCTTTTGCCAACCTAAAACGTCAGCTATCCATTCGCTCCACCAATGCTGCGTGAACCACTGAGTTCTTCCATCACATTGTATTTTGATCTTATTATGACAAACTAATTTAATGTTTTGGGGCAATGGCCTTTTGTCTGAACTAGGCACGGTGGTGCAGCGGTAGAGTTTCTGCTGGAGACCTGGGTTCGATCCCGATTATGGCTGCTGTCTGTACGGAGTTTGTACGTTGTCCCTGTGACCTGCGTGGGTTTTCTCCGATATCTTCGGTTTCCTCCCACCCCCCAAGACATACAGGTTTGTAGGTTAATTGGCTTGGTAAATGTAAAAATTGTCCCTAGTGTGTGTAGGATAGTGTTAATATGCAGGGATCGCAGGTCGGCGAGGACCGAAGGGCCTGTTTCCACGCTGTATCTGTAAACGAAACTAAACTAGGCAAAGTCAGAAAACGCATTTTTAAGTGACAGAGAAGAAAGAGTGGCAATCAAGTGTGATATGACACTGCTAGTGATATCACTGGCTGAAAGATTGAAGGCTTGCTAACTGCATTTAGTTTTTCTAGTTGAGAAGTGAATAGAAGGAGATGAATAATCTTGGGGGACAAAGGAAGAAAAAAATAATGAAACAAGGAACTGCAATTGCTGCTTTACAAAAAAACCACGTTGGACTAATTCATCGAGTCAGATTGCAAATCAGGCTGGAAGTTTGAGATACATTGCAGTTGCAGGAAATGTGAAATAGAAGCTTTTCCTGAAATACTGAGAAGCTTCTCAGTTACACGATCAAATTTAAATCAATTAAAAAATTGTTAGTTAGTAAAATTGTGGGAAAGGAATGCTTCCCATGATCTGTGAGCTAAGTGTCTGTCCGATAGTTTGACTTGGAGAAAGTAAACTAGTTGTAACAAAAGACTTAAATCTATGTTGCATTGCTTGATTTTGATTGAATGAAAATACTCCAAGTAACCAATGCTTTGTTTCATGTAGAAGAAGGAACCTTATTTTATATATAAGAATGAGTTGTATGTTATTTTAGAGTTTGAGAAAGGACCCCTGGCACTCATTTTTCTGATAATAGGAGTAGCATGCTGCAACCATTAGGAATATCTCATCTAGATCATCCGTGCAGAGGTCTGGTTAAATGCTGTGGAATGGGTGAAAAGAAAATTGGATATATTCAGCACCTGTCATGATTTTGATATCCCAAAAAATGTTAATGCAATAAAATATTTTTAAATCACTTTTATATTTCAGAAGAGGTAAACTTAAAATGTTGTCATTTGTCTCATTTTGATGCATGAAGCCTACTCCAGGAGTGACCCTGGAGGTCACTCTTCTGCTCATCTTTGAATTAAAGCCAAGCAATCTACTTGTCCACCTAAAGGAGTAGAAGTGGTCTTGATTTAACACTCACCTTTAAGACAGCCCTGCCAACAATGCTTCAACACGAGTATTAATTTAGATTCTTGATATCACCGCCACCGAATAGGACACAAATCCACAATCTTCCTACTGAGTAGACAGTGCCACTATTGATATACAATAACAGTTACTTTTTGTTGCAGGATTTTCAATAATAAAGATTTTTCAAATAACTAAGTTTAGTTTTATTTTTACAAGCTAAATTACTAAAGGCTGAGTGGTACATTGTTTAATAGAGGTTATTTATTCACAAAATGCTGGAGTAACTCAGCAGGTCAGGCAGCATCTCAGGAGAGAAGGAATGGGTGACGTTTCGGGTCGAGACCCTTCTTCAGGCTGATTGCTTAATAGAGTATCATTGCAAAAGTGTCTATTGATCAATTGCTTGTTAATTTCAAATGACCACTAATGGTAAAAGTAGCAGCTATGCTTTAGTTTGAGTTTAGGTTAGAGGTACTGTGTGGAAGCAGGCCCTTTGGCCCACTGAGACCGCCCTGACCAGTGATTACCCATACACTAGTTCTAACTTGAACGTCTGTGGAATGGGGGTAGAAACCTGAACGTCTGTGGAATGGGGGAAGAAACCGGAGCACCTGGCAAAAACAAATGCGGTCACGGAGAATGTACAAACTCTGTACAGACAACACCCACAGTCGGCATCGAATCCGGGTCTCTGGCGCTGTAAGGCAGCAACTCTATCGGTGCGCCACACTGCCGCCCACTGTGCACATTCTAAGGAAATTATTGCGAAGGGGTTACATGGAAACAGCTTTTTTTTCTGTCAGGGAATTTTCCAAGTAACTTCAGTGGTTCCTTCATTCCCAATCAAAATCACCTGATAGCCAATTCAGGCCATGTACTAGGTTTAGGTTTATTATATTGTCATTGTGGATACTCAACATTACCACGCGTGGCAGGGTGGTGTGATCTGTCCAGTGGATTATTGAAAGCTGACTATTGAAATTTCCTAACTGCAAATTTTGTCTGAAAAATGACATCTCATGTAGATATTACAATGGATATTGCACATAAGCTTTCAAAAATGCATTCAATGAAGTATCCCATAGCAAAGTTGTTTAGAAATTGGAAGCATCCAGTTTCGGGTGTGTGTTAACTTGAGTGCACAACTTGCTAAAGGAATGGAAATCTGGGGAACAGCTGAAAAACAGCTGGCAACGATACTTCCTGGTTTGTTCCTCCCAGATACTTTCACCTGCAACCACAGAAAGGGCAACACCTGTTCTTCACCTCCATTCAGAGACCCAAACAACCTTTCCCAGTGAGAGAAAGGTTTACATGCACCTCTTGATGTACATCCTCTGCATCAGTGAGATCAAGTGTAGACTAGACGAATGCATTTTCAAACACTTGCACTCTGCCCTTCAGGGCCAGCTGGAGCTCCTCGTTGCGAGCCACTAATTTCCCTGGACGTTCCCATACTGACACGTCGGCATTCAGTCTCCTCCATTGCTAGGGCGAGGCCTTGCACAAACTGGAGAAACAGCAAATCACATTCTGCGTATAACCTTAGGGCATGGACATATGAATTCTCCAATTTTAGATAACCTTTCAACTCTTTCTGTCACATACACTTTCTTTCCATTTTTCCCCAACGTATCCCCCCATCACCCAAATCCTTTCCCCCTCTATCTCCTGCTCATCACCCACCCTGACTCCCTCCAGGTCTCTCTCTATGTTTCGTTCCTCGCCTTCCTTTCTTATCTGATTTCCTCTGTTTCAGGTCTTTGATTGCTCCACTTATCCCCAGCCTTTATGACCATCTCCATCCTTTTGTTTCATCACCCGACTCACCTGTTAATTAACTCCTTACCTGTCACTTGCCAGTTCCTACCCCATCCCTTTCCCTCGCCTCTTTTTTTTTTTACCAGTTATCTCTCTGTTACTCCAGTCTTGAAGAGTCCCAACATGAAACATCCTTTGTCCATTGCCACAGGTACAACTGGACCCACTAAGTTCTTCCAGCCACTTATTTTTTGCTCAAGGAAACTTCCTCCTGATTCTGATCTCCTGTGCTCCCTCCACTGATGAATTAATAATTGTCCACGTTGAACAATATTTGGAGGAAGCACCAAAAAAAGTCAGAGAACAAAATGTACACTGGATGAATGACTTCCATGTCAATCATCTGAATTGATTTGACAGCACCATCACCAACTGAACTGGAAAGTTTTGAAGGTTGTAGCTAACTATTCGGGTCTTTGGCAAGCATATGAACAAACTGATTACGAAAATAGATCGGTCTGAGGAGGGGTCTCGACCCGAGGCGTCACCCATTCCTTCTCTCCCAAGATGCTGCCTGACCTGCTGAGTTACTCCAGCATTTTGCGAATAAATACCTTCGAACCAGCATCTGCAGTTATTTTCTCATACGAAAATATATCTGATAGATTTGTCAAGTTCGGATGATTTCCATTTCATAAATCCATTTTGACTGTCCAATCGTGTTATTATTTTCTAAAGGCCTTATTATAGTTTCCTTAATTTTGAAATTTAATTTGTAATGTTGGTATAACTCCCAAGTGATATGTCATTTTTCAACATCGCCAGCAATAAAAACAATATCTATGAACTCCACACTTATGGGAAGGTTGATCAATGGAATGATTTAGGATAAGCTTCACAGGAAAACTTAGATTTCGACCAACACTGGGGATGGCTCTTCAACATTTCATCAGGAGTGTGACTGGATAATTAGAATGGCTTTTAAAAATTGGGAGTTTGGAGTAGAGAATGATGAACATAAGGTGTTAAGGCAGTGCCTGATAGAATTCTTAATACACCCATGAGATATTTCCATGGATTTAGAAATTCGGTAAAGGAAATTAAAAAAATTGTCTAAATCTCCGCTGTAAATGACTTTCCGCTTGTGAGCCGCTGCGCCGATGGGACATTGGCAAATCCTCCCCTTCCTCCTGTGATTTAAAAATGTCTCTTCCCCCCCCCCCTAGAATATTTCCAGTGTGGTCATAAATAAGGAATGGGAGCCCTGATTAAAAGTTCCTACATGTAAAAGCTTGTTATTGGAGATATATTTAGCAAGTAGATAAAATGTTATATATGTGAACTTGGTGTCGTTCTCTCTCCCCCCCCCCCCCCCGTGTTACTGTGAGCGAGGAGTGGGTTTCTAGGTGTGGAGGAGGCGATCAATCGTGACTGGTGGGACATTTTCCTGCCCTCCCCTTTACAATCAACATCGGTAAAATTCCCAGCGCAGTACGTGCGTGGAAAGTTCACATATATAACATTTTATCTACTTGCTAAATATATCTCCAATAACAAGCTTTTACATGTAGGAACTTTTAATCGAGTTTCAAAATGGATACATGGCGGCGCTGCTCAGCAGCTGCGGCTTACCTGCAGTCCGTTTGTCTTTTGTGTTTTTTTGTTGTTTTTTGTCTTAATTATAGTGTTTAGATGTGATGTAGTGTTTTTTTGTGGTTGTGTACTATGTGTGGGGGGACTGTAAAATTGTCTCTTCCGAACGGTGACCCGACCTTTTTTTCTGGGTCGTGTCTCCGTTCCTGCTGCACCTACCATCGGCCAAACACCTGGAGCTGGCGGCCTCCAGCTGGGACCACCTGGGCTCTGGTTTGCAGAGCCCATTGACTGTACTCACCATCTGCGGAGCTGGCTGCCTTCGGAGGCTGTGGTGGCGCTGCGTGAGCGGCTGCGACTCGCCTTCGGAGGCTCCGAAGGCTTCTTCGGCCGCGGGCCGCGTGGATATCGGAAGCTCGCAGGCCCCTGGGTGGGGGCCGACATCGGGAGCTCCCGCAGCGTCAGCGTCTTCGCCCACCCCGAATCGCGGGGTTTGTGTCGGCCCACTGCGGACCTTTCACCGTCCGGCGCGGCCTAAAATAGGCCGCAGGATTTTTTTCTGCCCGGTGGGGGCTTCAATGTCGGGAGCCACGACCGCCCCGGCGTGCAGCGGCAGCGTATTCGCCCGCCCCTAGTCGCGGGGCTTGGGTCGGCCCGCTGCAGACCTTTCACCGTCCGGCGCGACCTGGAATGTGGCAACTTCAACAGCTTGACCGCGGGAGAACACGGCAGGGGAAGAGAAAAGACATTCTGGCCTTCCATCACAGTGAGGAGGTGACTGGAGGAGACTCACTGTGATGGATGTTTTTTTTTTTGTTTTGTGTTGGTTTGTCATTGTGTGTGTTATTGCTTATTTTTATTGCTCTTATTGTTGGACTGTGGGTAATGGAATTTCATCCAAATGACATTTTTGGATGACAATAAAGGCTATTCTGATTCTGATTCAAAGTTTGCATGTTGTACCAACGCACTGATTTTTTTTCTTTCTGCGAACGATTACGTTGTTTCAATGCTGTTTATGAATTTGCAGCTGTGTCACCAAGTGTGCTAACGTTTCCCACAAGTACTTTATAATGCAACTTTGTATTTGTTGCTTGTCACCATACACGAGGCCACTAGGCCCGTCGGGTTCACACTGCTCCCCGTGAGCATAACATTGGACTTTCCCTAACCTTCTCTGACTTTTTCTCTCTTGTGCCTATCACCTCTTGGTTTCCGTACTATTAACCTTGACAAGGGTGGCCATTTGCCTCACCATCACGTCCCAGTGATATAGGGGGAAACTAGATTGCCCAGAGTAACCCCAGAGATCTCAAAGTGAGTGGGCGGCACGGTAGCGCAGCGTTAGAGTTGTTGCTTTACAGCGAATGCAGCGCCGGAGACTCAGGTTCGATCCTGACTACGGGTGCTGCACTGTAAGGAGTTTGTACGTTCTCCCCGTGACCTGCGTGGGTTTTCTCCGAGATCTTCGGTTTCCTCCCACACTCCAAAGACGTACAGGTATGTAGGTTAATTGGCTGGGTAAATGTAAAAATTGTCCCTAGTGGGTGTAGGATAGTGTTAATGTACGGGGATCGCTGGGCGGCACGGACTTGGTGGGCCGAAAAGGCCTGTTTCCGGCTGTATATATATGATATGATATGATATGAACTCCACACAGAAAGCACTGTAATGGTTTTGGTTTAGTTTAGTTTAGTTCACAAATTCCATTGGGAAACTGGTCAAGTGAATAAGATGACGAAGAAGTACATGGAATGTCTTTTATCAGCCACAGCACAGAACAGAAGAGCAAAGAGACCTTGTGGTTAATGTGGTTAATGTTACTGCAAGTGAAAATAATGCAGCATAACAATTTAAAAGAAAAACAAAACATTTCCCCAGAACTTCCCAGGAGTTGCATTAATCATGCCGCATTGCATACGAATGATAGATACGTCTTAGAGAAATATCTCATTGAATGGATGACTGCCTTACAGAAAATGTGATGAAGACCATTTTCTAGGAGAGCGACCTCCCCCTTAATGTACGGGGCTACCTGTAAATAGATGGCAACATCAATCTGCATGCAACTGCAATTTGAAGTTGACCCTGCCAAACTGGGCTGCTTCCATTCAGTTAACATGTTTTTTGAGGCATGCATGGGAAGCCTGATCTTAGCACCATGCTTTGATATTCAGGCATATTTTGCCTGAAAAAGGGAAAAGCTGAAAATAAGAGGAAGAGAGAACAACGTTGAACAGGCCCTTCGGCCCACCGAGTCCTCGCTGACGACCAGTTCACTCCTACACATACTAAGGGCAATTTACAGAAAGCAATTAACCTTCTGGAAGGGGAAATGGGCATGGAAATTCCCTCCACAAATTTCCTCCTCAGCTGAGTTCCTCCAGTACTTTGTTTTGACATGTCCGTGTATTAAAGTACATCCCCAGCAACATTCTCCCCCTTGTAAATCTTTCCTTTATGCGAGCATCTGTTCAATTGGCTATCTAGTTATGTGTTTTGTTTGGGACGTTTTAGTGCTGGAGTATTTCAGAGAACCGCACTTTAAATCTGTTTTTTTTTTTGCTATGTAATAACGCTAACAGGTAATTATCCCTGCGGAACACTTCCTCGAACAACACCATGCCACTGACTAGACCACTGAGTCGATTTTAATGGAAAGCGTGTGCTGGCGCGGGCCATAGACTATGGCATGCACATCTCTATGGCAAGCGCTCTGCTTCGCACATGTGCGACACAGTAGCGGTTTTCCTTTGTCCCCTAGGCCAGGGTAGGGGAGCACAGAGTTACCTACACAACGCTCGTACTGTACGGCCTTGGCACGTGCGCTCGCCATCCAGCTGGACTCCGTGGAGCTGACCGTACAAATTTATTAGCGCTATCCATGCAGCTGATTCTCATTCATCAATATCAGAAATAAAAGTAAGTGTGCTTATGTTAGAAGCGCATGTTGCACAAAAAGGGAGTCTATCAAGACTTCGCAAACCTATGAAAGATACTGGAAATACATTGCATCCATCTAATATATAACCTGCTTAAGTTGACTTGTTATGGTGTTAAAATATAAGAACTATCTTATTTGAAAACAAAAGCATTCAAGAGTCTGTATGTCATAGACACTACAATGTTTTTTTTTTACCTGATCCAATCAGGTAAAATGTGTTATTGTAAGGTATAATTTTTAAAAAACAGGATAAATTAAGGGTAAACAAGCAAGGAAATGGTGTCATTTCAAAAATTATCAAAAATGTTCTGCGTAAAGGAGCCGCTGCCCCCTTTCACCCCCGCCTGGGGCGTTACCAGTTACCCTTGGAACTCCACCAGGGGGCAATGCCCCCTGGACCCCCATCTCTCTTCCTCTTCTTTTCAGCTTTTCCCTTTTTCAGGAAAAATGTGCCTGAATATCAAAGCATGGTGCTAAGATCAGGCTTCCCATGCTTGCCTCAAAAAACATGTTAACTGAATGGAAGCAGCCCAGCTTGGCAGGGTCAACTTCAAATTGCAGTTGCATGCAGATTGATGTTGCCATCTATTTACAGGTAGCCATGTACATTAAGTCTTTCCAGGTGAGACAAAGGTTCACCTGCACCTCCTCCAACCTCATCTATTGCATCCGCTGCTCTAGATGTCAACTTATTTACATCGGCGAAACCAAGCACAGGCTCGGCGATCGCTTCGCTCAACACCTGCGCTCAGTCCGCATTGACCAAACTGATCTCCTGGTGGCCGAGCACTTCAACTCCCTCTCCCATTCCCAGTCTGACCTTTCTGTCATGGGCCTCCTCCAGTGCCATAGTGAGGCCCACCGGAAATTGGAGGAACAGCACCTCATATTTCGCCTGGGCAGCTTGCAGCCCAGTGGTATGAACATCGACTTCTCCAACTTTAGGTAGTTCCTCTGTCCCTCTCTTCCCCTCCTCCTTCCCAGATCTCCCTCTATCTTCCTGTCTCCACCTATATCCTTCCTTTGTCCCGCCCCCTGATATGAGTCTGAAGAAGGGTCTCGACCTGAAACGTCACCCATTCCTTCTCTCCCGAGATGCTGTCTGACCTGCTGAGTTACTCCAGCATTTTGTGAATAAATACCTTCGATTTGTACCAGCATCTGCAGTTATTTTCTTATACATTAAGGGGGACGTCGCTCTCCTAGAAAACGGTCTTCATCACATTTTCTATAAGGCAGTCATCCATTCAATGAGATCTTTCTCTAAGACGTATCTATCATTCACACGCAATGCGGCATGATTAATGCAACTCCTGGGAAGTTCTGGGGAAATGTTTTGTTTTTCTTTAAAATTGTTATGCTGCATTATTTTCATTTGCAGTAACGTTAACCACATTAACCACAAGGTCCCTTTGCTCTTCTATTCTGCGCTGTGGCTGAAAAAAGACATTCCATGTAGCTTCTTCATCATCTTATTCACTTGACCAGTTTCCCAATGGAATTTGTGAACTTTTGTGTTCCTAATTTTCCGTTTCCAAGCATTCATTCTGTATTGCATTGCCTTGTTTGTCCTCTCCAAGCACGCCAACTTTCACTTTTAGAAATGAAGGATCTTCAAGCTGAAATGTTATCCACATTTCTTTTTCCACTTATGCTGTGTTCCCAGTATTTTCTGTTTTTGATTCAGATTCGTAGTTTTTGACATTTCACTGACTTCCATGAAACCTCCCTGCAAATAGCTTTTCAATATTAAAAAGGTATTAGTAGTTAAGAAATTGTACTTAACTAGAATTATATATTACTCTTTTAAAAACAGTAATAATTATTATATGAACATTAATTACCGATGATTCCTCCCCTCTTCCCAACTACCCCCCCCTTAAATATCCCATTTTTGCCTGACAGCTCCTTGATAAAAGTTGCACTACCGAATGGTTTTCTAATTAATTCTCTGATCCTTGTATATAAATATTTGTTTTTACACATTTATTCTGGAAAGTTGCACGCTCTTCCGTAGTTTTCCAAACGTTTCTCACTTTTTCTCTTGAGAGCTTTTTTTTTGTTTATTGCTTTATTGTATAGTTTTAATGAATCTGCAAACAATGGCAGACATGGGAAATATTGTTTTGAGATACGGAAAGCTTTCTTGCTCCGTAACGTAGGGGTAAACTGTACTCAGAAAGTTATAAGAAACAATTTACAAATTCCCAATCTCTTTTAAATTGATTCTACCTGCTATTTAATGTAAAATGTTCAGTAAAATTATTCTTGTTCAAGGATTTCTCAGCACCAAAGATCTCTCTTTCCAAAACTTTGTTTTTTGTCCTTTTTTTCTTGCCAGTAATACCACATCGCTAGCAATGAATGCCTTGGTTTCCAATATTCTTGTTACCACTCTGAAAATGAGGAACTCTTTCTTTTAAAATGGTGTACTTTCTAATAAGCATTGGTAACCACTTGCATCTCAATTAAGTGCAAATAAAGCAAAATGGGTTTTGCTTTCCATAAAATATATAGATATGTTCAGTGCTGGTTATTCACAGTGTGATTACCTGACGTTACATTGAATTTACAGGTTCACATGATATTGAGAACACGGTTCTGCCACCATCTCCCTGGTAAACCATTTGGAGTAGAAGCTCAATACAAGTAAGTGATATATGAATCAACAGCATTGCAAAGTGCTGCAGTAACCACTCTGAGTCAGAGCTATACAGCATGGAAACAGGCTCTACGGCTTCACTTATGCATGCTGACCACGTTACATGATGAAGCAAAAGCCACTTGCCTATGCCTATATCCCTCAATCTTTCCTATTCATGTCCCCATGTGTATTTTAAATGTCATAATTGCACTTTGTCTGCCACTTGCCCTACATGCTCTTTCTCTGTACACACCATCTATTTTTAGACTCCACTACCCTGAGGAAAGGACTGTGGCTGTTCACCTTATCCGTGCCCTTCGTAATTTTATATACCTCAATAAGGTCACTCATCAGCCTACTAAGCTCCAGGGACGAAAGAACCAGCCTATCCTAAACCCTGCAGACACCATGGTGATCTCCTAAATCTTTTTTCCACTATTTCCAGTTTAAAGACATCCTTTCTTTTGAAGAGTGACCAGTACTGTACACTGTACTCCAAATCTGGCCTCCTCAACTTTTTGTACAGTGCAACATGACGTCCCAACTGGTGCACTGAAAACCTGATCTTTTTTTATTGATTAAAATAAAATGATTTGTCCAAATAGGTCGCTGGAAATATTTTTCAAGTTCCACAAATGATACAGTTTTGAACTCATTTTGAGTGCAAGTACCAGTAGACAGCCATTTGAAGCGGTAACCAAGCTTCAGTTGTAGGATACTTACAGGAATGTTATGGAAATACATTATTCTGATACTCTGTCTACATTTAATAAACACGCACCTGTGTCCAGTATGTTAAGGCAGTGGGAACACTATCAGCCCTTGAGATATTATCTGCTATATGGGCACAGGCTCTTATACCAATGCTCACTACTTCGCTTAACCAAAAGTGGGAAAAATTCTTCTGAGTTGGAAATAGTACGTGTAATTTGACATGTTTTGGTTATAATTCTTGCATTTATACTTTGTTTTAATTTCTACGGCAAATATTTCTTGTTAATGAAAAGAAACAAATGCCAAAAATCTGACATAAAGGGAGAATGCTAAGTAATGCAGTCAGTATCGAAGGCAAGAGAGCCAGAGTTGATTTTTCAGGTTAATGACTTTTCATTAGAACTGATTGTTTGCAGAATTCATTCTTTTTGTGAACAGAATTCTCTTTCCATGGCTTGCAGACTTTCACTGGAGTTTTATCAGTTCTTGTATTATGGATGCCAAAGACTATCTTATTTGCATTATGTGGTCAATATGATAATCACTAAATGTAGCTGATCTGTGTCAGTTTTGATGGTTTTATTATTTTCATGATGGTAAACAATAGTTCTTTAATTTGCTTGCGCACACTTATTCAGGTATATTGTCCTGTGTCAACAATTTGGCAGTGTTGGAAATAGTTAATACTAATGGTTACATTCAGTAAAATGTCATAATTTCAGTCATTGCATGGAATTGTAAGGAGTTTGGATGGGGCAAATCAAGTGAGAGGGTAATTGTAGATTTTGCAATCCAGTTTAAGAATATGTTGTGAAAACTGCCTGAAATTAGTTTCACGTTGCATGAGAAAACAATACTTTAATTAATAGGTTTGAATACTTTTATACTTCCACGGAAAAGTTTTTTTTTGGACATTGAGTAATTTACAGGATAACATGCAATACATTGCAAACTGTATGTTGTTGCAGAAAGGAACAGCAGAGCTCAGAACATCAACAGATTCAATTTACATAGTGTTTTTGATGTAGATCAATCTCTCTGACCCATTCCAGTTTTGTGACTATCATCTATTGTGTTTCCCTTCTTTCCAAAAACCAATTTGATATTTATGCAACAAAACCCTCCAATACATTGCTTAACTTGTCTTTGTTTGACTGTCAGTTGAAAATCACAGCTTGAATAGCCCATTGATGACCCTCAAATCTATTTTGCCTTTCAGTTAGATCGGGGTAGATCAACACCTAAACCCCATTTATCTGTCTTTTCTCCATTGTCCTTGATGGCTTTGCTTGAAAAAATCTCAGTCCTGAAAGTTTTAATTGTTTAAATGTTTGCAACCTTTTGGCTGAAAATGTTACTAGTTTTTCTACTTCCCATTTAATGGGTCCTGATTTCACTCAGAAGCTTAAGCAATTTACCATATTTTAAACTCTCCTACATAGGATGGTCTTGCAAAAGAAAGTCTTGTGTAATAAAGACCTCTGCTCTTCCAATTTTGTTTGATCATGCATTAACATTTTGTAGTTTGTGTGCTGGGCATCTGAATCGTTGAACCACCATAGTCACAAGGCCCCACAGCATTTAGAAAATATTCTTATTATTACTTCTCTGACCAAGGTGCATTGAGCTGCCTTTCTCTACATTCTCATGGATTTGCCTACTTGCCAAGTTCCTACTCGCATTTCCTCATTCTATTTTGCCTTCTAACAAACACATTCACAAAAAAATTATGTCTCTGTCTAAATTGTTAATAAAGATAATTTAGCATCACAAAAGGAAATCCCCTAATGCACTCTTTTGACAAATCGAGTTTATTTTCAAATGCCCAAGTATGGTGAGGAGCAAAGATAAGAAAAATCTTGTTTGAATAAGAAAAATCAGCCATGATCACAATGAATGGTGGTGCTGGCTCGAAGGGCCAAATGGCCTCCTCCTGCACCTATTTTCTATGTTTCTATGATTGCAGCTGCATTGTAGGTACATGGACAGGCTCCTGAATGTGGTGGTATGGCATCTGATGTTTCTACCTCCTGCCTGACGATTCGGTGAGAGGTGGGCATGGCTTGAATCGTAGGGATCTTTGATGATAGATGCCACCTTCTTGAGGAAATGCCTCGTGTAGATGCTTTTGTCTACTCGCTGCAGCCTCTTGGGTTCCTGTGCCGCACTAGATCATGTTGCAAACTGTATAACTGATCGGGTTTAGCCTTCAGTTCCCTTAAGTTTAATGTACGTTGTTTTATTTTTGTATTCCCGGATCAAAATGGATAATTTCCGACGATAATGGCAAAAAAATTAAGTTTCAACTTCCTATCTTTACAAGCACTGCCTGACCTGCTGAGCATTTACAGAATTTTCTGCTTTTAATAGATAATAGATAATAGACAATAGGTGCAGGAGTAGGCCATTCGGCCCAGCACCACCATTCAATGTGATCATGGCTGATCATTATCAATTAGTACCCCGTCCCTGCCTTCTCCCCATACCCCCTGACTCCGCTATCCTTAAGAGCTCTATCTAGCTCTCTCTTGAATGCATTCAGAGAACTGGCCTCCACTGCCTTCGGTGGCAGAGAATTCCACAGATTTACAACTCTGTGACTGAAAAAGTTTTTCCTCATCTCCGTTCTAAATGGTCTGCCCCTTATTGTTAAACTGTGGCCCCTGGTTCTGGACTCCCCCAACATTGGGAACATGTCTCCTGCCTCTAACGTGTCCAACCCTTTAATAATCCTATATGTTTCAATAAGATCCCCTCTCATCCTTCTAAATTCCAGTGTATACAAGCCTAGTCGCTCCAGTCTTTCAACATATGACAGTCCCGCCATTCCGAGAATTAACCTAGTAAGCCTACGCTGCATGCCCTCAATAGCAAGAATATCCTTCCTCAAATTTGGAGACCAAAACTGCACACAGTACTCCAGGTGCGATCTCACAAGGGCCCTGTACAACTGCAGAAGGACCTCTTCGCTCCTATACTCAACTCCTCTTGTTATGAAGGCCAACATTCCATTGGCTTTCTTCACTGCCTGCTGTACCTGCATGCTTCCTTCTGTAGATTTTTCCTATAACCTTGTGATCTTTTTCAATAAATTTATGTAACTAATATAAACTGATGTAACTAATCTGCCATAAATGTTCACTTTTCGATGTGCTCCATCTTATCCAACTATACACAAAGAGATTCTCCGCTCTTGTTTATGACAGACCAGTAGTTTTTCGGTAGTTTATTAAAATAAAATTGTAAATCTTTCAGTTTGTTTTGGAACTGATATTATGGTAGAAGATTCGGAAGTGAAAGTCAGTGTGATTTATAGGTTTCATCTGGAATTGGATGTACATCATAAATTGAGCTCTATTGACCTCCAGCTTCTTTTTGGATGATTCAATTGAATCTGCTTCTCATTCTTTCCTGGTGGTGCAGCCCAAATCCTCAGCACCTGCTGCATGAAAACAAGAATGATTTTCCTCCAGTTTGTATTGGTTCTTTTGTCAATCATCTTTATTCTATCTTCCTTAGTTCTAGGCCCCTCTGATAATAAAAACAGTTTCTCCCTTTTGAATGTTCTCTTCATGATTCGAAAATTATTTTGTCGGGTGCCCTGTTCCAAGGTAAATAACAACTTATCAAAGTTACAAAGTCCCTTGTTCCTGGAATTATTTTGGTAGATCTTTTCTGCGCTCTTTAAGTTTGCTGCCCAGAACTAGATGTGTAGCACAACTCTAATTGTGGCTGAATCAGTTTTTTTTATCAAGGTTCATTATGACTTCCTCTTTCTATTTTGCTCTTATATTCTGTGCTTTTATTTATGCCCAAGATCTGAAAATGTTTCTGAACCAATTTCTTTGCAATATGCCACTTTAAATAAATTATGCATCTGAACCCCCAGATCTCTTTGTTTTCACATTCTTCTTAGAACTTGCATCCAAGTTTAATTTCTCCCTCTCAAACTGCAGGTTGAATTCTATCATATTGTGGTCACTGCCTCCAAGGGGTTCTTTTACCTTTAGCTCCCTAATCAAGTCTGGTTTCTTGCACAACACCAAATCCAGAATTGTCTTTTCCCTCGTGAGCTTGACCACAAGCTACTCTAAGAAGTTATCTTGTGGGCATTCTACACATTCCTTCTCTTGGGATCCGGAACCAACCTAAATTTACCAATATACTTACATATTGAAGTCCCCCATGACCGCCGTAACATTGCCTTTCTTACATACCTTTCTATTTCCTCGTGTATTTTGTTCCCAACGCCGTGCCTGCTATTTCAAAATCTGTATTTAACTCCCTTCAGGGTATTTTCACCATTGCATTTTCTTACCCCTACCCACAAGGATTCAACATCTTCTGATCCTATGTCTTCTCGCTACGGTTTGGATTTATTTCCATTCCAACAGAGCCACCCCATCCCCACTGCCCACCTTCTTGCCTTTTTGATAGATGATATCTGGGATATTCAGATCCCAGCTCTGATCCTCTTTCAGCCATGACTCTGTGATGTCCTCAACATTGTACCTGCCGATTTCTAACTGCACTGTAAGCTCATCCACCTTGTTTTGCATACTGCGTGCATTGAGATATAACAGCCTCAGTTATTTACTAATCTTCTCAAAATAGTCCCCATGTTGACTGACATTAAAATCTTATCCCGTTTTAAACTTCCTGTTCCATTTCCTCTCCTAGAAACTTTGGTAACTTTTCCCGTGCTCTCCTTGCCTTTAATTATTATACTTTTCCAATCTGTTGAACCCTTCCCCCCATCCCTTCCATTATTTAGTTTAAAGCCCTGTCTACATCCCTTGTTTACCAAAACTCTACCTCCATGAATACTTTACAGCCACCACGCTACTAGCCCAAGCGACTGAAGTGCAAAGAAATGAAACAGAACTGAAATTCAGCAGGGTAAGAGAAAATATAAAGTGTGAGGATGTACTGTTCAATCCAAGTGAAACCAAATACATTGTGAAACACCATTTGCTTATTGTATGCAAATTTGTTATTTACTATTTCATTGTTTTTCAGAAATTTGATGGATCTTCTAAAACAAACAGCTATTCATGGAGAAAGCAACTCTCTCCTAATTGTCGGTCCCCGAGGAGCAGGAAAAACTATGGTATGAGTTTCTTGAGCAACCTGATCTTTGTAGGATTCGCATTGATGAAAGATTTTATGCTATACTAGACCAAGTGGACCCGTTGGGCCCAAACCTCTCCTGCATTGGTGCAGCACCCTCTCCTCTCCCCTCCCTCCCCTCTCCCTCCCCCCTCCCTCCCTTCCCTCTCCGTCCCTCTCCTCCCTCCCCTCCCTCCACCCCCCCTCCCTCCACTCCCCCCTCCCTCCACTCCCCCCTCCCTCCACTCCCCCTTCCCTCCACTCCCCCTTCCCTCCACTCCCCCTTCCCTCCACTCCCCCTTCCCTCCACTCCCCCTTCCCTCCACTCCCCCCTCCCTCCACTCCCCCCTCCCTCCACTCCCCCCCTCCCTCCACTCCCCCCTCTTCCACTCCCCCCTCCCTCCACTCCCCCCTCTTCCTCCACTCCCCCCTCCCCTCCCCCCACTCCATCCCCCTCAACCCCCCTTATCCCCGCTCCTCCCCCCCCACTCCATCCCCAATCCCCTCACCCCCTCCCTCCATCCACCCTCCCCCCTCTCTCCCTCCCTCAGAGATAGATTTAAATTTTAAAATGTGAATAACTTTAAAAATATAACATCAATTTCAATGAAAGGTCTTCCATTAGCACAAAGGAACGACGGTGAGTAAGGTGGACATAAAATTGTTGTGCTATCGTGTACCGTTTTGGCTGTAGTTCAGGAACAAACAAACAAACGAGAGTTTTAGTATATAGATTTCAGGCTGGGATGGAGAGAAGGGCTCAAGTATTAGGGGGTAGTCTGATTCTGCAGGACGAAAGCAGCTTTCTTTCTCTGAGTTTTGTCCTTTTTTTTTATTTGAGCCATTGCTAATCACTGTGGAAGGTAAAATGTTTTATTATCCAGAAGATAGGCACAAAAAGCTGGAGTAACTCAGCGGAACAGGCAGCATCTTTGGAGAGAAGGAATGGGTGAGGTTTCAGTCTGAAGTAGGGTCTCGACCCGAAAGGTCACCCATTCCTTCTCTCCAGAGATGCTGCCTGTCCCGCTGAGTTACTCCAGCTTTTTGTGTCTATCTTCGGTTTAAACCAGCATCTGCAATTCCTTCTTACACATTTCGTCTTACATATTTTGTTATCCAGACTGAGGAGGGCCATTCAACCATAAATAGCAAGTACTGTGCACAGAAATGCTTTCACAGCTGCCTAAACCATATCTGGAGGGCAACAGTCTGTTAAAAGTGTCAACGTTTGAATCACTGTGAATGTCTCTAACATTCACAAACATTCAATACAGTTCAGCTCTAAAAGTTTAATGAACTACTATTTGTTTGAAATATTATTTTAAAACAAAATTAATTATATACAATCAAAGATCAGGACAGTTCAACCGATTTACTAACTTAATGAATTGAAAAATATAAATTACTTGCTATTTCCCTGCCTTTGAAAGCCAGCCTCTTTGGTAATTTGTATTTGATTTAAGACATCACAACTGCTATGCCTCAAATCCTTAGATTTCATGATCTCGGCAAAAACAGATGAGAAGTATTCATTTAATATCTCCCTTATCTCTAGTGGTTCAACACAAAGACCACCAAATTGATCTTTAAGAGAACCTATCCTTTCCCGAGCCACCATTTTACTCTTCGTATGCATGAATCTTTTGGGATTTTCCTTTACGTTGCCTGCCAGCTCCATTTTATATCCTCAAGCATGCTCTTGTAGGGACATACGGATTAGCGGGGTGGTCTCGAACCCTCGGTTGGGCTAACGGGTCACGTGGTGCGGGAGCGCGAGGTATAGTTGTGTCTGGCGCCAAACTGGAGAGATTAGATTAGATTATGTTAGCAGTTAAGTAGTGTGTGTCCAAAGTAAGTTCGTTGCGCCTTGTTACGGTTTTTACTAAGAATAAAGTCTTTTGATAATAACGCTCGTTTTTGGACTCACTACATTGGTGACGTGTGGTGTGACGTTTCCCTTCCACGCCCTCGCCCGGTGGTGCCTGCCGCCCTGCGGCGTAAGGTTTTTGAGGCCACTCATGGCCTGGCACATCCGTCCATCAGGGCGACTTCGGCCATGGTGGCCGCCCGGTTTGTCTGGCACGGCCTGCGGAAGCAGGTGGCGATCTGGGCACGGGCCTGTGTTCCGTGCCAAACCTCCAAAGTTCATCGCCATGTCCAGCCCCCATACCAGAGATTCGAGGTTCCCCCAGTCCGTTTTTTCCACATCCACGTGGATTTGGTGGGTCCATTGCCCTATTCCAGGGGTTATACTCATCTGCTGACGGTGGTTGATCGTTTCACGCGTTGGCCGGAGGCGCTCCTATTGTCAGACACCTCGGCGGCCTCCTGTGCACGGGCCCTGGCGTTGCATTGGGTGGCCCGTTTCGGCGTACCGGCTATCATCACCACAGATTGGGGAGCCCAGTTCACCTCCTCCCTCTGGGCCGCGCTGGCACAGTTGTATGGGTCCCGTTTACAGCAGACCACCGCCTACCATCCCCAATCCAACGGGATGGTTAAGCGCTTCCATCGGCAGCTGAAGGCATCCATCTGTGCCCGACTGACCGGCCACGATTGGGCTGACCAGCTGCCTTGGGTCCTCCTCGGCATTCGTACGGCCCCAAAGGCCGAGCTAGGCACATCCTCGGCCGAGCTCGTCTACGGTTCGCCCCTGCGGGTGCCGGGTGACATTCTCCCTTCCGCCCCCGCCTTGCCGCCGCCCGTTACGTCGGTGTTGGGTTCCCTCCGGGCACGGGTGGGTTCTCTGGCTCCAGTCATGACCTCCAGGCACGGAAGCACTGCAGTCCACGTCCCGTCGGACTTGCGGGACTGCGATTTTGTGTTCCTTCGGAAAGATTCCCACCGCCCCCCTCTTCGGCCGGTTTATCAGGGCCCGTTCCAGATACTTAAGAGAGGGGCTGTTACTTTCACCTTGCAGGTGGGTAATCGCCAGGAGCTCGTTTCGGTATCCCGGCTCAAACCGGCCCATTTGGACAAGGACCTCCCTGTGTCGGTGGCCCAGCGCCGCGCAGGGGCCGGCCTATGGCCGCCCCACTGGTCCCGCCAGCGGCGCCTTGTTTGCCACCTCTCGACCCCCGCCGCCTATGGTTGGGCCCGGGCCACCGTTCCCGATCAAGCGCTCTCCGTCACCTACGCCCTCCGCTGCCGTGGCCCCTCCATCGCCTCCGGTGGCGGCGGCCTCCCCGCCTCCCGTCACATTGGCGGTATCGGTTTCTCCCCTCCGTACGCGTTCCGGGAGGGAGGTCCGGGCACCCGTGAGGTCTGTTTTCGAGGGTTCTGGGGGGGGTCATGTAGGGACATACGGATTAGCGGGGGGGTCTCGAACCCTCGGTTGGGCTAACGGGTCACGTGGTGCGGGAGCGCGAGGTATAGTTGTGTCTGGCACCAAACTGGAGAGATTAGATTAGATTATGTTAGCAGTTAAGTAGTGTGTGTCCAAAGTAAGTGCGTTGCGCCTTGTTACGGTTTTTACTAAGAATAAAGTCTTTTGATAATAACGCTCGTTTTTGGACTCACTACACTCTTTACTTTTTAACAAAATCTGGCCCTTTGTAGATTTTGCTTATAGCATCATTGATTTACATGCTAATGATGTCTTTGTTACAATTATTTACTTCCACTTTTGAAACTACTCGCTCACAGTTGAGCTTCCAAGGAAACAAATGTGTGCATTCCATACAACCGGTGGATCATGCTTCAGCCAATTAATCTGACACACTGTTTTAATTTTTTCCTTAACACACTATTCTATTGACTGAATGTATTTCAATCTTGGTTGAAAAGACTGGAAAGGGGACAAGTAGTGTGTATGGAAACACAAGAAAAGGAGCAAGAGCAGGTCATTTGGCTTCTGGAGGCGAGTCGCCTGCTTGATACGATTATGATTGATCTTTCCAGAAATTATTAATCATTTAAATAGTCTGTATAATTGCTTAAAAGAAAATGTATTTCCATCAAAAGCATATGTGTTTATTTTCACATGACATTCCTCAAGTCAAAATAGCTTGTTTCTTGTGCCTCCTTTTCTTTGGCCAGGGTTTCTTATAAAGTTGCTTGAAAAATATTTGCATGTGCTGTGAAAGAAAATCATTTTAAGTTTAAGCTGTGAATTTGTGTAATTGTTTTTGCTGGATGGATCCAGATTAATACACAGTGCCCTCCATAATGTTTGGGACAAAGACCCATCATTTATTTATTTGCCTCTCTACTCCACAATTTGAGATTTGAAATAGAAAAAATCACATGTGGTTAAAGTGCACATCGTCAAATTTTATTAAAGGGTATTTTTATAAATTTTAGTTTCACAGAAATCACAGCTGTGTTTATACATAGTCCCCACCCCCCTCCCCCTCCGCCGTCGTCCCCATTTCAGGGCACCATAATGTTTGGAACACATGGCTTCACAGGTGTGTTTAAATGCCTCCAATAAGAGAACTCTCAGCACCTAGTCTTTCCTCCAGTCTTTCCATCACCTTTGGAAACTTTTATTGCTGTTTATCAACATGAGGCCAAAGTTGTGCCAATGAAAGTCAAAGAAGCCATTATGAGACTGAGAAACAAGAATAAAACTGTTGTAGACATCAGCCAAACCTTTGGCTTACCAAAATTAACTGTTTGGAACATCATTAAGAAGAAAGAGAGCACTGCTGAGCTTACTAATCGCAAAGGGACTGGCAGGCCAAGGAAGACCTCCACAGCTGCTGACAGAAGAATTCTCTCTATAATAAAGAAAAATTCCCAGACATCTGTCCGACAGATCAAAAACACACTTCAGGAGTCAGGTGTGGATTTGTCAATGACCACTGTCTGCAGAAGGCTTCATGAACAGAAATACAGAGGCTGCACTGCAAGATGCAAACCATTTGTTTGTTGCAAAAATAGGATGGCCAGGTTACAGTTTTCCAAGAAGTACTTAAAAGAGCAACCACAGTTCTGGAAAAAGGTCTTGTGGACAGATGAGACGAAGATTAACTTCTATCAGAGTGATGGCAAGGAGGAGAGCAATCAGCAGCAATCAGCAGTAGCAGCAGCATGAGTAGCAGCAGCAGCAATCAGCAGCAGCAGCAAGCAGCAGTAGCAAGAGCAGTAGCAAGCAGCAGCAAGCAGCACCAAGCTGTGTTGCTTGGGAAGTAGTGTGTGGGGATTGTGTGGGGATAGTAAGGAGTAAGACCTGTGTGATCTCCCGGACTAGTTTCGATCGCCTAGCTTGGGGTCGGAGAGGAATTTCCCGGATTTTTTCCCAAATTGGCCTGGGTTTTTTATCCGGTTTTTCGCCTCTCCCAGGAGATCACTCAGTTCTTTTGGGTGGGCGGTTGGAGCGGTTGGAGTAGCGGCCGGGCGGTAGGTTTAGTAACCGAGCACGGGGCTTTGTTTGGGGAGTATGAGTGCCAGGGCAGTTTTTTGTTCTGGGTGTCGGATGTGGGGAATCTGGGAGTCTGATAGTCTTCCAGACATCCACATCTGCGCCAGGTGTGACGAGATGGGGCTCCTAAGGGACCGTATTAGGAACCTGGAGCGGCAGATTGATGACCTCCGTCTGATCAGGGAGAGTGAGGAGGTTATAGATAGGAGTTACAGAGAGGTGGTCACTCCTAGACCACGGGAGGTAGACAAGTGGGTCACTGTTAGGGGGGGCAAGGAACAGAGGCAGGGACTAGGGAGTACCCCGGTGGCTGTACCCCTTGGAAATAAGTACTTGTGGCGGCTCCCAAGGGTCGGGCCATACTACTACCGACCCCTCGGCACGGGAATGGACCAGTCCCGGGAGGCGGTCCTGGACTCAGGTATATAAGGACAAGGTTTGGGCGCCAAGCCATTCCAGCAGACTAGACCCGTCTGAGCCCCACGATACAATAAAATATACCTTCCCGAAATACCTGGCTCCTTGCCTTTATCGACGCGCTACATTGGTGACCCCGACGTGATGATACAGGCAAGGAGCCAGGTATTTCGGGAAGGTATATTTTATTGCTCCTTTCGGGAAGGTATATAAAGGCTCCTTGCCTTTATCGACGCGCTACATACTCCTGTTTAAGTACTGTTGGGGGGGACAGCCTACCTGGGGGCAACGACGGTGCCCGGGCCTCTGGCAAGGAGTCCGGCCCTGTTGCTCAGAAGGGTAGGGAAAGGAAGAGGAGAGCAGTAGTAATAGGGGACTCTATAGTGAGGGGGTCAGATAGGCGTTTCTGTGGACGCAGTCGGGAGACCCGGATGGTGGTTTGCCTCCCTGGTGCCGGTGTCCGGGATGTGTCTGAGCGTGTCCAGGATATCCTGAAAGGGGAGGGAGAGGAGCCAGAGGTCATGGTACATATAGGTACCAACAATATAGGTAGGATAAGGGAAGTGGTCCTGAAAGGAGAATTCAGGGGGCTAGGAAGAGAGTTAAAAAAAAGGACTTCCAAAGTAATAATCTCAGGCTTACTGCCTGTGCCACGCGATAGTGAGAATAGGAATGGAGTGAGGTGGAGGATAAATACGTGGCTGAGGAACTGGTGCAGGGAGCAGGGTTTCAAGTTTCTGGATCATTGGGACCTCTTCTGGGGGAAGTATGACCTGTACAAAAAGGACGGGTTGCATCCGAACCTGAGGGGAACCAATATCCTGGCGGGGAGATTTGCTAAAATAATTGCGGAGACTTTAAACTAGTACGGTTGGGGGGAGGGACTCAAACACAGATAGCTAACAGGCAGTGTGTGAGGCAGGAGGCAGAAAAAGGAAACACTCAGACCCAATATGTAGGAGAGAAAGAAGGGAAAAGAAATAAACTGAGAATAAGAAATGATGGGTCCCTTAAATGTGTATATTTTAATGCTAGGAGCATTGTAAGAAAGGTGGATGAGCTTAGAGCCTGGATTGACATCTGGAAGTATGATGTTGTGGCGATCAGTGAAACATGGTTGCAGGAGGGTTGCGATTGGCAATTAAATATTCCAGGATTTCATTGTTTCAGATGTGATAGAATCGGAGGGGCAAGAGGTGGGGGTGTTGCATTGCTTGTCAGGGAGGATATCACAGCAGTGCTTTGGCAGGACAGACTAGAAGGCTCGATTAAGGAGGCTGTTTGGGTGGAGCTCAGAAATGAGAAAGGTTTAGCAACACTTATAGGGGTGTATTATAGACCGCCAAATAGGGAACGAGAATTGGAAGAGCAAATATGTAAGGAGATAGCAGATATTAGTAGTAAGCACAGAGTGGTGATTGTGGGTGATTTCAATTTTCCGTATATAGACTGGGAATCACATTCTGTTAAAGGGCTGGATGGTTTGGAGTTTGTAAAATGTGTGCAGGATAGTTTTTTGCAGCAATACGTAGAGGTGCCTACCAGAGAAGGGGCAGTGTTGGACCTCCTGTTAGGAAATGAGATGGGTCAGGTGACGGAGGTATGTGTTGAGGAGCACTTTGGGTCTAGTGATCATAATGCCATTAGTTTCAATATCATTATGGAGAAGGTCAAATCTGGACCAAGGGTTGAGATTTTGGATTGGAGAAAGGCTAATTTTGAGGAGATGAGAAAGGATTTAAAAGGAGTGAAATGGAAATTGTTGTTTTATGAAAAGGATATAATAGAGAAATGGAGGATATTTAAAGGTGAAATTTTGAGAGTACAGAGTCTTTATGTCCCTGTTCGGTGGAAAGGAAAGAATAATAATTTGAAAGAGCCGTGGTTTTCCAAGGAAATTGGACACTTGGTTCGGAAAAAGAGGGAGATATACAATCAATATAAGTGGCAGGGAGTAAATGAGGTTCTTGAGGAATATAAAGAATGTAAAAGGAATCTTAAAAAGGAAATTAGAAAAGCGAAAAAAAGATATGAGGCTGCTTTGGCAAATAATGTAAAAGTAAACCCCAAGGGGTTCTACAGATATGTCAATAGCAAAAGGATAGTGAGGGATAAAATTGGTCCATTAGAGAGTCAGAGTGGACAGCTATGTGCTGAGCCAGAAGAAATGGGGGAGATATTAAACAATTTCTTTTCTTCGGTATTTACCGAGGAGAAGGATATTGAATTATGTGAGGTAAGCGAAACAAGTAGAGTAGTGATGGAAATTAGGAGGATTAAAGAAGAGGAGGTACGGACACTTTTGAAAAATATAAAAGTGGATAAGTCTCCAGGTCCTGATAGGATATTCCCTAGGACATTGAGGGAAGTTAGTGCAGAAATAGCAGGGGCTATGACGGAAATATTTCAAACGTCATTAGAAACGGGGATGGTGCCGGAAGATTGGCGCATTGCGCATGTTGTGCCTTTGTTTAAAAAAGGTTCTAAAAGTAAACCTAGCAATTATAGACCTATTAGTTTGACGTCTGTGGTGGGAAAATTAATGGAAAAGATACTTAGGGACAATATATATAATTATTTGGATAATCAAGGCCTGATTAGAAACAGTCAACATGGATTTGTGCCTGGAAGGTCATGTTTGACTAATCTTCTTGAATTTTTTGAAGAGGTTACCAGGGAAATTGATAAGGGCAAGGCTGTGGATGTTGTCTATATGGACTTCAGTAAGGCATTTGACAAGGTTCCACATGGAAGGTTGATTAAGAAGGTTAAATCGTTGGGTATTAATAGTGAGGTTGCAAGATGGATTCAACAATGGCTGAATGGGAGATACCAGAGGGTAACGGTTGACAATTGTATGTCAGGTTGGAGGCCAGTGCCTAGTGGAGTGCCCCAAGGATCTGTGTTGGGTCCACTGTTGTTTGTCATTTACATTAATGATCTGGATGATGGTGTGGCAAATTGGATTAATAAATATGCAGATGATACTAAGATAGGTGGAGTAGTTGATAGTGAGGTAGATTTTCAAAGTCTACAGAGAGACTTGGGCCTTTTGGAAGGGTGGGCTGAAAGATGGCAGATGGAGTTTAATGCTGATAAGTGTGAGGTGCTGCATTTTGGTAGGACAAATCAAAATAGGACGTACAGGGTAAATGGTAGGGAATTGAGGAATGCAGTGGAACAGAGGGATCTGGGAATAACTGCATTGTTCCCTGAAGGTGGAATCTCATGTGGATAGGGTGGTGAAGAAGGCGTTTGGTATGCTTGCCTTTATAAATCAGAGCATCGAGTATAGAAGTTGGGATGTAATGTTGAAATTGTACAGGGCATTGGTGAGGCCGAATCTGAAGTATGGTGTGCAGTTCTGGTCGCCAAATTATAGGAAGGATGTCGACAAAATGGAGAGGGTACAGAGGAGATTTACTAGAATGTTGCCTGGGTTTCAGCACTTAGGCTACAGAGAGAGGTTGAACAGGTTGGGTCTTTATTCTTTGGAGCGTAGAAGGTTGAGGGGGGACTTGATAGAGGTTTTTTAAATTTTGAGAGGGACGGACTGAGTTGACGTGGGTAGGCTTTTCCCTTTGAGAGTGGGGAAGATTCCAACAAGGGGACATAGCTTCAGAATTGAGGGACAACGGTTTAGGGGTAACATGAGGGGGAACTTCTTTACTCAGAGGGTTGTGGCTGTATGGAATGGGCTTCCGGTGGAAGTGGTGGAGGCTGGCTCGATTTTATTATTTAAGAGTAAATTGGATAGGTATATGGATAAGAGGGGATTAGAGGGTTATGGTCTGAGTGCAGGTAGATGAGACTAGGTCAGGGAGAATGGTCGGCGTGGACTGGTAGGGCCGGACAGGCCTGTTTCCATGCTGTAGTTGTTATATGAGAGAAGGAACTGCCCAAGATCCAAAGCATACCACCTCATCTGTGAAACACGGTGGTGGGGGTGTATTGGCCTGGGCATGTATGGCTGCTGAAGGTACTGGCTCACCTATCTTCATTGATCATACAAATGCTGATGGTAATAGCAAAATGAATTTGCATAAGCTAAAGATGGCTGCAATACAAGCCTGGCAGAGCATCACCAGAGAAGACACCCAGCAACTGGTGATATCCATGAATAGCAGACTTGTTTTGTTAATAGCAAGGAACCTCTAGTTCAGAATGGTATTTTTGAGGGTTTCACTCAATGAAAATCTGGCAAACCTACAGTGCCCTCCATAATGTTTGGGACAAAGATTTGTCTCTGTACTCCACAATTTGACATTTGTAATAGAAAAAAATCACATATGGTTAAAGTGCACATTGTCAGATTTTAATAAAGGTCATTTTTATACATTTTGGTTTCACCATGTAGAAATTACAGCAGTGTTTATACATTGTCCTCCCCATTTCAGGGCACCATAATGTTTGGGACACAGCAATGTCATGTAAATGAAAGTAGTCATGTTTAGTATTTTGTTGCATATCCGTTGCATGGAATGACTGCTTGAAGTCTGCGATTCATGGACATCACCAGTTGCTGGGTGTCTTCTCTGGTGTTGCTCAGCCAGGCCTGTATTGCAGCAATCTTTAGCTTATGCTTGTTTTGGGGGCTAGTTCCCTTCAGTTTTCTCTTCAGCATATAAAAATTATGCTCAATTGGGTTCAGATCGTGTGATTGACTTGGCCACTCAAGAATTTACCTTTTTTTCGCTTTGAAAAACTGCTTTGTTGCTTTAGCGGTTTGTTTGGGATCATTGTCTTGCTGTAGAATGAACTGCCGGCCAATGAATTTTGAGGCTTTTGTTTGAACTTGAGTAGATAGGATGTGTCTATACACTTCAGAATTCATTTTGCTACTACCATCAGCAGTTGTGTGATCAATGAAGATAGGTGAGCCAGTACCTTCAGCAGCCTTACATGCCCAGGCCAATACACCCCCACCACCGTGTTTCACAGATGAGGTGGTATGCTTTGGATCTTGGGCAGTTCCTTCTCTACTCCATACTTTGCTCTTGCCATCACTCTGATATATGTTAATCTTCATCTCATCTGCCCACAAGACCTTTTTCCAGAACTGTGGTAGCTCTTTTAAGTACTTCTTGGCAAACTGTAACCTGGCCATCCTATTTTTGCAGCTAAGGAGTGGTTTGCATCTTGCAGTGTAGCCTCTGTATTTCTGTTCATAATGTCTTTTGCATGCAATTCCCACAGATCAGATATGCCATCAGATACAATCAGTCAAAACTCAAATACAATCGATAGGGCAAAGGGAAGGATACAAAATGCAGAGTGTAGTTCTCAGCATTGTAGCCCATCAGTTCAGTAGACCAAGTCCAATGTCCTCAACAGGATAGAGGAGAATTGAACAGTACTCTGGCTTATTGAAAGACCATTCAGAAGCATGATAAAAGACGAGAAGAAACTACCCGAGTCTGGTGCTTCGTGCTTTGAAGCTTCTGTACCTCTGACAAACATGAGCAGGTAGAAGAAGGAATGGCTTAGCTGGGACAAATCTTTGATTATGTTGGCTGCTTTTATGAGGTTATGTTTACCTTCTTGTTCTATTATATCTTTTAATCTGTATCTTTATTTGTTAATGTCAAAGTAAGAAGCTTTGGCTTCTTAAAATGTATGTCCTTATTTTGCTTATTTAAGCTGCTGAAAAGTGTATTAAAAGAGCTGAAGGAAATGAAGCAAGTTGATGAAAATCTTCTGCAAGTGCACTTAAATGGTGAGTAACGTTCTCTGCAAGAGTGAAATGTATATTTTATTTGTATATCTTTAAAATGATTTTGTGTGGAGTGAAGCTGCCTTTATGAATTGGATTGGAGAAAACTTGAAATTTAAAGTAACTAGACCAAGTGCCCATTCCTCGTAGAGGGGGGACAGGGAAGGGGAGAGGGTGTGATTGAGGAGCCCTGGACCCAAAGCCTCTCCTGTATTGGTGTCGCACCCTCAACCTCCCCACTCAATCCCCCTTATCCTCCTCTGCACCCCCCACTGACCCACTCCATCCCCCCTACGCACCCCCACTTGCCCCTCCCCTGCCCCCACCCCCACCCCCCCCAGCCCTGCCTCCACCCCCATTCCCCCCTCCCCACCCCTATTACCTCCTCCCCCACTCTCCCTACCCGCACCCCACTCTCCCCCCACCCCAATCTTCCCTCCTCCCCTCCACCCACTTGGCCCCTACGCCCACTCCCCTCCGCGAACCCGTTGGCAGCGAAAGCCACTTACCACTATCCGTGCGTGGAGGGAGGAGGAGGGAGCTCCGGAGGAGAAGCTGCTGCCCGCTGGTGCTTGTGTGCGGTGACGGTGCGGGGCGCTGGGCCCGGTCGGGCTGAAGGGTCTGCATCTCAACCAATACAATTTCTAAGACCGAATTCCAAATTAATTAAAATTTATCAGAAACATGAATGGTCCCATCATATTTTCACCATATTTTTCACAAACATTTTCCATCTTCACTCTCTTCCTTCAGTACAGTAAATATATTACTTATTTAATTGATGACTACTTTTCTTAGGCCATTGGATGCTTCCATTGCATTCCATTGTACCTGTTTTAATGAACTTTTTTCATGCAGTTCTCCATTGAAAACTTTCTATGAAAGTTAATTATATATCATATGCTTTCTTGCCTCCATATCCAGTTAATAATGACAATCTCAAAAAGAGTAACTTAAGGTTGGATGGATAAAATTTACTATGTTTAAAGGTTTGATAGTTTCCTCATAAAGGTTATTCTTGGATAGAGATATTGGTCCATATTGTCACCTTGAACTAATTTGACATGTATTTTCCATTAAGGTTTTATATTTTTTGTTTTGTCCTTTGTAGACTCTCAATTCTGTGCATACAAAAGCACAATTTTGATGTTGATACATTTTTAATAACTAAATCATTAAAAAATATATATTTGCTGAAGCTAACCATCTTTGCTGCCTGACCCACTTACTCCAGCAACTTGTATTTTAACTATCGTTTATGTTTATTCTTATCTGCCTCTTCACTATTAGTCCCCGAAGGTTTAAACATTATCCCTTGACTATCGAATGACTTAAGAGGATTTTTTTGGCACTCTGTGTTACACTTGTCCAAACTTTCTCTTTGCACCTAGAAACCTTTTTGAACAGAAAATGTGTCTATGCCAACAGAAAACAAAACTTTCTATCCCTATGCAGAGTTTTGATCCAAAATGTCGACCATTCCTTCCCACACCTACAGATGGTGTTCGATCTGCGAAGTTCCTTCAACATATTGTTTCATATTCCAGCATCTGCAGCCTCTTGTGTCGTAACGTTATGTTTTACTACTTATCACTGATCAACTCCAGTGGTACCACAGGTAATGTTGTTACCTCACGGTTTCAGTAACCTGGAGTCAGTCCTGGTCTCTGGTGCTGTGTGAGGATTGTATCTGTGGTTTTTCTTTAGGTGCTCCATTTTCCTCCTGCAATGAAAGATTTGTTGCTTGGAAACTTAATTGGCTGCTATAGAGTGTCTTGATGTAGGCGGGTGAGAGAAGAATCAATGGGAATGTGAGAGAATAAGTTATAGGGAAATAAGTAACAAAGTGGGATTTGATGGGATTGCCCTGATTCGATGGGTCAAATAGCTTTCCACCGTCAGGAAATCTGAATTTTTTTCTCGTGAGAAATCACTTTATTTTTGTTCCCTATTTACACAAATGCTGAAATAGTATGACGATCATGATCATGTCTTTTGTTTACATTTTAGGTTTATTACAAACAGATGACAAGATTGCATTGAAAGAAATCACAAGGCAGCTTCAGCTTGAGAATGTTGTGGGAGATAAAGTTTTTGTGAGTTATTTGATTTTTCCATTGTGTCAGTGTACATTTTTGTATCTGAAATCAAAATATAATAGCCTTTTAAATTGAAATGAAAGTCTGAAAGCACACAACACTTTCATCATACGAGTTAACGTATGTCAATTAATAATTCTTACACCGGTTGTTCAGATCTGCTCTTTGAGATAAATTTTCAATGAAAAGAATTTTGCAGAAGCATCTAAAGGTACTGCTGCTTCTACATACAAACCAATACTGCAAGTGTGTAAAATCACAAATGTCTAATAATGATTTCAACTATATTTATTCCGATCATGCTCCTATTTATTATTTAATTAGGATTTTTTGGGATTTGAGCATCACCTGTCTTTAAATTATGCAATACCTCTGGTGAAGCAACTGCCACATTATTGGGAGGGAGTCCAGGATATTGATATTTTGCTCATTGTGCATTATATCTGGAGGCTAAGAATTAGATATAAACTTTTTTTAAATTTGTGTTTGTCCAGAGTCCATGACAAATGACAAAACTCACCTGACGACATTTATGTTGTAATTACAGGGAAGTTTTGCTGAAAATCTTGCGTTTCTTCTTGAGGCATTGAAAAAAGGTACAGATCATTTTCTGTTGAAAATTGTTTTCCGAAGGTTTTGTTCATTTTTTGATCATTTTCTGTTAAGATAATCATTGTGAATTACATAAAACTACATGGCTCAACTTGATTCCCTTCTTATTGTTTTTACTGTGCTGCTTTTCCTCACTTTACATTTGCAGCCTCAGTTTTGTTTTCATCCGGAAGCCATAGTTTGGTGGGTGTTGGCAAGTTACCAACAAGTAGATTCACCAGTATGCTGCCCAATCTGAAGGAATTTAATTCTGGGGAGAACCTGGATAAACTTTTTTTCCCAGGAGTGAAGGAGGCTGAGGGGTAACCTGATAGATGTATATTAGATTATAAAAGGAATAGATAACATAATAAAAATCATTTTCCAGTGGCAAGGATTTCAAAAACAAGTGGCACAGGTTTAAAATGATGGGGAGAGAGAGAAAGAAGAATTTTAAAGTAAGTTTTATGTTACACAGAGAGTGGTTGATATTGGGAACCCGCTGCCAGAGCGAATGTTGAAATCCGATAACGTCACTACATTTAGGCAGACAATGAAGTGGGATTAGTGTAAATGGTTATGGATGTAGTGTGTTGAAGGGTGCGTTTGTGTTGTATGATTCAATGACCAGGTCTTCATGTTTGAGTTTCTCAATCGGTGTATGTTGACAATTTGACTGAGCCTTTTGCCTGAACAAGAGTATACATTTCCTTGCACAAATGTCCCCACAGAATCAGTTGAGATCAGAAATGCAGCCTTTTGCTTTCCTTCCATCACTGCTGCTCTAGCCACGATCTCCAGGGACAAAGCCATTGAAGCTCATTTCCACACAGAAAGTCATTAGAGAACCTCAATTGAACATAACTTGTATTACTCCATTTTAACTTTCTTCATCATGAAGGCAAACCTAGGAATAGTAACTAGATGAGATTATAGTCATCTCTCAGAATAATTATTCAACAATTCAATTGTTCATTCACTTGGGAATTTAAATTAGGATTTATGCATATCCTGGTCAGTTCAACTGTGCAAAATTCAAATTTGGTCTCTCAGATACCAGAAGTATTTAATTTTTATCAGAGCTTTACTTAAAGTTAAGGGCCTGTCCCACTTTAGACGATTTTAAGGCAACTGCCGGTGACCAGGCTGTTGCCAACAGTTCGCTGGGTGTTGCGGGCATGATCGTGAGGAGTCTTCCAAGAATCGTAGTGGATCTCAGCACGTCGCTGAGAAATCATCCGTAGTGAAATTTCTCGGCGACAGCTGGCTTGTCGCCAGGTATCGTTGCTTATTGCGGGCGCTGTCGCCTGCTGTCACCAGGTTTGCTAGGTTCTCTTAGATGCATTTAGAAGCACATTATATTAAAATAAGTTAAGTCATTTCAAAATACTATAAAATGCTTGTGTTTAGCCAATTTATTTACCGTCAGGACATTTGACAGGTAGATTGGAGGCGACAGTTTGACGGTCAGGTAAGCGTGGGAATTTCGCAATGTTTATGGCCAACAGCCATTACATTTAACGTGGGCTCCCAACCCAGATATGCAACCCAGAAAACAGATATGCATCTCCCGTACATTTTCAAAGAATGCCCACACACTTTTCACAAAAATCCACTTAACCACTTTTTAAATTATTATTTTTAATATAGCTATTAGTAAACTGGAAGTTTCTGCCTTGTTACAGTGATGCTTGGTTTTTAAGTAACCCATACAAGATCACTCAAGTACTTACCGACTTGTCAGTGATTTCAGCGAAAATTAGGACGCCGGAGAAGCATTGACAGCGTGGGAATTTTGCGATGTTTCCGAAGACGCTGTCATCGACCTGACGCGGCATTGTCATCGGGTAAAAGAAAGGTTCGGCTATCTGCTACGACTTTGACAGTCACCGGCAGTCGCCTTAAAATCGCCTAAAGTGGGACAGGCCCTTTATGAATGCTTAATGTTATTAAGCCACAAAAAAGCTGCGTATCTTAGCCTCTCTGAATTTGGACTGTACAATCCTCTTAAAACAGCATAGGGTAAAGTGGCCCTCATGCTGGAGGGAAAATATACATTAGAATTTATTAAAGTTAGCTGCAAATCTTTATCAGATTTACTGAAATGGAGTTGTCCTTATTTCTTGTATAGTTACTCTAATGTCATATGTCAAATTCTAAAAAACACGACACTGCCTAACTTGTACCTGGAGTGAATCCAAAAATATAACAACATAAGAACATTAAGACTTATGAGACCTATGAAAATAGATATTGGATCTATACCTCCAAAACAAAAAGTCACGTGGTCATTGTAGCAGCGATTTGTGTTTATTAGCGATCTTAGCATAGTATATTATTTTGTATCCTGCTGTATTATTTTTGGACACTTGAGGGTTGTCGTGAGATGAATACAAGGCTTACATATATGGGCATATATTGACTGGGAGGAGCCAGAATTAGGAGTATAATTGGGAATGCACTGCCGTAATGCTTCAGACACGAGAGGAACTTGGCAAAATACAATTCTTACCAAATCAATGATGGGAGAAATACTAATCTGTTTGTATTACTACTTCAATAAACAACTAATTGGTGATCATTTTCCAATGTTCTATAGATTCAGGATCAGTTCCTGTGGAATGGAGGGTAGCTAATGTTATCCCACTTTTTAAGAAAGGAGGGAGAGAGAAAACGGGAAATTATAGACCAGTTAGTCTGACATCAGTGGTGGGGAAGATGATGGAGTCAATTATAAAAGAAGAAATTGCGCAGTTTAATGTGGATAAATGTGAGGTTATACACTTTGGTGGTAAGAACAGGAAGGCAGATTATTATCTGAATGGTGTCAAGTTAGGAAATGGGGAAGTACAAAGAGATCTGTGTTTCCTTGTTCATCAGTCACTTAAAGTTACCATGCAGGTACAGCAGGCAGTGAAAAAAGCTAATGGCATGTTGGCCTTTATAATAATAATAATAATAATAATAATAATAATATTCATTTATTGTCATTGCAACGAGTACAACGAAATTAAAAAACAGCCAATCCTGACGGTGCGTACAAACATATATGCAATAAATGCAAAAACAAATAAATACATAAATACAATTAAATTAAGTACAAGATTTTTTAACGGTGTTGCCTAGTGCACAGGTAGTGTTCCGTTCTCGTATGGCCCTGGGGTAAAAACTGTTCTTAAGTCTGTTTGTTCGGGATTTGATTGACCTGAAACGTCGACCAGAGGGCAGATGAACAAACAGACGGTGGCCGGGGTGGGATGGATCTTTTATTATTTTGCCTGCTCTACTGAGGCAGCGCAGGCTGAACAGGTGCTCCAGGGAGGGCAGTGAGCAGCCGATGATTTTCTGGGCCGTCGTGATGACCCTCTGAAGGGCCTTCCTGTCCTTTTCTGAGCAGCTGGCATACCATGTGGTTATACAGTATGCCAGCACACTCTCGATGGAGCAGCGATAGAAGGACAACATGAGCTTCTCCTGCAGGTTGGTTTTCCTGAGGATCCTCAGGAAGTGGAGTCTCTGCTGTGCCTTCTTTACTGTGGTGATGGTGTTGGTAGACCAGGTGAGATCCTCTGCGATGTGCGTACCCAGGAACCTGAAAGCTGGTACCCTTTCCACGCAGACCCCATTGATGTAGAGTGGGTCGTAATCTCCACTGGTTTTTCTAAAGTCAATTATAAGTTCCTTTGTTTTGGAGGAGTTCAGGACCAGATTGTTCACTGAACACCATGCTGCCAGCCTTTGGATTTCATCCCTATAGGCTGTCTCATCTCCTTCTGAGATAAGTCCAACCACAGTCGTGTCATCCGCGAACTTGATGATGGTGTTGGTGGGATGGGTGGGGGCGCAGTCGTGAGTGTAGAGGGAGTAAAGGATGGGGCTCAACACACAGCCCTGTGGTGAGCCGGTGCTCAGTGTAATGGTGGAGGAGAGGTGAGGGCCTATTTTGACTGTCTGGGGGCGGTTGGTCAGGAAGTCCTTGATCCATTTGCAGATGGTTAGGGAAAATCCAAGGTCGGAAAGTTTGGTGACCAGTCTGCTCGGGATGACCGTGTTAAAGGCAGAGGAGTTGAGTATAGGAGCAAAGAGGTCCTTCTGCAGTTGTACAGAGCCCTAGTGAGACCGCACCTGGAGTACTGTGTGCAGTTTTGGTCTCCAAATTTGAGGAAGGACATTCTTGCTATTGAGGGAGTGCAGCATAGGTTTACTAAGTTAATTCCTGGAATGGCGGGACTGTCGTATGTTGAAAGACTGGAGCGACTAGGCTTGTATACACTGGAATTTAGTAGGATGAGAGAGGATCTTATTGAAACATATAAGATTATTAAGGGATTGGACACGTTAGAGGCAGGAAACATGTTCCCAATGTTGGGGGAGTCCAGAACAAGGGGCCACAGTTTAAGAATTAGGGGTAGGCCATTTAGAACGGAAATGGGGAAAAACCTTTTCCCTCAGAGTTGTAAATCTGTGGAATTCTCTGCCTCAGAATGCAGTGGAGGCGAATTCTCTGAATGCTTTTAAGAGAGAGCTAGATGGAGCTCTTAAGGATAGCGGAGTCAGGGGGTATGGGGAGAAGGCAGGAATGGGGTACTGCTTGAGAATGATCAGCCATGATTACATTGAATGGTGGTGCTGGCTCGGAGGGCAGAATGGCCTACACCTGCACGTGTTGTCTATTGTCGATTCATGGACCACCAGTTGCTGGGTGTCTTCTCTGGTGATGCTCTGCCAGGCCTGTATTGCAGCCATCTTTAGCTTTTGCTTGTTTTGTGGGCTAGTCCCCTTCAGGTTTCTCTTCAGCATGCTCAATTGGGTTCAGATCAGGTGATTGACTTGGCCACTCAAGAATTTACCATTTTTTTAGCTTTGAAAAACTCCTTTGTTTCTTTAGCAGTATGTTTGGGATCATTGTCTTGCTGTAGAATGAACCGCTGGCCATTGAGTTTTGAGGCATTTGTTTGAACTTGAGCAGATAGGATGTGTCTACACTTCAGAATTCATTATGCTACTACCATCAGCAGTTGTATCATCAATGAAGATAAGTGAGTCAGTACCTTCAGCAGCCATACATACTCAGGCCATAACACCCCCACCACCATGTTTTACAAATGAGGTGGTCTGCTTTGGATCTTGGGCAGTTCCTTCTCTCCTCCATACTTTGCTCTTGCCATCACTTTGATATAATTTAATCCTTGTCTCAACTTTTTCCAGAACTTTTTCCAGAACAAGACCTTTTTCCAGAACTGTGGTTGCTTTTTTAAGGACTTCTTGGCAAACTGTAACCTGGCCATCCTATTTTGCGGCTAACCAGTGGTTTGCATCTTGCAATGTAGCCTCTGTATTTCTGTTCATGAAGTCTTCTGCAGACAGTGGTCATTGACAAATGCACACCTGAATCCTGAAGAGTGTTTCTGATCTGTTGGACAGGTGTTTGGGGATTTTTCTTTATAATAGAGAGAATTATTCTGTCATCAATTGTGGAGGTCTTCCTTGGCCTGCCAGTCCTTTTGCGATTAGTAAACTCACCCGTGCTCTCTTCTTAATGATGTTCCAAACAGGTGATTTTGGAAAGCCTAAGGTTTGGCTGATGTCTCTAACGGTTTTATTCTTGTTTCTCAGTCTCATAATGGCTTCTTTGACTTTCATTAGCACAACTATGGTCCTCATGTTGATCAACACCAGTTAAAGTTTCCAAAGGTGATGGAAAGACTGGAGGAAAGACTTGGTGCTGAGAGCTCTCTTATACCTGCAGTAAGGAGGCAATTAAACACACCTGAGCAAATAAATAAATGATGGGTCTTTGTCCCAAACATTATGGAGGACACTGTAAGCATTAATACAAGTGTGAACAAAAAATGGGACAAGTTCAAAGACAGTGGCTGGGATAGATCAAGCTAATTTCTTTAATTTTTCCTTGTAGTTGTAAATTAATCCCAAGTGTAGTCAGAAGTGTTATCACAGACTGAATTTCCAGGTATAAATGCAGTCAGCCTCTTGTGTTGTTTTTCCGTCAGTGATTTGAAAGATGCCATTTACAGAAGAAGATAATGTGCATTTTACCTTGCCCTTGAAAGGGAAGATGTAGATAACGGCACACCATTTTCTACTGTTAAAATATATACCTTTTGTAACTACCCTTGTATTGCCAATAGAGTTTTTTTTGTTTGGATCAGCAAATGTGCATTACTGAGGATGCCATGCCTGAATATTTTCTAGATTATTAGGCAGGATATATTATTTGAAAGTTGGCATGCGATCTTGATGGAAGCTGCTGTTGTGTTTATACTGGAGTATTTTTGCGATGGCTTCTGAAATGGAAGATGATATGTGTCAGCAATGGCTGACAGCAGGCAGTGCTGCAGGGACATTTTCATGGCTCAGTTCATTTCAGACTGCTGTGTGACCACAGCCAAAGTCAGAAATAACCTGGCGGTCAGATGTCATCATGCTCTGCCACTGGATTTAAGTACAGCGATAGGCCACGTGCTAGAGAGAGGGGCCAGGTACACTTTACATCGACTCTTCAATTTTATGCTAGGGATGGCCAGCCTTCAAACATTGACCCCATTCATGTTTTGTTTCAATTTATTTTTAATTGAAAACTTTTTTTAATTGTCAAGATCTATTTGAATGGTTTTGAGAGGCAATTAAAATAGTTCAAAAGCTTTTGACTTCAGTGGAGCCCAATCAATGTATTGTAAAGACTGAATGTTGACTAGGATATATCTGAAACTATGAAGAACATCTTGAAAGAGCGTACAAAGGGGAAATTAAAATATAATTTAGAAAAAGGTTCTTTTTAAATGAAAGGATGAAAGATAAAATGAGGAAATAACTTGAAAAAAACACAAAAAAAAGAAAACAAAAGAGTTTAATCGGCTCACTAGGTACTGACGTCCCTTGGTTTACTTAGACTAGGATTGGGACGTTTCTCAATGAATCTACATCAGAGTAAGTAACAATGGGCAGCTTGAGTAGAGAAGTTGGAAGGTCATGTTGCAGTTGGATAAGATGTTGGTGAGGCCACTTTTAGAGTATTCTGTTCAGTTTTGACCACCATGTTATGGGAAAGATGCTGTCAAGCTGGAAAGGGTGCGTGGAAGATTTACGAGGATGTTGTCAGAGCTCGATGGCCTGAGCGACGGGGAGAGGTTGAGCAAGCTAGGACTCTGATCCATGGAGCAGACGAGAATGAGGGGTTATCTTATAGAGTTGTATAAAATCACGAGAGTAATAGATTGGGTAGACGTAAAGAGTCTCGTGCTCAGAGTAGGAATCGAGAACCAGAGGACAGAGGTTTTATGTGATGGGGGAAAAATGTAATAAGCATCTGAGGGGTAACTTTTTCATGCAAAGGTGGTAGGTGTTTGGAATGAGCTGCCAGAGGAGGTAGTTGAGGCAGGTGCTATCACAACGTTTAAGAGATGTTACTTGGTAAACTGGGAATTTTGACTGCCTATGTCAAACAAGAAGTCACAAGCCTGGGGGTAAAAATTGATAATGATCTTAATTTTAAATCTCACATAAATAAGGTAACAAAATGTGCTTTCTATCACCTCAGAAATATTGCTAAAGTATGGCCTTTCTTAACTCAGCATGACTGTAAAAAACTCATACATGCTTTCATATCAAGCAGACTTGATTAATGTAACGCCTTACTTACTGGTCTGCCTTCAAAATCCACCAACAAGTTACAGCTCATTCAAAATGCCGCAGCCCAGCTTTTAACAAATACCAAGAAAAGGGAACATATCACCCCAGTATTATAATTCCTTCATTAGCTCCCTGTAAGATCCAGGAAAGACTATAAGTTCCTCCTTATAGTCAAGTCAAGTCAACTTTATTTGTCACATACATATACAAGATGTGCAGTGAAATGAAAGTGGCAATGCCTGCGGATTGTGCTAAAACTACAAAACAGAATAGATTTTTTTTTTTAACACAACAAATAAATTAATACAGTAAATTAAATTAGTCCCTGGTGATATGAGAGTTAACAGTCCTGATGGCCTGTGGGAAGAAACTCCATCTCATCCTCTCTCTTTTCACAGCGTGACAGCAGAGGCGTTTGCCTGACCCTAGCACTGGAACAGTCCATTGCTGGGGTGGTAGGGGTCCCCCATAATGTTGCTGCCTCTGGATCTGCACCTCCTGATGTATAGGTCCTGCAGGGGGGGGCGAGTGTAGTTCCCATAGTGCGTTCAGCCGAATGCACTACTCTCCGTAGAGCCTTCCTGTCCTGGGCAGAGCTATTCCCAAACCAGATTGTGATGTTTCCGAACAAGATGCTTTCTACAGCCCCAGAGTAGAAGCACTGAAGGATCCTCAGGGAGACTCTGAATTTCCTCAACTGTCTAAGGTGGTAAAGGCGCTGCCTTGCCTTACTCACCAGTGCGGCAATGTGTGTTGTCCATGTCAGATCCTCTGTGATGTGGACTCCCCGGTATTTAAAGCTGCTCACCCTATCCACAGTAATCCCATTTATCTCCCGTGGCGTGTACATCCTCGGATGTTGAGCCCTTCTAAAGTCTCCAATCAGCTCCTTAGTTTTTGTTGCATTCAAGAGGAGGCTGTTGTCCTGACACCAGAGTGCCAGATCAGCCACCTCCTCCTGGTAGGCCTTCTCCCCGTTATCGGAGATCAGGCCCACCACCACAGTGTCGTCAGCAAACTTGATGATGGAGTTGGAGCTGAACCTGGCCCCACAGTCATGTGTGTACAGGGAGTACAGTAGGGGGCTAAGGACGCAAACCCCGGGGGATGCGTCCTTAGACTTTGTATGGTCTACAAAGCCCGAAATCGCTTGGGAGCAGCATATCTTATGCCCCTCCTTCCGTATGCCCCTACTCGTGCACTCAGGTCTTCTGATGCTGGCCTGTTAGCCACTCAATGCCACAGCAGTAAGAAAATTGGGGAAGCAGCCTTTTTCAATTACACCCCCAAGCTGTAGAATACACTAACCAGGGCCATGAGAGACGCTGACTCAGTTGAAAATTTTAAATGGCAGTTAAAAACATATCTTTTTACTCAAGCTTTTAACTGATTTTACTTCCTTTGATCTTTTACACTAACAATTTTACATTTTATATTTGTATATACATCTGTGCTTTGTATGCCTATGTCATCAGTGTTTTAAATTGTATCTTTGTTTAGACATGTGTTTTTGTGGAAAGCACTTTGGGCTGCATTAAATTGCATGAAAAGTGCTATATAAATAAGTTATTATTATTATTATTATTATTTTATTAAGAAACATTTAGATGGTACATGGATAGGACAGGTTTAGAGAGATATGGGCCAAACGCAGGCAGGTGGGACTAGTATGGATGGGACATGTTGGCAGGTGTTTGCAAGTTGGGGCGAAGGGCCTGTTTCCACACTGTAAGACTCTATGACTATGATTCCAACTATAAGAAACACTGTTTTCCCTTCCAGCGGACAGCGTATATATTGTTTCTACTCCATAAAATTTCACTTGATAAAAGTGCTTTGCCATCATCCACCGAGTGAAAATCTGAGGGAGGAGAAAGAGAGAGAGAGAGAGAGAGAGAGAGAGGAAGCAATGATCAAAATAAAAATTCCATGCTTGTTATTGACTTGCCTTAATTTCTAACGTAGTATGAATCAACCACCATACTTAATTTGTTCCTGTTTTGTTTCAAAATTGAGGTCTCCTCATTTTCAACCCCATCCAAAGAATCTTATTTCCTGAAATGAAATTTGAAATAAATTGGGCTTTGGACTTTCTGTGCTGTTTTGAGTGGTGAGATTTCACTCATTCATCTATTAATAATTTTTTTAAATATTTAATTTCCCAATGTGGGTGCCAATGGCAACCTAGCATTTACTGCCCAATCCAAAGGTAGAACCAAAGAACTGCAGAAACTGGTTAACACACAAAAGGACACACAGTGCTGGAGTAACACAGCAGGTCAGGCAGCATCTCTGGAGAACATTGGAAAGGTGAAGTTTCGGGCCGAGACCTCTCTTCAGACTGAATGGTCTCGACTCAAAACATCACCTATCCTTGGACTCTTTTTGTCTGAGAGGTCATGCTTTTGAAGGTGATGGCATCTACCTGGTGAAACTTATTCTTACTGGTAAAATTGCAATTCCTTTCAATAGTCTGAGTCAAAACAAAAATGACAATTTGTAATCAAGAGGATAATTTGTGAAAGCTTTACAATGTAATAAAGGAAGGGAAAAAAGACCGAGAAGGTAGAACTGTTTCAGAAACTGATTTGGAAAAAAATATGGAAATATCTTTTTAAATTAATATTGTATACTCTTATTTCTAGGAAACCGCAGCAGTAGTAGCCCAGTGCTTTTTATTTTGGATGAGTTTGACCTCTTTGCTCATCACAAGAATCAGACGTTGCTTTATAACCTGCTTGATATTGCTCAGGCAGCCCAGACACCTGTAGCTGTAGTGGGTCTAACTTGTCGACTGGTAAGTGTACAAGAAAATCTTTTATTTAAAAAAAATGAAGATACTTGATTTATTTTTCTGAAAAAACAAATATCTTGCACCAATGATAGTGTCCTTGCTAAAGCCATTGTCACCAGCATGAGACAATAATCCTTGTACATAACTCTACTGTAACATTCGCTCAAGAATGGAATCAAAATATTCCGATTGGACATTGTATGAAAATATCAGATTTTCAGCTCCCCAATTCACTCAATGCAAAGATCCCATTGAAGTCGGTAAACAAGCTGAAAGCATGTGTTAAGGAGACTGGTATAGAAATCATGAGCTGTGAATAAAATTGATGTTGAATGTACAAAAATTCCTCCAGGAATTGAAAAAGTTGGATTCAGAATACCTAGCTATTTAACTCAAGAAATTTGAAGCTCACCCAATATTGCTTGTCATATTTCACATGTCTTATCAATGTTAAGCTAAGCTGACATTTCAAAATATTGAAGTACATAGAAAATTAACCAAAGGACAGAGATGTAAGACCAGAGGACACACAAAATGTGATTGCAAGAGTGTTTTTAAGCAACCTAATGAAATGGTCCTATATTTTTTTACAAAACCTTTTGTTTAATTGTCTGAACAAATGTCACTCCAATGCTAATAGATTGATTTCTGCCCCCCAAAGTCTTCAGCAGCTTTGAAGAAAGGTAATAATTCATCAGCTGAATCCTAAAGTATTTGAAACTGTATGTATTTCTGTTGAAACTTCAGGATGTTTTGGAACTACTAGAGAAGAGGGTGAAGTCCAGATTTTCTCACAGACAGATTCATTTACTGAATGCATTTAGCTTCAGGCAGTATATGGATGTTTTCCAGCAACAATTTAGTTTACCAAAAGAGTTTCCTGATGGAACATTCGCTCAAGAATGGAATCAAAATATTGAGGTAACTTTTTTCTAATAACACACCCCTCCCAACCCTTCCGAATTTGACGGAAAGTTTCCGCTTTCTTAGTTCATTTCCGCCATTCCGATTTCGCCTCACATTTTTCCGCAAAACTGTCGGTAATTCCAATTGGTCAATTCGGTCGCTAGGGGTTCCGCGACAAATCCCCCCACCCTGGAAGTCTCCCCGAAAATGTGGCACCTAAGCTGGGCAGGGCAGCCAATCTCGACCTCATCGGGACTTCCATGGCCGATCGGTGGGTTGAATTTGCAACCTGCGGGTGGGACTCTGGAACTCCAGCCTAGCTGGAGCCAACACATCTATCCCCATAGCTGACTTCCTTGGCCAGCTGGATAAATCAAAGCTCTGGAACCAAGAGTGCCAGAAAATTAGTGGTGAAACTGTAATGAGTAAATATTAAATTTAAGTGCAAGGTAATATATATAAATATATTAATTAATTAAGACAGGGTTAAAATATAAAACATAGCAGAAAAGCCAATTACCACCTTTTTGGGCTGATTATCAATTAATGTGTGAATTTACTTCAATATGTACTTCAATAAGCAAGATGACATTATACTCTAAATTACTGCAATTAATGGCCATATGTGGGTTTGTTTGGACTGGAACCAATGTAGAGCAGAAATGCACATCCTTGCTAATCATATGTAAATGCATTTTTTTGTCATTTTTGTGTTTAATTTCATCTTCGTAATTTTATTATACACGTATGGCATATTCTTGGAAAATTCTTGGCTATTATAATAAAGTCTACAACCTGTTATATCATTTAAAAGTATAATAATCATAGGGAATTTATTCACAAAATACTGGAGTAACTCAGCTGGTCAGGCAGCATCTCAGGAGAGAAGGAATGGGTGACGTTTCGGGTCGAGACCCTTCTTCAGACGTCTATATGGCGCCAGTGTGAAACGGCCTTTAGTGGTCAGTGTACAGGAGCTGTATGTGACAAATTTTTATGTAGGGGTTCCCTGAGACATGAAAATTATTTCAAGGGTTCCGCAAGGGTAAAAAGGTTGAAATGCTGGGCCAAATGGTATAGGTGTGATCAAAATTACCGACTGTTTTCGGATGGTCAATATCGATGCGTTGTATTGCGACCCTTGTTAGCACAGGCTCGCGCTATGAAATCCTTCCGTATGCTTAGTCATACACTTTATGACCATTGTTCTTTTATTCAATACCAAGAGAATTGGGATGTGTAAGGAAAAAGCAAAATAGAAAAAGCAAAACAAAACAAATTTTTCTTTGTGTTGCAAAAAGTGTCTCTGTTCAATGACCTTCCTATAAATAGCAGAATATACTCATGATAGGCCTGACATTGTACATGGAGTCCAATAACTACGGACTGTTGGAAATAATAGTTGTTTTTCACACATTAATGTAGCGCAACGCCTATGCGCATTTGGCGTGCATACCTTTTTTTTGCTGAGAAGTTGCACTACGCGCCTTATGAATTTCCATGTAAAATTCTGAATTTTGGGCATCAAAACTATGAATTTGTAAAATCAAATGTTGGGAGATCTGGATAACATCAACATTACCAATTACAATGGATCAATGTTTCTTTATAAAATCATAAGAATAGATTCTGTATTAATATTAGCAATGCATCCATACATTGAAACGGTACATTTCATTGTACCATTGACCCTGTGCCAACCTACATATGACAAATAAAATTTATTAAATAAAAAAATACCAAGGAATATGTAACCTTTTAACAGTGTGAAGACCTTATTCTGAGAGGTAAAGATAATTTCTACTGATAATAATTCAATGTGCTCTGGTTAGTTTAATGTTACGTTGTACTCCAATGATCATTCTAGATACCTAATTTAAAATAAACAAATAAGTTATTTTCAATGTGCACATCAATGGAAATCTGCAGCATGTTAATGCAATCCACAGTCCACTTCTGCAGTTTTAAGGAGGAAGCATTTCTTTGCTGTACCAGAAATAGTCAGAAAATCTGTAGCAAAAGAAGAGACTGTTTCTCATTTTTGCCTTTATTGATCTTGAAGGGGCTACCCAGACTAGCCCTAGCTTTCAGTACAAAGTCTATGGTCCTGCAGGTCATGGGTATTTCAAGTGCATATCCAAATTTGTCCTAATTTTCCCTCTAATCTTTCTACCTATTTTTTCAAATATTATTCCACCCAATTTCTGACTCTACCAAGAAGAACAATTGCTCCTTCCTATTTATTCATAATTTTATTGGTCTCCATAAGTCTTTAGTGTTTCTAGTTTTCCATACAGCTTGAATTTCCAGTCCTGACAACATATTTATAAATTTCCTCAGTGCAGTCACGTCTCCCCTGTAATATAGTGACGAGAACCAGAGCTGAAGTCTAATTCATATTGTACACAGTTCCAGGAAAACTGCCTGCTCTTAAGATCATAAGTGATAGGAGCAGAATTAGGCCATTCAGCCCATCGTCTACTCTGCCATTCAATCATGGCTGATCTATCTCTCCGTCCTAACCCCATTCTGCCTTCTACCCATTACCTCTGACACCTGTACTAATCAAGAATCTATTTATCTCTGCCTTAAATATATCCACTGATTTGGCCTCCACAGCCTTCTATGGCAAAGAATTCCACAGATTCACCATCCTCTGACTAAATAAATTCCTCCTCATCTACTTCCTAAAAGAACGTCTTTAATTCTGAGGCTATGACCTCTAGTCCCAGACTTTCCCACTAGTGGAAACATCCTCTCCACATCCACTCTATCCAAGCCTTTCACTATTTTGTACGTTTCATCGTTCATATGTTCCATCGCTGGCTCTTTTAATCGCTTTTTAGGGATCTGTAGACAAACTAAGCCCTTGTTCCTCCAAACCTTTCCCATTTATTATATATTTCCCTGCCTTTTGGCAGGGCACTCACATTTCGGAGGATCTCACATGGTCCACTAACACTGCTGCGCTGGTCAAGAAGGCGCAGCAACAATTGTTCTACCTAAGAACACAGAAAAACACAGAACACAGAGCTTCTGAGCTCTATGGACTATCCGCTGAAGAGCTTTCCTCTCTGCCTCCGTGCAGCTGAGATACCACACAGGGATGCCATGTGGTAGGATGCTCTCTATGGTGCAGCGGTAGAAGCTGCTGATGACCTTCTATAGATTCAGGATCAGTTCCTGTGGATTGGAGGATAGCAAATGTTATCCCACTTTTTAAGAAAGGAGGGAGAGAGAAAACGGGTAATTATAGACCAGTTAGTCTGACATCAGTGGTGGGGAAGATGCTGGAGTCAATTATAAAAGACGAAATTGCTGAGCATTTGGATAGCAGTAACAGGATCATTCCGAGTCAGCATGGATTTACGAAGAGGAAATCATGCTTGACAAATCTACTGGAATGTTTTGAGGATGTAACTAGGAAAATTGACAGGGGAGAGTCGGTGGATGTGGTGTACCTCGACTTTCAGAAAGCTTTCGACAAGGTCCCACATAGGAGATTAGTGGGCAAAATTAGAGCACATGGTATTGGGGGTAGGGTACTGATATGGATAGAAAATTGGTTGACAGACAGAAAGCAAAGAGTGGGGATAAATGGGTCCCTTTCGGAATGGCAAGCATTGACCAGTGGGGTACCGCAAGGTTCGGTGCTGGGACCCCAGCTATTTACGATATACATTAATGACTTAGATGAAGGGATTAAAAGTACCGTTAGCAAATTTGCAGATGATACTAAGCTGGGGGGTAGTGTGAATTGTGAGGAAGATGCAATAAGGCTGCAGGGTGACTTGGACAGGTTGTGTGAGTGGGCGGATACATGGCAGATGCAGTTTAATGTAGATAAGTGTGAGGTTATTCACTTTGGAAGTAAGAATAGAAAGGCAGATTATTATCTGAATGGTGTCAAGTTAGGAAGAGGGAATGTTCAACGAGATCTGGGTGTCCTAGTGCATCAGTCACTGAAAGGAAGCACGCAGGTACAGCAGGCAGTGAAGAAAGCCAATGGAATGTTGGCCTTCATAACAAGAGGAGTTGAGTATAGGAGCAAAGAGGTCCTTCTACAGTTGTACCGGGCCCTGGTGAGACCGCACCTGGAGTACTGTGTGCAGTTTTGGTCTCCAAATTTGAGGAAGGATATTCTTGCTATTGAGGGCGTGCAGCGTAGGTTCACTAGGTTAATTCCCGGAATGGCGGGACTGTCGTATGTTGAAAGGCTGGAGCAATTAGGCTTGTATACACTGGAATTTAGAAGGATGAGGGGGGATCTTATTGAAACATATAAGATAATTAGGGGATTGGACACATTAGAGGCAGGAAACATGTTCCCAATGTTGGGGGAGTCCAGAACAAGGGGCCACAGTTTAAGAATAAGGGGTAGGCCATTTAGAACGGAGATGAGGAAGAACTTTTTCAGTCAGAGAGTGGTGAAGGTGTGGAATTCTCTGCCTCAGAAGGCAGTGGAGGCCAGTTCGTTGGATGCTTTCAAGAGAGAGCTGGATAGCATAGTGAGGGGGTATGGGGAGAAGGCAGGAACGGGGTACTGATTGAGAGTGATCAGCCATGATCGCATTGAATGGCGGTGCTGGCTCGAAGGGCTGAATGGCCTACTCCTGCACCTATTGTCTATTGTCTAATTAATTATTGCATCATATGGGAGGCGTATTCCCAATCTCGTTGTACCCCTGTACAATGACAATAAAGATCTATTGTATTTTGCACCTCCCCATATATATTCTCTCACACTTCCTGTGAGAATTCCATTTCCTGCTTCCTAATTAACCAGACCATCAGCATTTTCTGTAGTTTTTATGCATTTTTGCTTTCAATCACAGTGATGTTTGAATTATTTGCAAACTTCATCCTATTTTCTAATTATATTTATTTAAACAAATGCCTTAATGGGCTAATATCTTTCACCACGCGTAAGCATCAAGCAAAACTAAATACTAAACAAAAGGAGATATTAGATAAGGCCAACCAACTGGCTTGGAAGGAGAATCTTGAAAGAAAATGCAGTTGAAACTGAGCTTTTGGAAATTATTCTTGACATTTTTTATGATGTCCAAAATACAAATTTTGTATCTTTTGTGTTCACTCAAATCAACGTTTACATATCACTTATTCAAGGGAGTAATGTGCAAGGTTACCTGAACACGCATAGGAAAATTCCCAGCCATCTATTGCAAAATTACCTGCCTACTTTCACTTACGTTAGACTGGGTAGTTGACTATTAAAAAGGTATTGGATTCTCGAGGCTTTCTTCCTAGGTTATCTGGTTAGAGTCTGCCTCTTTGAAGTAACTTTGATTCCACAGCCATTGACAGGTTTGAGCAGAAAACAAACTGTTAGAGGAAATCGGACGGTCAGGCAGCATCAGATGCAGCTTGAGCCACTAAATTCCTCCAGCAGTTTTTTGCTCAAGATTCCACCATTTGCAGTCTCTTGTGACTTCATTGACAAAATTGTCATTTCGTGGCCATGTTGATCATAAAATTGCTTGTTTATCTTTCATTTTAATTCCTCACCCCTTATAAAAAAACATTTTTTCCTCATAAAAGTTCCTTCTGGTGCGAGAATTTACACTTGCTTTATCTATTCAATAATTTAAAAAGCTGATTATTTGGCAGAAACTGTATGAAGACAATTATTGTAACTGAGCCACAAAAGAAAATCTGGCATGTAAACTGACCATATTCAGTTTTAAAGATTTCCTGGTACATCAAGTGAAACAATAATATCTTTGAAAAAGTCTATAACATATTGGTATATAACAGAATTACAAATAAGTACAGATAAATGTGAGGTTATCTACTTTGGTGGCAAAAACAAGGAGGCAGATTATTATCTCAATGGTGTCGGGTTACGTAAGGGGGAAGTGCAGCGAGACCTGGGTGTCCTTGTCAATAGTCGTTTATTTGTCACATACACATAAATGTGTAGTGAAATGAAACATTACCCACAGTTCAACAATAAGACCAATAAGAATAATCAATAAAAATGCAATAACACATACAATCATAAACTAACACCAAACAAAAGAAACATCCATCACAGTGAGTCTCCTCCAGTCCCCTCCTCACTGTGATGGAAGGCCAGAATGTCTTTTCTCTTCCCCTCCGTTTTCTCCCACGGTCAGACTGTTGGAGTTGCCACGTCGGGGCGGTCGGGGCTCCCGACATTGAAGCCCCCGCCGGGCGGATACACCAGTCACTGAAAGTTGGCGTGCAGGTACAGCAGGCAGTGAAGAAAGCTAATGGCATGTTGGCCTTCATAACGAGAGGATTTCAGTATAGGAGTAAAGAGGTTCTTCTGCAGTTGTATAGGGCCCTGGTAAGACCACATCTGGAGTATTGTGTACAGTTTTGGTTTCCTAATTTGAGGAAGGACATCCTTGTAATTGAGGCAGTGCAGCGTAGGTTCACGAGATTGATCCCTGGGATGGCGGGACTGTCACATGAGGAAAGATTGAAAAGACTAGGCTTGTATTCACTGGAGTTTAGATGGATGAGAGGAGATCTTATAGAGACATATAAAATTATAAAAGGACTGGACAAGCTAGATGCAGGAAAAATGTTCCCAATGTTGGGGGAGTCCAGAATGGGGGCCACTGTCTTAGAATAAAGGGGAGGCCATTTAAAATTGAGGTGAGAAGGAACTTTTTCACCCAGAGAGTTGTGAATTTGTGGAATTCGCTGCCACAGAAGGCAATGGAGGCCAAATCACTGGATGAATTTAAGAGAGAGTTAGATAGAGCTCTGGGGGGTTGTGGAATCAAGGGATATGGGGAGAAGCTGGGCACAGGTTACTGATTGTGGATGATCAGCCATGATCACAATGAATGGTGATGCTGGTTCGAAGGGCCGAATGGCCTCCTCCTGCACCTATTTTCTATGTTTCTAAGTGATGTTTTAGGTTTGCTTTTTTGTGTCATGGTTACTGAACGACTGCCTAAGGTTGTTGTCTTTTAATAATCTGGCACTTTGACATTGTACCTTATTCATTATAAATAGACCATGAGCGAGAATCACAGACCTTCCAAAGCAAGTCAACCTCTATTTTTCCATTTGTATGTTGTCTGTTTTGCTATCTGCATGAGCCACTTACAGTTATTTAACATCCTCTGAAATATTGTTACCCTACCAGTCACTGTGCAAAGACAAGACTGTGGTGAATGTTCTACAGAAGCACTTCAGTTCCAGTAAGGATTTCCGATCCCTGCATATGTTATTGGTAAGAGTTTATTAATTCAAAGGTCATACTTCATAAAGCTTAAACTAGCAATTTACCCATTTTCTCTAGTAAGTATAATTGGTGGTGTTGCACAATGGAATTTTATTTGCATTAGGGCATACTTAAGGGCCTTTTATTTGATGGAACATTGAACAGTACAGCATAGGAACAAGCACTTTGGTCCACCATGTCTGTGCTGAACACGATGCCAAGATAAACTAATCTTACCTCATGATCTTTTCCTTTCCATTTTCTGCATATTCATGTGCCTATCTAAAAGCCTCTTAAACACCACTATCGTACTCCCTTCAACACCACCCCTGGCAGTACATTCCTGGCACCCACCACTCTGTGTAAAAAAAATACTTGCCCACACATCTCCTTTAAACTTTTCCCTTATCACCTTTAAGCCAGGCCCGATAGCTTTGACATTTCTATCCTGGGAAAAAGAAAGTCTGACTGTCTTCCCTATCTATATTTTTATATACTTCTATCAGGTGGATAGAAGTAGATAAAATGGAGGGGGGCGGGGGGAGGGCCTTTACATCCCACAATTTGATTACATAGCCTATGAGTGTTGAGTTAACTAGTGATTAGGCTTGGGTGTTTTATACTCCCATCAACCTATTGCAGTTTGAAATCCTAAAATTGCTGATGAACTGACAATAGACAATAGGTGCAGGAGTAGGCCATTCGGCCATTCGAGCCAGCACCGCCATTCACCGTGATCATGGCTGATCATGCACAATCAGTACCCCGTTCCTGCATTCTCCCCATATCCCCTGACTCCGCTATCATTAAGAAACTGGAAGAGTTTGTTTTTAGGTTTCTGATCCAGTATATATTTATATCTCCCAGAATTAACTGATTAGTGAAACAGTACACCAGTTTTATTTGGGGAGCTGAATATTAATACTATTTAATAACAGGAACAAGAATGATATTTCCAATCCTTCTCTTCGAAAATTCATATGATCACAAATGATTTTTCAAAGCAGTAGCTCCAAGAAAACTGAAACTGCAAATGCTAGAAATGTGAAATAAAAACAAAATATTAGAAATACTCAGCAGGCAGCTTTCTGTGAAGAGAGATAAAGAGTTGACATGACAATTACTTTATTTCTCTTCCGACAGAATGCTCCCAAACCTGCTGCATATTTCCAGCATTTTCTGTTTTGTATTATAAGGTCATAAGGAATAGTAGTAGAATTAGGCCATTCGGCCTATCAAGTCTACTCCACCTTTCAATCATGGTTGATCTACCTCTCCCTCCTAACCCCATTTTCCTGCCTTTTCCCCATAACCTCTGACACCTGTATTCTATGACATCTGGTGTTGCACAATAGATAATAGTGTAAAAATGTACATGGTTTAGGCAACTTCAACCACTTATGTAATTCAAGATAATATTTGAGTTAAAATAAATAAAAACATTTTAGCTTCCATATATTCCATATATATTTTGAATTTTGTAATTAACTTAAAAAAATTGTTCTTTCCCAAAAAAATGTCTGGATCAAAATGTAAGGTGTCTATTTCAGTTTCTGATATAATTTTAAATGAGCAATGTTCTAGTTAAATTGATGGACTTCTACTTTGCGATGTTGTGTCTCTGACAAGGGGGGCATTCTTGGTTCAAACCTTTAAATGTAATCTTCTTTTGGGGCTGCAAATGCAGAGAAATCCTTACTTAGAAACATCAAATTAAATGCTGTACAAATGCTGTTACCTCATGCTGAACAAAATGGACTTTATAAATTTCAGAGTGTTATTGAAATATGTGAATGTAATTTTGAGCCAGCTTGACCTGGAGCCATAGTCATCCAGCTTGGAGCATGTAGAATATTCAAGAAGTTCACCTAGTACGTGGATTAACATTTCTCTTTCAATTAGCAATATTACAATACATGTTTTTGAAAACTTCCTGTGTGCATTTCCCTGCATAACAACAGTGAATGCTCCTTAAAGTACTTTATTGGCCATGTAGCATTTTGGGATGGAAATATGAAAGACTTTACAGAAATGCAAATTTCGCCCCCCAAAAATGTCTCCTGTTTCTGTTTAATAAGCATAAAAACAGACCCTTCAGCCCATTACGTCTTTGCCAACCATCAAGAACCTATCTTTACTAATCCAATTTTCCAGGACTCGGTTAATATCCTTCTATATCATTTTATTTCTAGTGCTTATCTAAATATTTAAATCTCATGAGTGTATCTGTCTCCACCTACTCAAATGAATTATTCCAGGTTTCAACCACCCTCTGGGTGAAAATAATCTTCCTCCAATCTCCTAAATCTACCTCTTGCTTTCAAGCAATGGTCTCTGGTAATAAACACCATTATGAAGAGAACATTTTCCTGGTCTCTGCACATCATCAGTTCATACTCTACAACAGTTGGACAGAGACAGTCATTAGTCTTCTGCAGGTTGCATTTTTGCCAGTATCCATTCAGGAAAGTGAGGACACACCTCAAAATCTACCATTTTGACAGGTCGGCTCGAGCTGTTCCTGACTTTGTTGAAGACATTGTTGACTAGTGTCTGAAGGGTCTCGACCTGAAATGCCACCCATTCCCTCTCCTCAGAGATGCTACCAGTCCTGCTGAGTTACTCCAGCATTTTGTGTCTATCTTCAGTGTATAACCACCATCTGCAGTTCCTTCCTACACCTGACTTTGTTCCCGTACATTTTTATCCTGACTAGTTTTGTCATTAAGTGAATTGATTATATGATTTAAATGAAGGCACAAAGAACTGCAGACACTAGTTACAAAAAAGACACAATGTGCTGTAGTAACTCAGTGGCTCAGGCAGCATCTCTGGAGATCATGCGTAGACGACATTTCGGGTCTAGAACCAATTCCAATAACCCTTCAGACTCGTTGCGTTATAGAGCAGCGATTAACTCTCCAGAAAACCATTGAACCGTGATTTCTATGAAATATGTTGCATTGATGACAAATAATCTCCAGTTATTTTGATTTCAGATGTTCGCTCTTAGTCATGTGACCATTTCCAAGCCAAGTATCCAATCAATGGATCTTCTGGACGCCAGCAGATTGTACACAATGGATTCCAAAGCAAATATATTACATGGTAGGAAGAGCAATGTAGTTTAGTCCAGAACTCAGAGATTTAAGGATTAATAGTCTACACTGCAGCCAGTGAAAATACAGCCGCGACTTATAATTATCCAGCAAGCCTTATAAATTAGCAAAATCTCCCAATGCACTTCTTCAAAGCGTATCAAAACATGATAGAGCTGCAAAGTGATCTTGCGGCAAAATGTCCAAAACACCATCAAAGACAAATATGTTAAGAGAAAAGAGGATTGAATGGTGAATTGCAATGCTTAGGGTCTGAGCAGTTGAGATTAAGGCTGCTAATTATTGAGTGATTTGGCAATGATCAAAATACCAAAATTCAAAATTGGAGCAGCGCATCTAATCCCCTCTATTCCTTCTCAAGTGAGCACAGTTCCATCCTCTCTATTCTGCCCTTGTAACTCTTTTTGTAGACTGAACGTATTGTGCACATAATGACACCAAGGTCCTAAATGGTCGTTTTCGGTTTCAGACAGCTTCCAGAGAGAGACCGAGTTGGTAGCTAGGGAATGGTGCTTGTCACTAGGACCAAAATCTATGTTAACATGTTAACAATTAGCTTGTTATATTGTAGGAAAAGAAATTGCAACATCTGTATATGAAGCATTTGAATTGTTCAGTTTTAAATATAAAGGAGGATGGTAAATGAACCAAATATTGACAATGTTCCATCCAGATATCGCTTTCATTTTAAGAGCTTGTAATTTTGTAGATGTTGTCTCATTTACCATTTATATATTATGAGTTGACAATTTTTTTAAACGAAGTCATGCATAATGGGAAGCATGCTTTGAATACCTTGTTCCGTGCAATCTCAAAAATTGTGTGCTCTTTAACTTTAAGCCCAAAATGTTTTATACTGACTGTTTTTAATACCCGTTTCTCTTACATCAAGCCAACAACATTTGTGCCTCAGTAGTTATATTTCAGAGTACTGTATCCTGTTTGGGTTGGGGTAAAAACGGTAAAATATTAATATAAGCATTTTGTTTATTCATCAGGGGAAGGAATTTTGAATTGTTTGCATTTTTCTACCACATTAAAATTTATTTGGAGGTTTTAACTTTTAGCTGGCTTGTTTAACTATTTTTCCTTTTGCTACTTAATTGCTTCCTCTAAAAATAACTGGTCATTTGGTGAAAAAATGCATAGACCTGCAGAGAACCACTATGATCAGAAATTATAACTGCATTTCATAATTAACTTTCCATTGAGGATCTTGTGTTGTGCATTATTTTGCTCTCTCTTCCCCTTTATCCCATCTCACTTTAACATAGATAATTTCCCAATTATTTGAAGACTGTGGAAATTTGCTGCAGTCAACTTGGGAATTGCCTTTGATTTTTTATTTTAAGTCTTCAGTTGAAATTATCTTTGTGAATTTTAGTTTTAATATTTGGCTCCATTTTCCCTTGTAGGTCTGTCTGTGCTGGAACTCTGCCTAATTATTGCCATGAAGCACTTGAATTCCATTTATGAAGGACAACCGTTTAACTTTGAAATGGTTTACAATGGTGAGTTATTTTTTAAAAAGGTAATGAGGACCAGTACCCTGGAAAATTAAATAACTTCGTCTGCAGATATGGCTTTAAATATCTCTTCACCAGAACTCGTCCCAAATTATTTTGCTTGACATTGAGAAGAACGAACAATGTAGTAAAACCAGAGTTTGCTAGGATGGAATAGACCATAAATAAGAGTATACAGGTACTCCCCAGGTTACGATGGTTCGGCTTGCGATAGTTCGACTTTGCGATGGTGCAAACGGCAGGGACCCGTAGCGAGCCGCCGCTCGCTTCCGGACACGTGATCGCGCGTTTTCAATGCATTTCGACTTACGATACTTTCGGTTTCCGATGGGTTTCTCGGAATGGAACCCCATCGGAAGCTGAGGAGTACCTGTATCTCCAATTGGAGACAGAACAGAGAAAAATCATAAATTGTCAAAATTGAGAGCTCTTCATCTGAATGTGCATAACCTTCAGAACAAAATGTGTGCATTAGTGGAAAAATAGATAAATGGTACAAACTAATAGTCATTACAGAAATATTGTTGCAAATAATTAAATATTTCATGATACTTAACATTAACAATAGACAAACAAAAGTGAAAAGGTGGAAGTGCAGTGACGACCTTCAAAAAATTTGATACATTCAATAGTGAGGAGACCTTAGCGTATAAAATAGCATAACAAATCAGTTTTGGTGTAGCTAAGAAACAGCAAGAGAAAGAAGACATTGGTGAGAGTTGGTTTTGGAACTCCAAGCAGCTGTGGTAATATTGTAATGGAATAATGGTATAAGTAATGTTAAATTAGAGGTGCACATAATTAGGATATTATAGGAATACATCTAGACTGGACAAACCACGTTAGCAGTAATAGTATGGAGCTGGAATGTGTGTAATGAAAGGGAGTTAATTGATAATATGGTGGTTAGGCTGTAGTGAGTCCAAATCGAGCGATGTTATCAAAAGACTTTATTCTTGGTAAAAACCGTGACAAAACGCAACGCACTTACTTTGGACACACACTACTTAACTAGCTAATATAATCTAATATAATCTCTCTAGTTTGGCGCCAGACACTCCTATACCTCGCGTTCCCGCACCACGTGACCCGTTAGCCCAACCGAGGGTTCGAGACCCCCTGGCCAATCCGTATGTCCCTACATGACCCCCCCCAGAACCCTCGAAACCATACCTCACGGGCGCCCGGACCTCCCTCCCGGAACGCGTACGGAGGGGGGAAACCGATACCGCCAACGTGACAGGAGGCGGGGAGGGCGCCGCCGCCAGAGGCGATGGAGGGGCCACGGGAGCGGAGGGTGTAGGTGACGGAGAGCGCTTGATCGGCAACGGCAGCCCGGGCCCAACCATAGGCGGCGGGGGGCCGAGAGGTGGCAAACAGGGCGCCGCTGGCGGGACCAGTGGGGCGGCCACCGGCCGGCCCCGGCGCGGAGGCTAGGCTACCGACACGGGGAGGTCCTGGTCCAAATGGGCCGGCTTGAGCCGGGATACCGAAACGAGCTCCTGGCGATTTCCCACCTGCAAGGTGAAGGTGACAGCCCCTCTTTTAAGCACCTGGAACGGGCCCTGGTAAACCGGCCGAAGAGGGGGGCGGTGGGAATCTTTCCGAAGGAACACGAAATCGCAGTCCCGCAAGTCCAACGGGACGTGGACTGCCGTGCTTCCGTGCCTGGAGGTCGGGACCGGAGCCAGAGAACCCACCCGTGCCCGGAGAACCCACCCGTGTGACGGGCGGCGGCAAGGCGGGGGCGGAAGGGAGAATGTCACCCGGCACCCGCAGGGGCGAACCGTAGACAAGCTCGGACGAGGATGTGCCTAGCTCAGCCTTTGGGGCCGTACGAATGCCGAGGAGGACCCAAGGCAGCTGGTCAGCCCAATCGTGGCCGGTCAGTCGGGCACAGAGGGACGCCTTCAGCTGCCGATGGAAACGCTCAACCATCCCATTGGATTGGGGATGGTAGGCGGTGGTCTGCTGTAAGCGAGACCCATACAACCGTGCCAGCGCGGCCCAGAGGGAGGAGGTGAACTGGGCTCCCCGATCTGTGGTGATGATAGCAGGGACGCCGAAACGGGCCACCCAATGCAACGCCAGGGCCCGTGCACAGGAGGCCGCCGAGGTGTCCGACAACAGGAGCGCCTCCGGCCAACGTGTAAACCGATCAACCACCGTGAGCAGATGAGTATAACCCCTGGAATAGGGCAATGGACCCACCAAATCCACGTGGATGTGGAAAAAACGGACGGGGGGAACCTCGAATCTCTGGTATGGGGGCTGGACATGGCGATGAACTTTGGAGGTCTGGCACGGAATGCAGGCACGTGCCCAGGCCGCCACCTGCTTCCGCAGGCCGTGCCAGACAAACCGGGCGGCCACCATGGCTGAAGTCGCCCTGATGGACGGATGTGCCAGGCCATGAATGGCCTCAAAAACCTTACGCCGCAGGGCGGCAGGCACCACCGGGCGAGGGCGTGGAAGGGAAACGTCACACCACAACTTGGTACCTGTGGGGCCACACGCCACCTGTTCCAAACGCAGTCCCGAGGCTGTGGAGGCGTACACCCCGGCAGTTCCTTCCAGGCGGTGAGCCTCCGCTAGCTCCCGGAAATCCACCTGTCCGCCTACCATGGCTACGGAGGGAATGGCCGGCCGGGACAGGGCATCAGCAACGGCATTAAGCCTACCCGCAATATGACGGACATCGGTGGTAAACTCCGAAATCAGGGTGAGGTGCCGCTGCTGGCGAGCCGACCACGGATCAGAAACCTTAGCAAAAGCGAATGTCAGAGGTTTGTGATCCGTGTAGGCCACAAAAGAGCGGCCTTCCAAAAAATAACGGAAGTGGCGGACTGCTAAATAGAGTGCCAGGAGCTCCCTATCAAACGCACTATATTTGAGCTCGGCTCGCGAGAGCTGCCGGCTGAAAAATGCCAGGGGCTGCCAGTGACCTTCGTCCTGCTGCTCCAAAACCCCACCCACCGCCACGTCTGAGGCGCCCACCGTCAGAGCCGTGGGGGCGGAGCAGCGCGGGTGCACCAGCATGGTGGCGTTGGCGAGGGCCTGTTTGACCGCGACAAAAGCCGTCTCTGCAGCTGCGGACCATACCAACTCAGCGGGGTTACCCGCGAGGCATTGAAAAAGGGGGCGCATGACCCGAGCTGCTGCAGGCACGAACCGGTGATAAAAGTTCACCATGCCCACGAATTCCTGCAAACCCTTGATGGTAGTAGGGCGTGGAAAAGAGCGGACCGCGTCCACCTTAACTGGCAAAGGAGTGGCACCGGCCGGTGTAACCCGGTGACCCAAAAAATCTACCGCCGACAGGCCGAATTGGCATTTGGACGGATGGAGAATCAGGCCGTGGTCTTGCAGCCTCTGGAATACAGTGCGGAGGTGGACTAAGTGCTCCTGGACCGAACGGCTGGCAATCAAAATGTCATCGAGGTAAATAAACACGAACGGCAAACCTCGACCCACACGGTCCATCAGACGCTGGAATGCCTGAGCTGCGTTTTTAAGGCCGAAAGGCATGCGCAACCACTCAAACAACCCGAACGGAGTAATGGTAGCCGTCTTTGGAATGTCCGGCGGGTGGACCGGGATCTGATGATATCCCCGCACTAAATCGATCTTAGAAAAAATTGTAGCCCCCTCCAGGCTGGCTGAGAAGTCCTGTATGTGCGGAATCGGGTAGCGGTCCGGCCGTGTTGCCGCGTTAAGTCGTCGGAAATCCCCACATGGTCTCCACCCCCCAGATGCCATGGAAACCATATGCAAGGGGGAGGCCCACGGACTACTCGAAGGCCGCACAATTCCCAGCCTCTCCCAGTTCAGGAACTCCTCTCGAGCCATGGCCAGCTTGTCGGGTGGGAGGCGCCATGCCCGGGCAAAAACCGGCGGCCCCTCGGTCGGAATGAAATGCACGTCCCCATGCTTCTCGGAAGGTGCATCGAAACGCTGGACGAGGAGCTGTGGGAAGTCCGCTAGGACCGCATCGAACTGACCGGGGGCCGTGGTAATGGCCTGGATCGCTGAACTGGGTGGGGCGGCGCTTGGAGATTGGGATTTCATCGTACTTCGGGGCCGTACACCAGCCGATGGCTGCAGGCCCCCTCCCGCGGACGTCTACGACTAACGAAAACGCCCATAGGAAATCCGCACCCAAAATGGCCTGGCCCACATCCACCACGATGAAATCCCAACGGTAGGTCCTGGACTCGAAGGACAGGGACATAGCCCTTTTACCGTAAGTGCGGATGGGGCTACCATTCACCGCAATGAGGGGCGGCCCCTTCCCCCCCCGCTTGAACTTCGCAGTCATAGGGGCACAATACTCACAACCGCTCCCGTATCCACCAGAAAAACGATCCCGGTACCTTGGTCCGTCGCATAGAGGCGGCAATTACGGCCAATCGAGACTGCCTCTACATTCGATCGGCCCAGGCATTTCCCGGAAACGAACACGGGGCTCTGCAGCTTCGAGCCTCACTGCCCCACCGCCGATGGAAGAAACACCAGCCGCGCCTATTCGGCCCTGTTGCTCGAGCCCGCGACCAATAAACATGTTCCGCAGCCCCTTCTTGGCGGGCTGACTGCGAAATAACGGCCGATGCGTCGCTCTCTCGGCCGCTCCACCGACTGCCGCTGGGCCTCGAGACCCGATTAACCGAGTCGTCTCGGGTGTGTCGCTCCCTGACGAGCACGTCGGCTTTCTCGGCGAATGCTACCGGATCTTCAAACGAGACGTCGGCCAACACTAGCCTGACGTCCCGGGGTAGTTTCTCCCGAAAAGCCTCTTCGAAAACCATGCACGGCTGATGGTCGCCCACCAAGGTCAGCATCTCGGTCATCAACTCCGACGGTAGCCACTGCCCCAGCTCTGGTAAATGGAGGAGCTTCAAAGCCCGCTGGTTCTGGCTCCAGCCAAAAGTCCTCAGTAGGAGCCTCTTGAGCCCCACGTACTGCTCCGTTTGGGGTGGACTGGTCAGGTATTGACTGACCCGCGTAGCCACCTCCGACTGCAGACAGCTCACCAGGTGGTGGAACTTCTCCTGGTCTTTCTCCACCCTCTTAAGATGGAACTGGGATTCCGCCTGCACAAACCACAGGTGCGGCTGATGGGCCCAGAACGGCGGTAGGTGAACCTCGCCCGCGCTCGCTCCCACCTGTGACATTCTGCGTGTTCGCTTCAGATCTTGCGTTCGGGGTCACCAATGTAGTGAGTCCAAAAATGAGCGATGTTATCAAAAGACTTTATTCTTGGTAAAAACCGTGACAAAACGCAACGCACTTACTTTGGACACACACTACTTAACTAGCTAATATAATCTAATCTAATCTCTCTAGTTTGGCGCCAGACACTCCTATACCTCGCGCTCCCGCACCACGTGACCCGTTAGCCCAACCGAGGGTTCGAGACCCCCCCGCCAATCCATATGTCCCTACAAGGCTACCTTTAAGAAATAGTAATTCTACTGACATTTTATTTAATGACTAGAAGAGATTTAGTTTGGGCTGAGAGAGGCTGAATAAAACAAACTGAAGGCATAAGGCTTGAGATGGATGGATTATGTAGACGGGAACTACATTAGAAGGCAAGACAGAAAATACGCTGTGTTACCAAACTAATGTCTCTTTTTTAAAGGCAAAATGTCCAACTGGAAAAATGGTGCCACTGTGATTTAAGATTTGTTAAAGATAGTATTAGAAAAAGATGTATACGCTTGTCAACAAAAGCAATAAGCCTGAGTATTGGAAGATTTTAGATCTCACTAAAGGAGGACCAAAGTATTGCTCGTAAATATGAGAGTAAACTTGTGATAAGAGTTATATGTTTTATAAGAGCTTCCATAGATGTTCAAAAAAGGAAAAGGTCAGCTAACAGACAGAGATAAGAGAAAACATATTGGAGAATAAGAAAATGACCAAGTAAAACAAATATCTTCAAAAATGGGTATAGAAATCCTCCTGAAGATAGTGGAGAAGTATAGATTTTTTTAGTTTAGTTTAGAGATACACCACGGAGACAGAGTCTGCACTGCCCAGCGATAATCGCACATTAGCACAATCCTACCCACAAGGAATGATTTACATTTCTACCAAGCCAATTAACCTACAAATCTATGCCTTTGGAATGTGGGAGAAAACCAAAGATCTCGGAGAAAACCCACATAGGCACGGGGGAGAATGTACAAACTCCGTACAGACAGCACCCATAGTCAGGATCGAACCCGGGTCTCCGACACTGGAAGGCAGCAACTCTACCGCTGTGCCACCATGTTGCCCATAGATGTGGAGTTAATGAACTTTAGAATAACCGTCAAAAAATAATAATAATATTGCAAAAATCAATGGAAACATAGAAAATAGGTGCAGGAATATGCCATTCGGCCCTTTGAGCTAGCACCACCATTCAATATGATCATGGTTGATCATCCAAAATGAGTACCCCGTCATCTTACAAATTTCTACCAAGTCTAAATTGGCCCCTGCATATTGAAGTGGAAAATGTAACCCTTCTATTTAAGAAAGGGATTAAGAACACAGCGCTATTGACCAAGTACAATGCCATCAATTATCACTTCCTTAAAAATAGATTTTCCGCATACGAAAATGGTGGGATCTATTTTAATAAAGTGATAATAGGGCACTTAACAAATAATAATTAGGGTAGACAGTCGTCAACTTGATGAAAGAGAAATAGTGTTTAATAAATCTGTTTCTTGAGGTTGCAACTAACAAAATAGATGAATCAGTTAACATGGTGTAATTGGATTTATAGATGGCCTTCAATAAAGTGCCACACAATACTGGAGCACATAGTATTTGGAATAATATGGTTTGAGAGTCAGTTAATAGACAGAAAATAGGAATAATTAGTTGATTTTCAGGTCAGACGTTCATGACAATGGGGCAGGTATCACAGGAATTGATGTTGGGCCCCCAGCTATTCAATGTACATCATTGATATAGATGTAGGGGTCCAGTATAACATAACCAAGTTTAGTAATTACAGTGTGGACTATAAGGAGGAGCACACAGGATACAAACAGGCTAGGTAAATGGGCAAAGTCATAGTTGATGGAATAAAACAATTGTGAAGTTATCCACTTTGGTGGGAAAATGTTTTTTTTTTAAATGACAGCTTTTCGGGTCGAGACCCTTCAGACTCTGAACTCTGAAGAAGGGTCTCAACCCGAAACGTCACCCTTTCCTTCCTTCCAGAGCTGCTGTCCTGCTGAGTTATTCCAGCATTTTGTGTCTAGCTATAGTTTTATTTAATTTATATGCTCCCATAGACTCCATCCCAAGAATTATTCTCGTAAATATTTTCTGCATCATCTCTAAAGCCTTCACCTTTTGTTTAGTTAATGTGGTGACCATAGTTTAATGCCCGATCCCAATTGAGACCAAATAATAAGTGTTTTCTAAAAGTTCAGCATAATTTCCGTGTTTATACAATGCCTTTATTGATAAATCCTTTTTAACTACTTTCTCAACATGCCCTGTTGTTTTCAATTTGTGTACTTGCATCCCCAAGTCCGTCTGTTTACTCAGGCTCCCCATTAACCATTCAAAACCACCAGTGTACAGTAGCTGCAATGTGCATCATCTACAAAGGACATCGCTGTTACTTGCTCAGAACAATCCGATAGCATCGCCCAAACCTCAAGGTGTTTAAAGGCAGCAGGTGTAAGGAAACACTGCCATCTACAGGATCACTTGTAGGTTGCACTTCGATTTTACTGGGTCTAAATCCTGGAGCTCCCTTACCGAACAGGACTAACAGAACTAACAGCAGAAGAACCACAATAGTTCAAGAAGCCAGTGCCCACCATCTTCAGGGAATCGGAAATAAATGTCTGATCATAAAATGGTCAGACCCTGAAACTGAATAAATAAATCAAATTAAATTGAATTGTAGCATCAGTCCATTATCTTCAAAAAACAATTCAATTAATCTGGTCTGGTGATTAAAAATGTAGAAGGTACCATCTATCTTTTCATCTAACTCTCATCTTGAATATTTGTGGGTTTGTGGATATATTTGTTTCCAAAATACAGCCAAAACGGTACATGATAGCGCGACAATTTTGGGCCCACCATTGTCCTGGGGTTCAAATTATTGTTATATTTTAAAAGTTTTTCACTTTTTAAACTTTAATAAATCCTTTTTGCACATGCCCTGCCTGTCAGCCGCGCTGCCTCCATTTGCAATGGGAGAAATGCGTGCGCAGTTGGGAGCTTGGACGGTGGTGGGACCTGCCTGAGTGGCGGTCAATCAGGGGGAGGGGAGGAGAACTCTCCTGCTGCTGCCTGCCCGGGGGGGGAGAGGGGGTAAGTGGCTCCCTCTCCCCTTTCCTCTCCCCCCTCGCCCGCCCCTGGCCACGAGGGAGTTTTAAGGGGGGTTGAGGGGGGATGGAGTGGGTGGGGATGGCAATCTGGAGAGGTTTGGATCCAATACTCAGTTGGGAGCTCGGAGGGAGGCGGGACCCGCCTGAGTGACGGGAGTGGCGGTCAATCGGGGGGGGGGGGGGATAAGGAGAGCTCTCCCCTTTCCTCTCCCCCCTCACCCGCCGCTGGCCACGGGAGAGTTTTAAGGAGGGTTGAGGGAGTAAAGTTGTGTAGTGTAAAACTTAGTCAATAGACAATAGGTGCAGGAGTAGGCCCTTCGAGCCAGCACCGCCATTCAATGTGATCATGGCTGATCATTCTCAATCAGTAACCCGTTGCTGCTTTCTCCCCATACCCCCTGACTCCGCTATCCTTAAGAGCTCTATCTAGCTCTCTCTTGAATGTATTCAGAGAATTGGCCTCCACTGCCCTCTGAGGCAGAGAATTCCACAGATTCACAACTCTCTGACTGAAAAAGTTTTTCCTCATCTCTGTTCTAAATGGCCTACCCCTTATTCTTAAACTGTGGCCCCTGGTTCTGGACTCCCCCAATATTGGGAACATGTTTCCTGCCTCTAACGTGTCCAACCCCTTAATAATCTTATACGTTTCCATAAGATCCCCTCTCATCCTTCTAAATTCCAGTGTATACAAGCCTAGTCGCTCCAGTCTTTCAACATATGACAGTCCCTGACTAATCATGTCTCTTCTGATTCCCATAACATTGGATAATTTTAATCAGTATTTGACAATCTAATTTTCTGTTGTAATCTTGTGATTGTATAAATTAGTTCAGTATACTTGCACCATTTTATTTTGCATTGTAACTTGTACTGGACATGCTTACAGGACCCTATTTGAATTAACATATGATTGACTTTGTTATTTATTTTGTTTTATATGTTACTGGGCAAAGCCATGCGCATTGATGTGATTTTGGGCTGTGGGAGTAGCATTTATCACCTGAATAAGTGGATGCAGAATGTGTGTGACAGCCACAACTGTCAATTTGTAATGGGAAACAGTTTCTGCCCACCTCCCTTCAAACTCTAGGGGAAAAAAAACTGCAGATGCTGGTTTAAATCGAAGGTAGACACAAAATGCTGAAGTAACTCAGCGGGTCAGGCAGCTTTGCAGGAGAGAAGGAATGGGTGACGTTTCGAGTCGAGACCATTCTTCAGAAGTCTGGAGAATAAGCGAGTTCGGTATCATACATTTCATTTCATTCTCCCTCCCCCCTCCAAAACAAAACCAATTTTTTTAAATTGTATTCATTGTCACAATCTAGCTCACTCACCGAAGCATAAAGCAATAAAACCAACAAAATCATCGTAGTTTTGTACAAATTAACCATAAATACATAGTTAATAGTTTTGAAACCAGTATTTTCTTACCTCAAAGAAGCAAAACTGGAAAATACGGATGAAACGCAGGTCTGTATGCATGCAGCAGCTCAGCCGGCGAGAATGTTTATCCTGAATGATCTATGACCTGGGCATACACAGTCGAGATACCGAACTCACTTATTTTGCTTGCTTTTGCATATAATAAATTTAATGCTAACGACAAAAGTAGATAACTTGGAATTTTAATTATTTTAGATACAAATGCTGAGAGGTTGCTCTCATGACATGCTGTGAGAATGAAGGGTGATAAACTATTTAAAAATGTTGAAGGATTTAATTCTTACTGTCTAACTGTAACTACTCATTTTGAAAGAGGTGTTGAAAAATGTACCATATCTTTACCACCTGTTCTTGCATTACAGAATTTCAGAAGTTCGTACAAAGGAAGACTAATTCTATGCATTACTTTGAGAAATCAGTAATTTTGAAGGTAAGGAAACTTGCGCAATGTGAACATTGAACTAAAGAGGGGAGGGGAAGCCTCCAAGAGTGGGGTGTTTAATACATCAAGATAAAACGGTGGAACAGGATATTGACAAGCAAAGTGTGGTAGGCCACAGTAGAAAATGTAAATAACAATGCAGCAAATAGGAAATAGAGTCATAGAATGATACAGTGGGGAAACAGGCCCTTCGTCCAACTTGCCCACACCGGCCAACAATGTCCCAGCTACACTGCGCTTGGTCCATATCCCTCCAAACCTGTCCTATCCATGTACCTGTCTAACTATTTCTTAAATGATGGGATAGTCTCAGCCTCAACTGACTCCTCTGGCAGCTTGTTCCATACACCCACCACCTTTTGTGTGAAAAAGTTACCCCTTGGATTCCTATTAAATCTTTTCCCCTTCACCTTGAACCTTTGTCCTCTGGTCCTTCGATTCCCCTACTTTGGGCAAGAGATTCTGTGATCTACCCGATCTATTCCTCTCATTATTTTGCATACTCTGTAAGATCTCCCCCCCCCCATCCTCCTGTGCTCTGTGCAATAGAAACCCAGCCTACTCAACCTCTCCCTTTAGCTCACACCCTCTAGTCCTGGCAACATCCTCGTAAATCTTTTCTGAACCCTTTTCTGAATCTAGAGTTAATAATAAACTAACCTGAAATCAAAGGCTAGCAGTGCATGTAGTGGTTATAATAAGGGAAATGAGTTGTCCACACATGTTTACCATCTAACAGCTATTATGGAGATGTGGATGCAGGATAGCCAGGATTGAATGATCAACATTTCAGGCTTAATGGTGCTTCAAAGGAACAGGCCAAAATGGAATGGAGGTCAGGTAGAGTTTTCCATCAAGCAAGTTATCCGAGTCGTGTTCAGTCATGATTCACAGGTAGTGGATAATGAAGTAAATTTGGTTTGAGTCGAACTGATGTACAGTGAGGGTACAAAGTTTGTAGGCCCCAAAATGTGCCCTCTCAATAGCAGAAATAGGAAAATATCTAAAGGGAACTGCAATTGTCATAGGAAATTTTAATCCACTGATTGTTTGAACAAATCAAACAGGCAAGGAAGGCTATTGTAGAAAACAGGTTACTGATTGGAGATGATCAATGAATGGCAGTGCTCGCTCGAAGGGCCAAATGGCCTCCTCCTGCACCTATTTTCTATGTCTATGTTAAATTGGTGGACTGCTTTAAGGGTTGCTACTCAGAGCCGTATGTTACTGTCCTTGCTGGGGACAGGCTATTTGAGATTAGGTTATGAGAATGAAGAAGAATCCATAAGGGATTGTGTGGTTTAAGACCTCCCAAGAGGTAGTAACCGCAATCTGACAGAATTCCAGATGCAGTTTGAAGGCGAACACCACAGGACCAAAACCAATGTCATGAACTTAAATAGGGGAAATTGTAATGGTTTGGAGGTGAAGCTGTTTAAAGTGGACTGGGAAAATAAGTTAAAGGTCATGGAGGGGAAGGAATTAAGGAATTAAGGGATATTAATAGTTATGTCTTGGAACATCTCCACATTCCAAATGAGGTGCTGCTGCCAGTCTAAGGCATATTAAGGAAATAAATCCCCAGGGCCCAATCATGTGTATCCTAGAACATTGTAGGAAGCTGTGGAAGAAATTGATGGAGCTGTGGCAGAGTTATTTCCATGAATTTTAACCAGTGGAGAGTTACTGGCAGACTAGAGGGTGGCTAATGTTGTGCCTTTATTGAGAAGGAAACCAGCATCTGCAGTTTCTTGTTTCTACAAATTCAGCTAGATTATAATCAATAGTAAGAATATTGGCTAGCATTCCCCGAGCCTTCAAACCTGAACATTTAAGTATGAATCAGATAGGTTCAATATTTATCTACACTCCCAGCTAATTTTACATTCAAAAGTTAAGGAATGGCTTTATAAATGGTATTCTGTCCTTTCAGAATTGCTTGATGGAAGGAATTAGAATCGACTCATTTGTAGCAATCTGGATATGTGCAATATCCTACTATCCTAAACAAATTTAGAAAAGCCTATACAAATAATGACCAAAACTATATATATCTGCGCAGAAGTTTAACTTAGAATATCTGCTCGTATTTTGTATATTTTTTTACTCTCAGCTGCTGCTTTCAATATAAGTGTAATAATTTGAATCATAACATTACCTATTTTTACACAGGGAACAGTCTTTGTTGAAACAAATACCTGGAACTAAAGCAAAAATGTTAATTTGATTTTAAAGATAAATTATTCATGTTTCTTTCAAATTTAATTTCTGCACACAATATACAAAAAATAAATTGAGGAAACAATGAGGAAACTTCATGACCAAATTATAAAATAAATCATCATCTGCCATTTCTGGCTCTTGCCTTTCATAACTTTAAATACTTCAGTGAATGTTGACCGTGTAACTTTGTTTTAGTACAACAAGGCCAAAATCTATTTTTATTCCTTCATTCTGGCAAATCTTACACTCAAAGCTTCTGAAAGTCTTCCGTGGGGTGGTGCAAAACACTGCACACAGATAAAGGCCTATGTGAACATTATTTACGCATCTAGTAGCTTCCTTAAATGGAATAGTTTCCACTGAAGTGAGGCACAAAGGCACTGCAAATTAAGTTTGACAGACCCACTATTTTGAGTAATCCAATAAAACATTTTATACTTCAGTATAAATGGTAAGCATTACCTATGGAGCTGATCACTGATGCAAAATGTTTCAGAAACAAAAGAAATCCATCCATTGAAAATACATTAAATTGATTTTATACATTATAGCTCCTGCAGTTATTAACAGTCAGATCTGAGTGGCACAGTGGCACAGCTGTACAGATTTGTAGATTAATTGGCTTTCGTTTAAAAAAAATTGCCCCTAGTGTGTGTGTGTGTAGGACAGTGTTAGTTTATGGGGTTCGCTGGTCAGCGCAGACTTGGTGGTCCGAAGAGCCAATTTCCACACTGTATCTCCAAACTAAACTAATGTGATGGAGACCTCAGACATTTTAATCAGCTATTCACTAAAGACAGATAATAGCTTGTATTTTACAGTCAGTAGCAAAGGAACAGAGCATACTTTTGCTTTAAAATGTTGTTCACAATGTATTAGTGGGTAGATTTACTCTCTTGCAATCACTTTGAACTTGCATCATAAACAGGGGCTCATACAGTCAAGGGAGTAGAGAGCAAACAGACTGAAGAATTCTTAAGGATGCCTAGATTATGTCACAGGATAAGGAGAAAAACATAATAGCAAAATTCATTTCACTAGCATGTGAAGAAGATTGCTCCCTGGGATGGCGGGACTGTCATATGAGGAAAGATTGAAAAGACTAGGCTTATATTCACTGGAGTTTAGAAGGATGAGAGAGAATCTTATAGAGACATATCAAATTATAAAAGGACTGGCCAAGCTAGATGCAGGAAAAATGTTCCCAATGTTGGGGGAGTCCAGAACCAGGGGTCATAGTCTTAGAAGAAAGGGGAGGCCATTTAAAACTGAGGTGAGAAGGAACATTTTCACCCAGAGAGCTGTGAATTTGTGGAATTCTCTGCCACAGAAGGCAGTGGAGGCCAAATTACTGGATGGATTTAAGAGAGAGTTAGATAGAGCTCTAGGGGCTAGTGGAATCAAGGGATATGGGGAGAAGGCAGGCACGGGTTACTGATTGTGGATGATCAGCCATGATCACAATGAATGGCGGTGCTGGCTCGAAGGGCCGAATGGCCTCCTCCTGTACCTATTTTCTATGTTTCTATAGGAAGAAAAATCCTGGCATTGCACTAAAATGGACTCGAAGGAGCTGATGCTGAAATCTTGCATATAACACAGTGTGTGAGTAAATTAGTGGGTCAGGAAGCATCTCCGGAGGACATAGTCAGCGATGTTTTGGGTCTGAAGCAGGATCCTGATCTGAAACGTCACGTATCCATGTCCTCCAAAGATGTTGGCTAACCCACTGAATTACTCCAGCATCTGCAGTTCTTGATATTGCACTAGCTGGGTTAACGGACCTATTTCCATGCTGTATAGTTCTATTTCCGTAACCTTGAACAGTCGACATTTATAGTAAAAATTAAATTCCTCCTGATAGAATGTCTACAGCAGAGGAGGCCATTCAGCCTGGTGTTTTCACGTTTTCACACCTTCCACTTCCATATCTCTATATCTCCCTCTCCCTGACTCTTAGTCTAAAGAAGGCTCTTGACCCGAAACATCATCCATTCCTTCTCATAAAGATGCTGTCTATCCCGCTGAATTACTCCAGCATTTTGTGTCTATCTCCGTTGTTTCAATGCTAGCTCTCCACTGCAGGTGGGCATCTTGGTTTTGACATGTTGGGCGAAAAGGCCCATTTCTGTGCTGTATTACTCTATGCTGCACCTCACCAGTTCTACCTCCCAGCTTCTTTTCCAAAGCCTTGATTATTGTTTTAATCCAATTCTGTCATGAAGGTCATAATGGATCTAGCCTCCACCACAGTTTACTATGATTATATTCCAGACACCAACCATATTCTGTCTTTTTGAAAATAGTTTAATAACTGTGTGACTTCTAGTGCTTAACCTCCTCCATCAATGTTTGCAGCCTTCCTTTATCCACAATCTTAAGATCATTGTAGGTACTTCTGTCTAATCCACTCTCATCCTTCTTGAGTGGGCCCAGTCCCAGTCTCTCTGGTCTGAACTTGTCACTCTGCTTTTCACTCCAGTCTCATAAATCTTTTCTGAACCCTCTCTCCAGCTTTCACATCTTTCCTTTAATGAGATGACCAGAGCCAAACACATTATAAAACACTGGTCCAGCCTCAACTGGACCAGCCACACTGGTCCAGCCACAAAAGTTCAGTTTGACCTCTACTTTTATACTTTATGCCTCTATTGATAAAGCCCTACAATTTAAGTGCCCTATCAACCACTTTATCAAGCACTCTCAATGATTTGTATGTCCTTACCCAAGGTCCTTCTGCTGCAGCACTTCTTTTAGAACAGTCTACCATCTTCACTTAAAAGCCAATTAAAATTCTGCCCATATCCTTGATTTCACCAATTAGGTCTGCAAAAACACAGTGGATCATCATAATTTACTGCAGCTTTCCAATATCAGTCTTGAACTGGACACAGAAGCTGAACGTATTCCAATTTCATGTAACCCACATTCCCTGTGCTTCTTTCCCCCTCCTTCTGCTCTCTCATATCACCGAGTTTCATTCCCAACCAGTTCCATCTGCCTGTTTTTTTTCCACTTCTCACTATCTGTCTCTCCTTTTCACCCACCGTCTTCTAGCTCCACCTCTGCCAGGCTTCATCTACTCATCATCTCCCTCCTCACCCTGTTCCACCCATTACTTTCCTCTCCTCTCCACTCTGTCCTGATGCAGTCTCTCAACCCAACTGCCTCCACAGCTGCTGCCTGACCTCCAGCAGTTTGTTTTTTTGCTCCAAGATGCCTGTGTTATCAATTTTGCCTGTTTCCAACTTCAAAATACTTGCAACCTAACAGAAAATGTTACTTTGCATGGGAAATGTGTGGAATTTTTATCCATTGCAAGCAATAGACAATTCATTATGAACATGATTGCTTTTGAGATAAAAATATTCTCCAGGAAAAAATGTTTTCAAAACTACAAAAAAGTTAATATCAATAATATGGAGCTGAGTTTTAAATTCTTACACTTGCCTTTCCGTAACAATGACAATCACATTTCTTCAACCTATCAATTAAAATTGAATTGAGGGAAAATTCTAATCTATTGCCAACACCTACCAATGCCTTGGTTGCAATTGTTTGCTGGTGTTCATACAGTTTGATAAACATTCCAGTCAGTTGATACTGAAGGAAATTACCCTTCCCATCACTGTTCACCCAGTCTGAAGAAGGATCTCAACCCAAAACGTTCAGGTTCTCCAGAGATTCTGCCTGACCTCCTGAGTTCCTCCAGCACATTCTGTCCCACTGTACATTCATCGCTGTCTTCCTTCCACTTCAATTTTCTTTTCTTGTCAGTAGACAGCCAAATTATTTGTTTTTCTTTTGTCCATTTAGGCATTTGAACACCTGCACCAGTTGGAGTTGATTAAACCAATGGAAGGAGCATCAGTCCGAACCCAGAAAGAATACCAGCTGGTGAAACTACTGCTGGACAGCAGTCAGATCATGGACGCCCTGCAGAAGTATCCACAGTGTCCCACAGATGTCCGCCTCTGGGCAACATCAGCCCTGGAATAAACCTCTTGCAAACAGAATTTATAAATCAAGGAATTTGTATATGTATATATATATATACTCCTAACAGAATAAAATAATAATTTTTTATAGCAGTAATTTGAAAACTGGAGAAACTGTTTTGATGAAATGCAGGAAAAATATCCAAGTTTTACAGTTGCATTATATTACCCCTCATTAAGAAATTAACTTTCTTATTTTGTAACTTCACAGTATGGAGAATGTTACATTCTCAATAATTATATCCATAGTATCATGCAGCACAGAAACAGGCCCTTCAGCCCAACATGTCCCTGTCGACCAAGATGCCTTATCTGGTCTTATCCCTGTAACTCTGATATATCCATGTACCTGTCTAAGTGTCTTTTAAATATTGTTATAGTACCTGCCTCAACTACCTCCTCTGGCAACTCATTCCATATACATAACACCTTCCATTGATAAGTCATAACATCCCAGACCCAAACAGTATGTAACAGGCGCTCTGTCTAATCACGTCCACGCTGTACTATTGATACTAATCCGATTTACCTGCACCTTCTGCATCATACTGATTTAAGTACTCATCCAAATGCTTTGTTGAGAGGACCTGCCTCCACCACCTTCTTCACTCAAAGAAAGCTAAACCCACCATCTCATAGTTGAACCTCCTTGTAAATCTCTTCACTCTTCTCTAGTGAATCCACATCCTCTCGAGTGTGGTGATTAGCACTGCACCAGCTGTTGCCTGTCCAAGAACCCTGCATGTTCTCACATTTAAATCCCCTGGCTAATGAAGGCAAGTCTTGTGTGAACCTCCCTCAGTAATTTATCTACCTGTGCCACTGCCTTTAGGGATCTTTTGGACCTGTACACCAAGGCTGCTCTATTCCTTTAATACTCCTTAGGACCATAGCCTTCCTGGTGTATGTTCTATCCTTGGTCGACCTTCCCAAATGTATTACCTTGCACTTATCAGGATCAAATTCCATCTATTATTGCTCTGTCCATTTACCAGCTGATCAATATCATTTTGTATCTTAAGACTATTCTCCCCACTATCAACATCACCACCAAATTACTTGTCCTAAGATCATAAGTGATAGGAGCAGAATTAGGTCATTCGGCAAGTTACAAATCTTAGGCCATCCCAGCAAGTTGTCATATGCAAACTCTATATTCATAACAAAATCATTCATCTATGATAATATTCAACAGTATTAACAAAACACCAATCCCTGCAGCGCACTACTACAGTTGATATTGGTATTGGTTTAATACTGGTCATAGGCATCCAATCACAAAAGCCTCCAACCTCGCACTCTTTCTCCTGTTAGCATTGTCAACTTTGGATCCAATTTACCAACTTGTCTTGGATCCCATGGTGTCAATCGTTTTGAACCCTCTATCCATGTGGAACCTTGAGAAAGGCCTTAAAGTCCACATAGGCCACATCAACCAACATCAATATATTTGGTTACATCGGGGGAAAGAAATTCCAAATATTCAGACAGAATCTCTCCAAAACTGTGCTGATTACTCCTGACTTTCCAAGTGGAAATTAATCCTGTCTCTCAGAGTCTTTTCCAATTACTTCTCTATGTTGATATTTTATTCACTGGCCTGCAATTACCTGGCTCATGCATGTTCCTCTTTTATAAATTATGGTGCCATATTTAGTATCAGTAGCAGCAAATATTGAAATATCAGCAATCTTGTCCCTTGCCTCCTATTGCAGCCTGGGTTACAACTCATTGGGCCGTTGGGATGTATGATAGAACTTTATTTATTGCGGGAGGGAAATTGATCTGCCAACAGTCATAAAAACACAAAATACATGAAACATGAAATTAAAGTAACGAGTGGAAAGGATTGGTGCTGTGTAAAGATTGGAGGGGAAGGGAGTCCGTCTCAGTCAACCTCATGACAGAAGGGGGAGGAGTTGTACAGTTTGATAGGGAAGATCTGTGGCATTCTGTCCTGCAACCAGCCTCGCCAACGGTCTGTCTTTTATGTTATTTTTAGTGTGTTTTAAAAGTATGTGTTAATGTTCTCTGGTTTGTTTGTTTTTGTGGGAGATGGGGGAGGGGGTCGGGGGGAAACTTTTTCTCAATCTCTTACCTTACCGGAGATGCGATTGTTTTCTGGATCGTATCTCCGGTCGCTCTGCGGCCTAACATCATGGAGCTGGAGGCCTTGCTCGGGACTGACTTTGAGTCCCACCGCGGGGCCGTTGACTTACCATCGCAGCCTGCGATCCCTTGCCTGGGATCGATGCTCCAACCACGACCTGCGGATTCCACGATGCTCCAACCACGGCCTGTGGGAGCTCACAGTCTCGGGTAGAGACTGATGCCAGGAAGCTCCAAAGTCGCAGGAGGTTACACTAGCCCACATGTTCCAGCTATACTAGTCTCACCTGCCTGCACTTGGTCCATATCCCTCCAAACCTGTCCAATCTATGTACCTGTCTGTTACTTAAATGTTGGGATGGTCCCAACCTCAACTACCTCCTCTGGCAGCTTGTTCGATACACCCACCACCCTTTGTGTGATAAAGTTACTCCTCACATTCCTATTGAATCTTTTCCCCTTCGCCTTAAACCTATGTCCTCTTGTAGGCTGTGCCACAATATCTGTGACCCTTCTAATTCTGTATACTTCCCAGCCTTTTCAACTACTGAGAAAACATTCAACTTATTTAATTTCCTGATTAATGCAACACTCAATAGTCAATGGTTTCTTTATTGTCACGTGTACCAGGTACAGTGAAATACATTTTTTGCATACAGCTCAGCAAGACTATCCTCAAACATAAGTACAATCTCTCCGGTTAGTACACAGAACAGCCCACCGAGTCCACATGCAAGAGTTGCCATTTGGGTGCCATTGTAGAGTCCCAGCTGCAGTTGGTGCCTCCATTCCGCTTGTCCCGCGATCTGCTGTCCGTCTCCATACCTGACCTCTGGGTAGCCCGGGGGGGGGGGCGTCTCTCACAGCTAACGTCGAGGGCTGGGAAAGTAGGACCCACTGGTTCCTCTTACCTGGCCCTTTTCCAGCGCCGCTGCCATCTATGATTCCTGATCCGCAGGGCGGGCAGGGGCCGGGCTCGGTGGCATTCCCTCTCCAAGCAAGCCGGGCCTGTTGGGATACAGCCTCAGCTATCGCGGGTGACGTATTGGTGAATCGGCTCTGCACCCTCTTCAAATCAAACACATCCTTCTGATTGAGTGATGTCAGGACAGCACATACTATTTCTGCAGCCTAAATAATGTTTTATTGTACCTCTCTGCTCTTTATATTTCTGTGCTTAGCTAAGGCAGCAAGTATGCCTTCTTAACCACCTCATACTGTATACACCAATTATGTATACACATTATGACCACTGACAGGTGAAGTGCATAACATTGATTATCTTGTTACAATGGCACCTGTCAAGGGGTGGGATATATTAGGTAGCAAGTGAACAGTCAGTTCTTGAAGTTGATGTGTTGGATGCAGGAGAAATGGGCAGGAGTAAAGACCTGAGCAACTTTGACACGGGCCAAATTGTTCTGGCCAGACAACTGGGTCAGAGCATCTCTGAAACGGCAAGGCTTGTGGGGTGCTTCCGGTCAGCAGTGGTACCTACCGACAGTGGTCCAAGGAGGGACAAACCACTAACCGGCGACAGGGTGTTGGGCGCCCAAGGCTCATCGATGCGCAAGGGCAACGAAGGCTATCCCGTCTGGTCCGAACCGACAAGTGGTATGCCTCGGGGTTCAGTGCTGGACCTGTTACGGTTTGTCATCCACATCAATAGTTTGGATGAGAACATACAGGGCAAGGTTAGCAAGTTTGTTGATGATACAAAAGTGAGCGGTTTTGCAGATAGTGAAGATGGTTGTGAAAGATTGCAGCAGGATCTGGATTGATTGGCCAGGTGGGCTGAGGAATGGCTGATGGAATTTAACAGAGAGAAGTGCGAGGTGTTGCATTTTGAGATGTAAATGGTAGGCCTCTGGGTAGTGTTGATGAGCAGAGGAATCTAGGAGTAAAAGTGCATGGTACCTTTAAGGTCAAGTCGCAGGTAGATGCGGTGGTCAAAAAGGCTTTTGGCACATTGGCCTTCATCAGTCAGAGTATTGAGTATAGAAGTTGGGAGGTCATGTTGCAGTTGTATAAGACGTTGGTGAGACCGCATTTAGAATATTGTGTTCAGTTCTGGGTGCCATGTTTTTGAAAAGATATTGTCAAGCTTGAAAGGGTTCAGAAAAGATTTACGAGGATGTTGCCAGGACTAGAGGGTGTGAGTTGTAGGGAGAGGTTGAGTAGGCTGCATCTCTATTCCTTGGGGCGCAGGAGGGGTGATCTTATAGAGGTGTACAAAATCATGAGAGGAATAGATCGGGTAGATGCACAGAGTCTCTTGCCCAGAGAAGGGGGATCGAGGACCAGAGGACATAGGTTCAAGGTGAAGAGGAAAAGATTTAATAGGAATCTGAGGGGTAACTTTTTCACACAAAGGGTGGTGGGTGTATGGAGCAAGCTGCCAGATGAGGTAGTTGAGGCTGGGACTATTCCACAGGTAGATGGGTAGGACAGGTTTGGAGGGATATGGACCGAGCGCAGGCAGGTGGAACGAGTGTAGCTGGAACATGTTGGCCAGTCTGGGCAAGTTGGGCTGAAGGGCCTGTTTCCACACTGTATCATTCTATGACTCTATACAAATTAAGATGTCCCTTTAACAAAGCTATATTCACAACACTTAGCAATTCTGGCTCCTCCAGGTGAGGGTCATTCCCATCAATGAATTTTTTCTAATAATTTCCCTGCCATTACCGTAATAATCGGCCTGTAATTATGGGTCTTATCCTTGCCAATGCTGGTCTTGAATACAAATACAGGATCAATTTGCTGTCCTTAACAGGCACTTCATCTGTAGCTGGAGAAAATGTAAATATTTCTGTCACAATCTTAGCAATCGCTTCCCTTGCCACCCAGAGCAGCTGGAAATACATCTCATCAGGCTTTACAGATTTATCTTCCCTTCAGGTCCACTAAAACCTGCACGTTTTTGGATTGTAACTTCTTCCTGTATTCCACCATTCCCTTCTCTCCCTTAAGTCTCCAATCACAATGTCCTTCTCCATGGTCAATACAGATGAGACCTAGTCATGCAAGACCCCACCCACATCTTCCAGCACAACATATGAAGGTCTTTTAACCTCTATTTACTAGGAAGAACATTGTAGTTATAGATTTCCGGGGGTGGGGGGGTTATTCTGTTCAGTTATTGCAGAGCATGCTAACATTAAAAAATGAAGTATTTTGTGTCTTTTATTGGTTTAATGGAGTTGGATTCATCTTATCGAGTCCACATCACAAGATTAGAAATTGTTCAGCCAGAGCTGAACACACTTCTTGACATCTGCATACAATGGGGTCTTGTGCTTCTTGTGCGTAGTGGTGGAAAGATTGGTGGAAACGGCCGTGACGTGAACACTCTTTCCTTGGGCCCAGTTGGATTCATGAGAGGTGGTCTTGGAGGGGAGGATGCTCCTCAAACTGTGGAGCATCCTGGACAATACAGCTCACCCCCACACTGGTCAACCTGAGGAGTACCTTCAACAACAGACTGGTCCCACCAAGATCATAATCATACTTTATTAGCCAAGTATGTTTTGCAACATACGAGGAATTTGATTTGCCATGCAGTCACAGAATAGAATAGAATAGAATAGAAATAAAATCAATAAAAAGCATCAGGACACATAAAATACATTTCAACATAAACATCCACCACAGTGACTCCTCCACATTCCTCACTGTGATGGAAGGTGAATAAAAAGTTTAATCTCTTCCCTTCTTTGTTCTCTCATGGTCGGGGACCTCGAGCCTTCCGTTGACGGGATGATCTTGGCTCCCGCAGCCAGCAAGCAGGCCCGGGCTATGTTGGCTGGTGCGGGCGGGTTGGGCCGAAGGGCCTGTTTCCACACTATGACTCTAAAGGGCCTGTCCCACTTAGGCGATCTTTTTGGTGACTGTCAAAGTCGTAGCAGATCGCCGAACAAAATAACCGTACGACGATGTCCACGACAATGACCACGCAACTCCCGCGACAAGGTAAGACAACCTACCACATAGGCGACGGCAAGCTGACGAAAACCTAGGACGTCCACTATGACAGGGACCACAGCAAGCAAGACAACCAACGAAAACCTGCACTTATGTGGAGGTCTCACAAGCTCAACTCACACGTGAACAAATCGACAGCAAGGTCCACCCAGTGACATTTCTAGGTATATTTTGCATTTGTTTGAAGTGCCCGTTTAAAAAAAACTTTTTGCATGCAATTACCCATCTTTCATAGGAATATGGTGTTTTTGAATAAAGTTGATTTTCTTGATTTCTTAAAAAATAGCTGTCGGAATTTATTGAATTTCTAAGTACTTTATCATGACATGTCATTCAGATTCTTGTCGCATTCATTTTGACCATTAAAATCAAACGCTGACACACGCACTGCGCTACGAGAACTCTTTCCATTCATTCATTTACATCAATGAGGCAAACAGACACAGGCATTTCACGACGTTTATTCAAAGCCAAAGCTCACACATACACTACTAAAAAGATATACTGAGTTTTACTGCTGTGTTGTTTGTAGGGGAAATGCACGCGTGACCATGAGGACAGCAAGGTCCGGCCAGCCCTTTTCACACGTCAATGCCGCCTCCGAGCATGACATCTCTGGTCTAAACCCGTCCACTGAAAAGGAGCTGCAACAGCCAGGTGTGGATTGTGGGCGGAGTCCGCGATGCATGCAGTTTTACATCTTTCATAGGAAAAAAATTGTTGTTGAATAAAGTTGATCTTGGTAATTTAAAAAAAAACAGGAGTCGGATTTCATTGACTTTCTAAGTACTTTATCATAACGTCATTCACAGAATCTAGCAGCATTCATTTTGACCATTAAAATCAAACGCTGACACACGCGCTGCGCTATGAGAACTCTTTTCCTTCATTCATTTACAATCTAAATGAATGAATGAAAAGAGTTCTCATAGCGCAGCGCGTGTGTCAGCATTTGATTTTAATGGTCAAAATGAATGCTAATAAAATATGGGAATGACATGTAAAGAAAAAGTACAGGCGACAACCTTGCACACCTGAGGACAACATGGGACAATGCCCGCAATAAGCTACGGTACCGGGCAACAAGCCAGCTGTCGGCGAAAAATTTCAAACCGGATGAAATCTTCGCGACGAGCCGAGATCCACAACGATTATTTGAAGACTCCCCACGATCATGCCAGCGACACCCTGGCGAAGTGTGTGGAAAGCCTAGTCGCCATCTGTTGCCTTACAATCGCCTAAGTGGGGCAGACCCTCTGAGTCGCCGGTTTTCGTCAGCTTGCCGTCGCCTATGTGGTAGGTTGTCTTACCTTGTCATGGGCATTATCGTGATCATTGTCGTGGACATTGACAATCTGCTACGACTTTGACAGTCACCTAAAAGATCGCCTAAGGTGGGACAGGCCCTTAAGGCTCCCATGTCCCAGATCCACGGACCTGGATTAGATCCTGACTTTTGATGTTAAATGGGATTTTGTTTCACTGTGCATCATTTCCAATGCCTCACACTCCTTCAATATCACACACCAGATTGCCCTGGACTCTACCTGCTTGCCCCAAATTGTTCTGAATGTGGTGGAATGGCTTAGACCACCCACATCACCGCATCTCCTCTCCCTCTCCCTCCCCCTTACTAAATCCAGTTCCCCCAGAACTGTCCTGGGGGCTGCAGGTTGCAAGGAAGCTACAAGCAGCACAACTGAGCTTCACTCCAGGAAGCTATGGCAGTCTTTTGGCAGATTTCCACTGTCTGAAATTTGAAGTTTTATGTTTTTCTGAAACTTGTTTAACTAAGATTATCAAGGTCTTTCTTTCTTCCACATGGCTTCTTACACCAGCCAACCCTGGGCTGAATGCAGAGTCCACCTGGCTTCTCTACTCAAAACATCTGCCCTTCGCCGTTGGACATTTATTCCAGTACAGAACTTCAAAAATAAATGGCTGTTTCCCTGCTAAAATTCTACTTTGTCGACTTCCTTAGAAGATGGAGACTTGGTATGTCAACAAATATTTCTACCTGGTTCGGCAACATGAGCGGCAGGAACAAAATGCAAGTGGTGAACACTGCCCAGTCCATCACGGGTACTGACCTCCCCACCATCAAAGGGATCTACAGGAGTCACTGCCTCAAAAAGGCAGCCAGCATCATCAGAGACCCACACCACCCTGGACATACTCTCATTTCACTCCTGCCATCAGTAAGATGATATAGGATCCTGAAAACTGTAATATCCAACACCATTAGTTTATTGAACACTACTAATTCCAATTAAATCTTGAATAATGACCTGTCTTGATTGCACTCGGTTGCATTGTTTTTGCTTTGTTTTTATATACTAAACTTCTGTTATTTGATATGGTGTTTACAGAGTGCCATATTTTACATATCTGTCGAACTGCTGCAAGGAATAATTTTATTGTTCCACTTTAGGACAATTGACAATAAAACACTCTTGAAAAGATTTTTTTTAAAGTTACCTACAACCTTATTTCCCATTCTGAGGTTACTGGGCACATGAAATACTAATAAATCTACATTGAAAATGGATAAAAAAATGTGAACTCACTAAATGTGCACTTTCCCCTCAAGAAAAATTGGGGGATAAACTAACAATTTGGTTTGCCGCATCTTTTGGTTTTGTGTACGATGGTTCTGGATATATGCAAGTCTACTCTTTCTTCTAAGCATTTAATCAAAAATATTCACGTATCCAAATTTTGATGAACATTTCAACAAAATAATTACCGATTCTTTTGTGGAATTAAACCTGATGGACCAGGCAAATCTCGCAACTGTTGGTGACTTTGATGTGTTTCTCTTCCTTCTGTTAGTTGAAGTTTTTTTTTGGAAACAGTAATCTCCAATGTTGGCAAAACCATCAGTACTCACCATAATTACCCAAAACATGACAGTAACCTTCTTTGACTGAAATGTGGAAATTTAGACACTGCCCAGTCTACACATCGACTTGGTGTATTGTAGTTCAGTGATTTTGTTAACACTATACCACTATTCTCACTGTGAACACCTCAAAATCGTGAACCTTGTGGAATGTGGTGTAAAAGCGTTTTAATAGCGTATTAGTGCCAATTCCTATGGACCTTCCAGCCACCAAATAAATTAATTTGAACAGTCCACAGCAGGAGCTGCAGAATCACTGAGGGCCATGAAGAGAAGATGCATAAAGGATCCTGATCCATTTCCTCCACAGATTTGGGTAAGTCTGTAAATATCGTGTATCCTCGCTTGTGTTTATTTTTCTTCACTAACACCATAAAAGCGTGCATCCCTTGCAGGCAGCCAGTCAGTATCAATAGCACAAAGTATCACCACAATACAGCATGCAGAATTAAATAAAACTGCAAACTTGAATGGGTAACTTGTACACTAATTGATTATCAATTTAAATATGTGATAGAGTAAAGAAAGGCATTTACTCAACTTGAATTTGTACGACACATTTACAGCAATTATATTATTGAAATGGCGTTTCAGACTTTTAAAATTAAATACTCTTAAGTTTTTACAGAATTGCTTAAGAACAAGTGGGTTATAGCAGCAGAGGGCATACTATTAGAATTGAGATGTTTCGCACAAGCTTTCACCTCCAAATGTTTTGGATTTAACAGCAGATTCCTTGCCTGGGAATGTATCGTGGGGCACAGACATTTGCAGCCCATTCTCATTGCCTTAGAAGGAGGTGATGAGCCAGCTTCTTGAACTATTACAGGCATTATAGTGAAGGAACTGGCACGTGTTCTTAGGTAAGCTGTTCCAAGATTTTGACTGATAGTGAACGGCCGATAATATATTTTCAAGTCAGGATGGCGTGTGATTTGCTGGAGGAGATGAGTTGTGCTTGTAAGCTTTGTCTGTTCCACACAATGCTCCCAAAGTCCTCAAGTTTGTATGATGCTTTGAAAAGGTGTCAAAAGAACCCCTAATGTTTGCTGCAGCAGTTTGAAGATAATATACTGTGGCTTCAGTGTGCTAATGATGCAAGGGGTGAATTTTAAGATGGTGAACAAGGCAGCAGCCTAACGAACAGCTTTGTTCTGGATGGTCTTCAGCTTTGATCATCATCAAAGTTGTACTCATCCAGGCAAGTGGAGAACTTCCAATCATACTCTTGACTTGTGCCTTGAAAAGGATTGGTGAAAGTCTTTGCATCTGGAGCCACATCTCATGACTACAAACTGGGACTCTTAAACTGGTACTATTGTGATGTGGCTCCCTCAGTCTGATCAATAAGTCCCAGAGGGTTGACAAGGGGGAAAAAAACCAGCAATCCTAATAGGAGAACTAGTCAGGCTCTCTTTTGTTGTAAATTGTCCTTAATCAGAACTAATAGCATGTATGTAACATATAGTTTTTTTTTGCCAGCTGCTCTTTTCTAACTTGTAGGATTAGAATTTGCAACCAATAACAGATGATTATAAACAAGAAAATCAAGTCAGCTCTGCATAAACTGTGGATAAGCAGTTTTCACTTGTGAAAATTAGATAATACTCTATAAAGCAATAAAAACTGGGGAGAAAAAGCAATAAAAGCAGTGAATACAATCCATTCCACTCCAGATAGAATGTCTGTCATACAGCAGTCACTATATAGTTTATTCTTAGGGAAACAGCAAATATTTCTGTACAATATTCAACACTTTCTCCCATCTTTTCAACCAGGCCTGTCCTAGGCCTCCATTTGCTAGATAATTTCAAAACAAAAACCCCAAGTACATATCCATATTACAGTAATTTGTGCCCACAAATGCACAAAACATTGATACAGACTAAAGCAAACAACTGTTTAGAGGTATGTACATCACAAAGAACTCTGTTGGCTAGTTCTGAGGTAAGCAACACTTAATAATAGAATGGCATTTGTATCATTATCTCCACAAAATGAGTGGTCAAAATGTTTAAACAATAGGAACAATGATTATATTGTATAATGAACAAATTCACCCAATGTAGGCTGCATTTTTCAATATTTAAAAAGTCACTGCTTTGTAAATAATGAACCCTTTTCTGATGGATGAATGATACAAAGCACACTCCATAGACAAGTGCCCGGTAGTGAAAATTCCTACTGGCAGAAATCAACTTGTGTTTTTAAGATGGGCACCAGCTGACAATCTATTCCATGGCTGTACAAGTGGGCATGTAGAATATATACACCATTGCATTTGCCCTTTTTCCCCTCTCTGTTTGAAGTATAGGAACAGTTTTTTCTGTTTTGACACCAAAATTTCCTTTTCAGAATCAATGCATAATGTTTGTCAGTACATTAAGCAATCTGATGTTAAAAATAAGCACTTGTTTTATGCATATTAATTCACAGTGAGTGCCTGATTTTCAAACTGTTAAAAAACAAACCCTGCAATGTACCGGTAGAGAAATAAAGATCACAGTAGGGAAGGGAAATGTTGCACAAATAAACCGGAGTTACCTGAAAGTTAAAAATGTTATTTCTAACTTCTCATTAATATTTTGGTGAATAACCTGCTTTTAGCAAAAACATGTACAGAACAAAAAGGTTAATTTTTTTAAAAAGTTTGCATAGCCTTAGCGTACTTCTTCTAATCTGAGATACCTGAAGATCAATGTTAACTGTTCACGTCCACCAACTGAAGCAAGCTTGCAAGAGAAGTCACTGGTGCTAAAATTCAGGAACCGATGATCACAAAACCTCAAAATATTAAAACCTTCAGAAATCTTTAGTCTTAAAGTACAAATTGTGCTCAAGTTTTAAAACCAGATGCTTGGGAATTGGAAAGGATAAATAGATTCTTAGAGGCATACAGCACAGAAACAAGACACCATCAGTTCACCATATCTATTCCAACCTATCTATTCCAACCTTACAGTTCTCATCTACACACATCACATTTACCAGCATTGAGTTTGTATTTTTCTATGCCATGGAGATTCAACTGCTGTTCTAGATACTTCCGATATGTTTGAAGAGTATCTGCCTGTACCACCCTCTTAGGTAATCACTTCCAAGATCCAACGACCCTGCCCGAGAGAAACCCCCATTTAACCCCTCCAAACCTCTTACTCTTCGCTTTAAACCTGTGCCCTCTGGATACAGACACGACTGCTGTGGGTAGAGAGTAACCCTTGCTTTCCCTCTCTCTTCACCCCTCCCCATCGCAGTTCTTCGACCAGTTTGATTGTCCCCCTAATTAAATGTTATCTCTGTATGCTTTGTTGTCACCTTCCTCTAGCTAACAATGATCTATTCCACGTCTTCCTTGAACTTCATCCCCTTTGATGTCTCTTCTCATACCGTACACTATCTTATCTCTGTGTCTCCCTCTCCGCTGACTCAGTCTGAAGGGTCTCGACCCAAAACGTCACCCATTCCTTCTTTCCAGAGATGCTGCCTGTCCCGCTGAGTTACTTCAGCTTTTTGTGCCTGTTGGGTAAGAGTTTATTACTGGATCCTGTCTCCCAGGCCTCAACATTGAGTCCCTACTCAGTTTTCTCACTGTAATGAAAACAAGCCCAACCTTGGTGTCTTCCAATAACTGAGATATTCCATCCTAGGTAGCATCCTGGTGAATCACTTCTGCATCCTCTCCAGAGAAAACATATGCTTTCTATACTGTAGCAATAAAGGTGCCCTCCCTGCTCTTATATTCTATTTTCAGCACTCTGGCGCACATATACAACTATATGCCTGGTACTTTTTATGGATAACATGCTCCAGAACATTATCTTTCTCTTTGAAATCTCTACCCACAATATCCTTGGCATGTATGGAAGATATTCATTTAAGACTCCTGTTGCTCCATGCATAGTTTGCCTCATTGGTTCCCAATGGACCTCTCTTTCCCTGGCTATGCTCTTGCTCTGAACATACTGATACAATGTCTTGGGATTTTCCTTGATCTTACCTGCCAGTGATATTTCTTTGCCCTCCTAATTTCTTTCAGAGCACCCTGGCTACACTCTCTATACTCCTGAAGGGATGCTCTCATTTTCAGTACTCTATATCAATATGTTTCGTTTTCTTAATCAAACCCTTGATATCTGTGATTTGCCTTATTCACCGTTCATATTTACAGCAACATGCTGGTCCTGAACCTACTGCTTCACTTAAAAAGATTCCCACTTGCTGGATATAAATTGATCTGCAAATAGCTGCTACATTTACCAGGTTGTGTCTAATCTTGTAGAAATTTGCCTTCCCCAATTTAGAAACATGATTTCCACACCATCCTTGCCCCTTTTCCATAATTACTTTAATACTTAAGAGTTTTGAAGTCGTCACCTCCAAAGTGTTCATCCACTGACACTTCAACCGCATACCCAACCTCATGCCCCACGATTAGGTCTAGCCCCGACCCACCCCTACAAATGCTATTAATGTACCAGCACAACAGGTTCTCTTGAATGCACTATAAAAATCACTCCATCTAATCCTTTTCACACTGAAACGTGATCCTAGTTAATATTGGCAAAGTTTAAAAGTTTAAAACAATTGTAACACCTCTGAGTTGCCTACATATCTGCTCTGTTGGGAGGACTAGAATACAAGTTCAAAGTCACCACCCATTCTTTACATCTAAGGTAGACCCATAGGATTTCATTTTAAGAATCTTCTAGGATATCCTCTTCTTAAGTTATGCAGAGTTGGAATCCCTAATCATCACTACAATACCACCTCTGATATATCCACCCCTCTACCCTGCTTGAAGATCCGATACCCTGGGACACAGATGCTAACCCTATCTTTGCGGCACCATGTCTCTGCGATAGCTATCATAATCGCAATCCTATTAAAACAATCTAGCTTCCCAGTCCATCCATGTGCCTTATTGTGCCTGTGTCTGCTCCACCTGCTGGTTTGATCTTGCTTTTCTTCTATATTTGTTTGCATTCCCCTCCCGACTGTACATTCCCTCTGTGTCCCATTCCCTCGCCAGAATAGTTTAAAAGCTGTCCAACAATATGAGCAAACCATGCAACGGTTTAGGACCTGCTCTGATTCAGGTACAATCTGGCCTTGTATAGTCCCACCCAATCCCAGGAGTGTCCCATTGATCACAAAACCTCCCTCTGAAACCATTCCTTTAGTCATGTATTCGTCTGACCTATTGTCTTTACACACTCAGTAGTACATGACACTGGAGGTAACTGTTCGATTACAATCATAGGGGTTTTGCTATTTCATCTACTACCTAATTCCCCACATTCATGTTGCAGGATCTCGCCCCCCCTTTTCTACCTCTGCCATTGGCAGCAATGTGTTACAACCACGACTTGTTCCCCCCCCCCCCCCCCCCACCTTTCACAATACTGAGACTATTCATTTACAATGATTATTCCCAAAATTAAAGTTAACTGCAATTAAGCAAATTTGTTATAATACTGTTAGTTCAGTCTGATGAGTGATCCTTTTTCTAAGAATAAAATTACAAAAATTCAGCGTAGACTTTAGTGTCATCTATCCAGAACATTTGGCACCTAATCACTACTTGCCGAGTCAGTGGAGTTCAATGGTCTTTATGATATCCACATTATGCAGTTTTGTACTGAGGCATTTGGGTGAACTGCCACAATGCAAGCATGGGTTACACTTGGTTAAAGATAACTGAACCTTGGCCCTGAATAGGTAAACTGAGCAGCAAATGCAGTGGTTAATTTTGACGTGTCAGTTTTGCATTAAGTATAAAACCATAATATTGTTTAAGAACAGAAGTTAGTACCTGTCAGCTGTATTTGTATCTATTGCATATATTATTCTTTAAAAAAAATATTTCTGTTGCCTTGTAAGTTTTTCTAACTTACTAAAATGGCACTGACATTAGTGTAGGATTGTCACCACAACTCAAAACAGAGAGGGTTTCAGGTAACAAATTCCTGAGGTTATGTTGGTACAGTGACACAGTAGATTAATGACTGCACTTATAACAGGTATGCAAAATTACTTTACATGTGTAATGAAAGAAAACAAAGGATATATTACTTTTCAAAATAAAAGCATTCAAATTAAAAAAACACCTCCAGTGTTAACTATATCTTGCAAGTTTAAAAACAGAAAAGCATGCGTACATCTCTGAATTCTCTATAGACACAGCAAATCTAAAATAAGGAAGTGCATTTGAAAGCCAATTTTGGGCAAAAGATATTTCCAAAGCTTCGCTTAGCAAAGGAGCTATTAAAAGCAGACATGATAGAAATCTGCATGATAGAAATTATTACATGGAGCTTGCACAACAAGGCAGAAACACTTTTTTGACTAGCCTTCTCCCATTGGCATAGAAAGGTATAGTTTATTCGTTTTAATTGTAGTGAATTAATACTTAAATCACATTTAAGGTCAACTGTCAATTAGAGTCAGTTAGTGTTAAACTAAAATTACTAATATAGTTTATCAAATATGGAAACTGAGGTATACCTTGTTGAGGGAGGTTTATGGTTATAATGTAATGCTTGAAGCTTCTTTGCTATGTCCCCAAAAACCTTGATTTGTTTATACATATAACAGCAGCACACTGAACATTCACAAGCTATGTCATATTGGCATTACAATAGTTCTTTTGTGAACGCAAATATTAAATGCAATAAGAATGAATCGCACTTCTTTCTGAAATTAAATGTACTGTTATTAAAATTTAACAGTAATCCATCTGAGGGACTGCGACATCTTCATGAGAAGCCAGTTATCCGGTGCACTCCAACTAAGCTCATGTTGTCAAATTTGAGAGCGATGTTTGATACGTGCTTAGCTTTACTTGCTGCAAAAAGAGTTACCTTCCAGTATCCCGAGTGATGCACAATGAAGTATCAAGTGATCTTTTCAACAACCACGTTATCTTCAACATCATCTCTGACTGGCTCACTGAATGTAGTACCTGGTGCCTCTGTTGTCCACTTGCCACTGCAATGGCTACCAGTTCTGTTAAGTGCGCAAGGACAAGATACTGAATTGTTTGTTGTAACCAGTGAAATAAATTCAGGAGATAGCAGCTCTGCTGTAGTCTAATGGTCTGCTTCATGACCTTTGAAGTCATCATAGGCTGGATTCTTTGGGTGGAAAGTCAACATTTGTTACCATAGTAACAACAGTCACTATGTTATCTGTAGTAATCGTGCTCATTAGTCTTCGCATCTGAGAGATACGTTCTGCGACACAACCTGCAGACAATCTTGCCTCTGCATCGTGATCCCAGCATTCTTCTGTAGTCTCGCACAACATAGCCATTCCCTATGACAGGACAAAATAAACACATTGGAAAGATGTTCTGTGGCATGAACAACTCAAGAAAAACTGGAAACACCAAATAGTGCTAAAAAGTACAGGATTGGTTAGCCAGAAAAGACTACAGGTTAATGTTAAAAATGTCTCAACAGGTGCCTATATTTTGCATTGCCTCAACAAGCTCCCATATGGTGTGTAGGAAAATAACTGCAGATGCTGGTATAAATCGAAGGTATCACAAAATGTTGGAGTAACTCAGCGGGTCAGGCAGCATCTCAGGAGAGAAGGAAGGGGTGACGTTTCGGCTCAAGACCCTTCCTCAGACGCTGAGTTACTCCAGCATTTTGTGATACCAAACTCCCATATGGATTAGTTGCAGGAAGCACACCTTACAATGCAAACATGAATGTATCAGGGGTAACAAAAGGCGCAACACAATCAATTTGATGTAATGGAGTAAACATCCTATTTGCTCTTTTGTGGGGTGGTTACATATTGAGAGTCTGGATTTACACAGGCCCAAATGAACAGAATTACATATTTACTTCCTCAAAGAACATTGAAGAAGATGGCGTTTAATAACGTCTATTTGTTTCATGATCACTATTATTGATACATCGAGTTGAGTATAGGAGCAAAGAGGTCCTTCTACAGTTGTACCGGGTGGTGAGACCGCACCTGGAGTACTGTGTGCAGTTTTGGTCTCCAAATTTGAGGAAGGATATTCTTGCTATTGAGGGCGTGCAGCGTAGGTTCACTAGGTTAATTCCCGGAATGGCGGGACTGTCGTATGTTGAAAGGCTGGAGCAATTAGGCTTGTATACACTGGAATATAGAAGGATGAGGGGGGGATCTTATTGAAACATATAAGATAATTAGGGGATTGGACACATTAGAGGCAGGAAACATGTTCCCAATGTTGGGGGAGTCCAGAACAAGGGGCCACAGTTTAAGAATAAGAGGTAGGCCATTTAGAACAGAGATGAGGAAGAACTTTTTCAGTCAGAGAGTGGTGAAGGTGTGGAATTCTCTGCCTCAGAAGGCAGTGGAGGCCAGTTCGTTGGATGCTTTCAAGAGAGAGCTGGATAGAGCTCTTAAGGATAGCGGAGTGAGGGGGTATGGGGAGAAGGCAGGGACGGGGTACTGATTGAGAGTGATCAGCCATGATCGCATTGAATGGCGGTGCTGGCTCGAAGGGCTGAATGGCCTACTCCTGCACCTATTGTATATTGTCTATCTTTGGTGCTCCAGAGTGATTTAATTAACTGAGTTTTAAATCTCTAGCTGTCATGGTAGGATTTGAATGAATGAATGAATACTTTATTGTCACATGTGACAAGTCAGTGAAATTCTTTGCTTGCATACCCAAGGTATACAAATAGTCGCCACATAAAGGGACCTGTATGTCATGAATATTAGTCCAGGAGTTCAGACAACAATGAGACATTATTGGAAGTCAAATATTAAATAGCATGAAAAAAGACACCGTTGGAGTAACTCAATGGTTCAGGCAGCATCTCTAGAGAACATGGACAGGTTATGTTTCAGGTCGGCACCCTTTCAGATTGATTGTCAACCATCTGCAATCAACCCCCCCCCCCAGCCCCTTGGCAGAAGAGTCCATGTCGCGGGGCTGGAAACTGGAAGTGTCCTGAGCTAATTCTGCTACCACCACCGTCTATTGTACAAGTGATGGCTCTCACTGATTGTCACCGGAAGCTTGTGTCCTTTTCAGGACGGACGAAGACAGTGATGTAACATTTGCAACATAGATAATGGACAAAAAAGAAGCCCCTCTTCCCTGCACCCACCTATCACTTGGCAGGATTTGTCCCTCTCCACTTCCCTTCCAGCTTTCTCTCTCCTATTGCTACGAGTCTGAAGGGTCCAGACCAGAAATGTTGCCTATTCATGTTCTTCAGAGATGCTGCCTGACACGCTGAGTTACTGCCGCACTTTTGTTTTATTTTTCCTCAAAATATTTATAGTCTAGGACTCTGCAATATGAACAACACAACAGTCTCTGCCCATTCACACGGTCTGGTAGTGGCACTGGAAAGGACAGCAGCAAATCCCTGGGCGTTAATATCTCAGGCAATCTGTCCTGGGTCCAGTACATGGATGTGGTCATGAAGCAGGTGCACCAGCATCTCTACTTTCACAGAGGTTTGAGGAGATTCAGCCAAAATACTGACAAACTGCCGCAGATGTACTGTATAAAGTTTTGTGACTGGTTGCGTCACGGCCTGGTATAGCAATTCCAACACAGGAATACAAAAGGTTGTAAAGAGTGGTGGACTCAGCCCAGTCTATCACAGGCACAGCCCTCCCCACCATCAAAAGCATCGACATGAGGCACTGCCTCAAAAAGTTGGCATCTATCAATTTGGATTCCTGCCATCCAGTCCATACCCTCCTCACTGCTATGATCGAGCAGGAAGTACAGAAGCACAAAGTCCCACACCACCAGTTTCAGGAACAGCTACTTTCCAACATGTATCAGGTTCTTGAACCAATCCACACACTATGGATAACCTCTTGCACTACCATCGATTTGTTTTCTTTGCTAATGGTGCTTTGCACTAATGTTTTTTGCAAGATCTCTTTTCTTGCAGAATTTGTTTAATTTATGTACAATATATATTTCTACGTGTTTTATATTTGTGTGTGCCTAATATTGTTTGTACTGAGCATGCATCCACTGACCAAAGGACTGCAACCACACAATAATTCAACATTCCATTATAAAGTACAGGGAGTTCTGCTATTATGTGTGCTTCCATATCGCAAATTGGATACAACATCATTGATGAATATGGGGAAACTGTTTGATTTAAGTGGGCTGAATCGGTTATAATGCAATTTTGATAGGGAACTAGCCAGCATAAATCCGTCACAGGCTACCATTTTTACTGCGGAAGGCGGGTGAGAGTTACTTTGAAAACTGACAGACAGAAAAAAAGCTGCCCTGGAAAAATGTCTTAAAGTCCTGTTTATATGCAACCTCGTCATAATGATCTCTCACCACTATCTCTGCAGAACGTAGGCTCTCTATTTCACCACAGGAGGGCATTTAAGAGTTAATTTGAGAAACAATCGCTTCTAGTGATACTTAGAGTTATAGAGTGATACAGTGTGGAAACAGGCCCTTCAGCCCAACTTGCCCACACCGGCCAACAATGCCCCAGCTACTCTAGTCCCACTTGCCCGCGCTTGGTCCATATCCCTCTAAACCTGTCCTATCCATGTACCTGTCTAACTTTCTTAAAACGATGGGATAGTCCCAGCCTCAACTACCTCCTCTGGCAACTTGTTCCATACACCCACCACCCTTTGTGTGAAAAAGTTACCCCTCAGATTCCTATTAAAAAAAATTCCCTTCACCTTGAACCTATGTCCTCAATTCCTCTCCTTGTGGGCAAGAGGCTCTGTCCATCTACCCAATCTATTCCTCTCATGATTTTGTGCACCTCTATAAGATCACCCTTCATCCTCCTGCACTCCATGGAATAGAGACCTTTGCCTACTCAACCTCTCCCCTCAAGTGCTGGCAACATCCTCGTAATCCTCGTGTGTAACCATACTCTATTAAATAATGTAACGTATAGCCTTTGGCAATTAAATGACCTATAATTTTGAAAACCCTGCGGGAAAAATAACTTCCTTATTACGAGTCCGAACAATTTAGCCCCTAAACACCCCTCTTGTCATTGACAATTGTTTTTATAACACGATTGTTAGCTATGCAAGATTTCAGAGCAATGCAACTATCACTTTATAGCAGAATTACTTGTACTTATATATAAGCATAATTTTAAAATTGTGACTAGAAGTAACTTTAACAGTCCAAGATTATCTCCCATTCTGTGGCCATGTCAATTAGTTGACATACACATATTATCTAATGTATCACAGGATATTTTATTACCCTTGCAAGATAAACTCAGGCCAAGGATTTTATTACTTAAGGATTGGATTAATCAATAAGATTTTAGGTTACAGTTCTGAAACAGGGATGTCTCAATTTTGTTTATAACTCGCAAGGGAGTGGAATGACCATTTCAATTTTATAATGTTCAACAACAGATCTAGCTTTATAGCATTTGAATGATCCACAGATAAATACACTTACTGCGTGCTTTTGCCAATATTCTCTGAAAACAGGCCTAATCTTCTTGTGCACAACCACCTCTTGCATATCTTCAAGAGATGGATGCTGTCCAATCTCCTCTTCAAATGGCAACATATATTCATCCACTGGCCCTGCGTATCAAACAAATCCAAGAGTATATTTAATGCAGGTTCAAAATGTAGGCAGAATTTGTTCTCAACGTCGACATGGTTTAACAATTCGAAATTTAACAATTGGAATAATGTAGTCATTTCTAACCAGATCCCGAAATCATTTAACAAACACTCCACACTATTTTGGGGCATGAGAAGAAACTGAATCAACTTTAGGAAACTCACTAGGGTCACAGTGAATATGTGGAAAATCCACAAACAGCACCGAAGCTCAGTTTGAACCAAGGTTGCTCCAGCTATGAGGTAGCAGCTCTACCAGTTACATCACTGTGATGCCCTCTAAACTTTAGTATTTACTACCCCAGAATAAATAATGCAGTTTCAAGAACTCAAGTGTCCTCATGTTTCCTATTGCACCAAATTTTCACAATTCTAGATTATTAACCAAATTGAAATTCCACAGCTGGGAGGGGTGAACATGGAGAGGTGGTGATGGGAACAGTGCAATGACCAAATGGGGGAGAGCGGCACTGTTCCATATCATCAATTCTAAACAGCAATCTTTTTTGGACAGGCTATCCATATGGTACTAGGAGACCTCTAAAAGTCAAGCAAAATACAAAACTTCACTTATATACTTTAACACCATGAGAGACAACCAGTTCATTTTCACACATTTATAATAAAAGCCATACTAACCATCAGTGGCTGTGCATCTTGATGCTAATTCCCAGAGCACAAGTCCCACTGAATACATATCTATCCTAAGGAATGCATCACGCTGGAAGTTTATTGCACCTTCCAAGACCTCTGGAGCCATGTATCTTCTGGTGCCAACCTTGGGGAAAAAAATGGATGCACATTTATTTTAAAATATCAAATGTACAATCTTTAGTGAAGAAAGTACAACTTGCATTTATTTATCTTGGCAACTCCTCTTGGCATTCACAGCACTGCCTATTATTATTTTTAAATGAAAGCATAATCTTGTAGCAAATGTAACAGCTAATCTAGACACAAAATTATTCCATGAAGGAAAGAAGCAATGTTATGCACATCTATCTGAATGCAAATTATTGCGGATGTTGGTATTTAAAATAAAAGCTGCTGGAAATAGTCTTGACATCAGGCGGTTTCTGCTCACAGAAAAATAGTGTTAACATTTCAGGTTAATGAACTTTCATCAGAACTGGGGAAAAAATTGAAATTTAACATGTTTGCACAGAAAAGGGCACAAAAAGAAAATGGGTTTGTTTTGGTTGTTGGTCGCTAACCTATCCCCTGAAATGAAGATGGGCAAGTATTGATTGGCAAAAAAATGAGAAGAAAAAAATTGATAAGTGAATTTCTGACAAATAATAGCCTAATGTTCAATGGCATGATTATGGTCCAATGAGAGATGGAAGTTGTCAGACAGCTTGCACTCAATCTCTGCAAGGTAGAGGTATGTTTATTAAATAACAGCAACACTCTTGTGAACAGTTTTTCTGACAATAATGGCACTGGTCACTCGTGAGTGGACTTACAAGCTCTGAAGAGGGTAGACATGGAAACATTGACATTGTTAATCCCACACTGGTAATTGGCAAACAATAGAGCAAAATGTCAAAGGGCAGGTCAAATTCTGAAATAGGGAGAAATTGTCCACTGTGGGGTGAAAATTTCTTGCCAAGAAATGAGACAAAGGTATAGGAAGACAAGAAAAGTTCAACAGTACATCAGATTACAAATTCATTGAGACAAGAACGTAGAGGGACGAAACAGAGATTGATCAATCTGAATTAGATGGGAAGCCAGGAAGGGAAAATTACATCATGAAAAGAGTTAAGATTGAGCGAAAGAGACAAGTCCAGAGGAAAGTAGAAGTACGAAGATTCCGGAAAAGTTTTAGAATTCAGGAGCTGAAGTTTTGACATCTGAAACAGATGGGGTGGGGGGGGGGCAGTGAAAGGAAGAGAAAATTGTTGATAAAGATGCAAAGGATAAATTTGAAACGTAGACCAGAACAGCTTTGAGAAAAAAAACAAGTAAATGCAGCTGATGAAAGGTCAACACATGCACATGTGGCATTAAGAATGGGTCTCAGAAATATCTTGAATATACCCAAAAGCGTGAATGGATTCGAAATAAGAGTGGGGGAATTTCAGTTGAAATCCATTTGGAATAAGTTGGAACTGGAGTCAATTGTTAAGGAAAGAGCATGGCTGTGGAAGCAGGTTGGGTAAATACCCAACCAAAAATAAGATAGGGAACAGGAAGAAGTGAAGGTGAACAACAAGGGACAAACAGAAAACCGATTGGAGAGAGGACCAAAGCATCCTCAAGGTGGTCAATGTTAACGAGAAGTGCCAGTGAATTAATAAGTACACCAAAAACAAAAACAAAAAACTGAGCATGCCGGAGAATTGAAATAAAAGCAGAAAATTCTAGAAATACTTTGGTCAGGACAGTGGAATGAAAATAATATGTCAACTTTCCACATACAGATGCTCCCCGGCTTACAATGCTACGACGTACCATATTTTGACTTTGCAATGGTGCAAACAGCAGTGACCCGTAGCGAGCTGCAGCTCGCTTCCGGCCACGTGATCAGGTGTATTAAATGCATTTCGACTTTCGATATTTTCTCGGAAAGTAACTCCATCGTAAGTTGAGGAGCACCTGTACACGCATTTCCACAATGTAACTATATATTTCATAAATTGAAAGGGAATGTATTTTCATTCTCACCATTAACTCTTATATTCCATCTTCCCTCTACCAATTTTTTCAGTCCTCTCTGCCAAGTTCTAAAATGCACGCAGGCCTGTTTCTGACTCTGCTTTTGATTTTAAATTATCTTTAATTTCACCAGTCAACCTTCAATATCATCATATCATATATGTACAGCCGGAAACAGGCCTTTTCGGCCCTCCAAGTCCGTGCCGCCCAGTGATCCCCGCACATTAACACTATCCTACACCCACTAGGGACAATTTTTACATTTACCCAGCCAATTAACCTACATACCTGTACATCTATCAGCACACTTTTAATGTAGCTTCACTATCAACAATGAATGAATGGCTAAACCACCTTCATTTTTTCGTTTCTTTGGACCCGAGTCCTGGTTTCAGATTGAATTACATTACTTTCAACCTCAGAAAATTCTGTCATACTTCACTCATCCTTCCCATAAAGGATCTCTTACGACAAGATTATTATTCTCATTGCACAAAAAGATTGAAAATAGGATTTCCTCTATCTGATTCCTTAATATATTGATCTAATAAACAGAAGGCTTGTCTTCAATAGGTAGTCAAGTTTAAGAATTGAGTTTTCACCAAATATGACATTTGTAACTCCTTTAAAAACATTTAAAGCAAACTTAACACTCTCAATGTAGGTATTTTGTGCACAGAAATTCTTGATTAAGTCATGATTTACTAACTCATACCTGGCCGTGGGTGTCACCTGCCGACTTCCCAGCTTCAAATCTCAAAGCTAAACCAAAATCTCCTATACATGCAGTGAGATTATTTTTCAGCAGCACATTTTTACTTTTGAAGTCCCTGTTCAGACAAGAAAGAAATACATGTCTATCATGTATACATCCCAATTGTGCATCTAAATTAGTTCATACACATTGCATGATTTAAAAAAAAATCAGTAGCTTGTATAGGCAATGAGGCAGCCATTTAGTACACTACATAATTCCATAAACAGCGTCAAAATTAATGACTATTGGAGGTTTGATTAGGTGGAAAATGTTAGCTAGAAATTGCAATTTGTTTTTAATTGCTTATTAACCTGCTGCTTATTAACATTAGAGATAGATAATTTGAACTTCCATTTATCACGCATACCGGTGGGCAATAGCAGGCTTGTGTCCGTCTTTTAAACCAGGTTTATCTTCATGAAGATATGCTAGTCCTCTAGCCAGGCTTCCAGCAATATGGCATAATTCATTCCAAGACACCACATTAGCTTTCAGATAATCTGTCAGAGAACCCTGAAAGCGAGACAACAAAAGCAATTTTGGAAAATCTATCAACGGATTTAATAAATCTCAGTAAAATTTTGGAACTGATAGGAAATGTCAGTGAAGCAAAATAATACAAATGTTGGAAATTTGAAACAAATTTTTTTGGGGAAATATACAGAAAGTCAGACAGTATCTCTGTTTCACTCCACAGATAATGTTTCAAGACAGTAACCTTTCCTCCGAATTAGTATACTGATGGTGCGACATTAATCTAATTTTGAAAATTTTCTCATTAGCTCATATTTTTATTTTATACTTTCCCTGTTTCTGCTTTATAATCAATTATAGTTCTTCAATTTTGGGTAAATTTATAAGCACACTTTCCAGCAGATGATGAAATTGAGCCCAAGATAAACTACTTTCATGAGTAAATTGCTTTGTATTATTTTCTTGAATATATGATAAAGGATCCCAATCATTCAGGAGAAAACAATTCCAGATTAGTTCCAGACCTTCAAATAGAAAATAACAATTCCATGTGATGCAAAGTTAAACACTAGGAAAGTAAGATGCAAGCCAACATGTGTTAAGTTTTACAGTACTTCCATGTTTGGTTATTACTGATTAAAACAGCTAAAGCAAAGTTAAATAAATAATAAATCATGTACATGGCACATTACATGGAGCTTTAGATTTGATTCCACTAGACAATCCGTGGTAATAGTACACATTCAACAAAGTCAGCTTTGAGTCACATTTTGCATTCAAAGTCATTTGCACATACTTAAAAACTATGAAATAAAAACATAGTAATATTTTGCTTTTACATTGAAACACATTCCTTCATATACAATGATAATTTAGTGCAGTTCTACAAATAGATTTATCACAATAAATGAGCAGCTGTAAAAGAGAGTGATATGAAGGGTTTAGAGGGATATAGGCCCAGGCAAGTGGGGCTAGACCAAAATGCCAACTTGGTTGGCATGGACAGGGTGGGTTGAAGGGCTTGTTTCCGTGCTGTATGAGTGCTCTATGACTTTATGAGTGCTTATAACACAAACTAAGCAAATATAGGGAACTATGTTAGCTTTATTGGCAAAGTCAGTTTGTTAGAAAGTGACAAATGTGATGATTAATGCCTTTCTGCAAAAAGTGTTCAGCTTTCTAAACGTGTTGCTGATAGATAGAATATATCTATTGTGCTTGGCAGTGTCAGAATGAGCAGAAAATCTTTGTAATTGAGGTAACTAGCACTTCCCTCCGGGGATGAATAAAGTTCTAGCGTATCTTATCATATCATATTGTACTTGGAATTCCTCCAACTTTTGTTGTGTTTGTCTTATTGTAGAACTTCTATCTAACAATTAAAAGTACTTTTGTGATGGAAAAAGATCTTACGTTTTCCTGAACTATATTTTAAACATAAGTCACCTGCCTATCAACATATACTCCAGTTCCAAAACAAAATTTGTGATTACCTATTTCGTTTGTGATTATGTCCATTTTTTCAGCATTTACCAACAGTTCATTATTAAACTGACAGGAACTTCTAAGCCATTGTAGGCAAGGAGATTAAATGTTTTCATTGTTACATAACTTTGTTTCTGACCAGCTTGGTAAACTACCAATCTGAATGTGCAACTCCCATCCTACTTTGCTTTGAGAAAATACAGCAGTGGTGCTGGAAGGATTGAAATTATTTTGCTGCTGACCAAGCTGGCGAATTTCTGAAAAACTACTGTAAAACAAATAAAACGTATCAACTCCCAAACCACAATATCTGACAGTGGACATTATTCACACTAACAAATTGACACTTGTCATAATCATGTTTGAGGTTTCAATTCTTGGGACTTGATTTCAGTTCACAAATTAGGACAATGAAACATAGCAGTGGCGCAGAAAGGGTTAACGTCATTTTAGGGATCATTGAGCACAAGAAATCAAATTCCGAAATTATTAAGAATCGCATATATGAAAGTTGCCAAAACCACAATATTTACCTTTTCATGGAATGTAGATATCAACCATAGCTCCATGTCAATATTTGAGCCTCTTTTCTCTGCACCAAGGAAGTTTAAAATATTTTCATGGTTCATTCCAGGTAAAGTGTATATTTCATATTCATTTTGCCAGGACTGTCTGTCCTACAAAACACAAGCATCATAGAGTTATAACATATTACTGAAAAAATTGTCAAAAAAATAAATATTATGCTAAAAAAGTTATTGCCCATTCCCCTTATTTATAAGAAGTGAATAAAGCACTATACCTGAATTGGAAATATTTTGACTGCCACATACTCATTAAGCAGTTGAGCCTTCCATACACAACCAAAGCGTCCTCTGGCTTTGACCTCCAGTAACTGCAGAGGTTTCAGACTAAGCAATGGGGAAGGTGGTATTGGTCCTGGGTCCTACAAAGCAAGTGTTCAAACTATTTCTTAGAGCAGGTTAACAATTGTATTCAAAAGCTTTAAAGCGGAGGAAAAACAAACATCACAATTCATCTGATAATTTAAAAGATTTCTGCTTCATAGGTTTTCTTGAAGAACATATGAAAGCCACTTTAGCAATTGTAATGCCCATCCTTTGAACTTTAAAAAAAAAATTTGAAGATAAATAGTCACAGTTATACAAAGTTATGATTTTACTCGAGGTTAAATTTACAGCATTCTACCTAATTTACTTTCAGTTTTCTCTAGTGAGCATTACATTTAAGAACTGGATAATCAGCAAGAATATTGATCAATTAACCTCCATCCAATGTGGACATTGAACTTTATCTATGGAACTGATGCACTATAATGTTGAGAACAATTTTCTGCACTATCTTTGCCCTTTGCTCTATTGTACATGAGTTTAACTTGATTGCATTTATATATGGTATATCTGATCTGTTTGGATAGCATGCAAAACAAAGCTTTTCACTGTACCTCAGTGCACATGGCAATACCTAATCAGTATTCTTCAAACCTGTGTTTCTGGCTGTAAATACTTCCTATATTATATAATGGTTACTTTTTTTTAAATCAAGCATCATAGCATAATAAGTTTGTCTTTGGAAATAATCAAGTAGATTATAAATTTCCCATATTCAATGTAATGTAAGGGGACAAATCAAAGATAAGAGATGATATTTCACAGCAGAACAGGGACGAGTATACTGGAAAATAAATCCATTAAGCAGTTTTCTGCACCCTCACTACCTCACCATCAACAAACAAACCAGAACAAGAAAAACTGTTACACAGTACAATCTTTAATAGCAGGACGATTTAATTTAAGAGTTAATGGAAAACACTAACAAATTTCAAAAGGCCTAAACAATTAAAATGAGACATCTCAAATGTTTATATTTTTGTCAGGTAAAAATGTTATGGATAATGCAGAAAAGTTGAACAAAATCTTAGTGAAATATGATAAATATAAATTATGCATGGCACAAACATTTTTTTAAATGACAATGGCAATACACAGCAAACCATCCCATGCTCCAATCTCTATCTAGTACGGCACCATTTAATCTGCTAAATTTGTGCTAAATTAATATTTACTAATTAAGCAATCAAAATTATTTTCAAAATTACAGCAGAGATGTTAACAGGTATATTATGAATTAGCTGTTGCAAGAGTTTCAGAACAGAAAACTGTAGCAATATAAAACAGTGCTGGTAAAGTGAAAGAAATAATCAGCTATGTTCACACAATAGTCTCTGTTAAAAAAAAAATTGTACCCACATTTTGTGCTCAGAACAGAACAAATGGTTTCATGCAAAATTATCACTAAAATACAACTTTCCTTAGTGAGATATAAAAAAGTGAATGCGTACATAATCTAAATTTTAAAAACTTTAATGGTTCCAAGTTACCTTACCTCTATCTCTATATGAAAGGCATGCTTGAGAAAAGAAAAGCAAAAGAAATTACCGTTTGGAGAAAGCATGAAGCTGAAACAGATAAAAGTATTTTAAGCAAATGATGAATGTTTTGGATGGCCAAGTGATGTACTTTCACTACCATTTGCCATTCTGGTCAAGTGCCTGGCCCAAGCTAATTTACAAACCCATTTCAAAGTCTACAACTTTAAATAATGGCATAATATTTTTGGGAGGTTCCCACACTATATCAGACCACAATGATGCACTTTCCAAAGTGCCAGAACCATTAAAACTATCCAATTGTTGTGTCTACAAGATTACCTTAATGGTAGAATTAGGATGAATGAGACTCACTAATATAGATGGAAAACATTTATACAATCAAAATGCTGCCCAAAACGAAACAAAACTACAGCACTAAATTGTGGCAGCACTGGAAATTCACTAATACTGACTTCAGACTGTTTAAATTCCATAAAATAGGATTGAAAAGTGATAACTACACTGTGCTTTTGATAACTCCAGAACTAAAATGCAGTTACTGGCACAAGCAGGTGCTTGTCAGCAACAATCACAGAAGTGACTGAAGACCATTTCTGTGGAAATGATCTCGGCAAAAAATAATGAATGAGTCCTCAAGATTAAAAAAACTGTTTGTTTAAAAAAGGGGCGGCCCTGCAATGTCGATCAAAACCTCCATCTGGAGTGATTCTGTAACTCTTTATTAATTGACTGCAGCTGGTCCCCTTTCAGTATGAGACTGGTGTATTACTTTGATATCTGTCTTTATAATTAATTGTGAATGCAGAGCTGGTATTTCAGAAAACAAATTTTGACTAGGTGGATTAAACTGTAGATAGCTTTTTTTTAACAGAATTTATTAATTGATTGCAACCATTATTTTTCATATCAACCATTCTCGGGATCTGCACATTTCTGGTATGGGTGTAATTTATTGCCAATCTTGTTTTTAAATTGCAAATTCAAAGAACTCTTCGGACACCAGTTGAATACTAACCATCCTGGTGAGAGACTGGATTTGTACCCAAATTAGGATAACTATAGTGCCCTAATTTAGTTTTTATTATAATCAACTTTGTTACTTTCTCCTCCCAAATCTTTCAGGCATTGTAGGTGAAATTTGAATTCTCATATAGCCAGATTACAGAGCTAATTTACTGTGGATGCTAGGAATATCCTGGCTTGCTTATATGTACTATTTTTTTATTAGTTGTCACTAGGTCTAACCACTAGTATTCCTTTCCCAACAATAATGTGAGAATGACTTCAGCAGTAGGAACAATGGTTCAAGTTAACCGCTCAGCACCACCATCCAGGTGAGTACAATCAGAGATGGACAATAAATGCTGGCCTTGCCCGCTGTGTCCAGAAGCTAACAAATGAAAAAGTTGTGAACTCAGCAGGGAAATAAAAAATCAACACTCTGAAACATAAACCATGAACCTCAATTTCAGTTCAGAGGAGTGTCAGGTTAAATTGGGTTAGCTGACTTTGGAACATGGGAGGCAGAGTGGGGACTTGATTGGAGGGTATAGGTAGGGTGGATAGGAAAATACTTTTCCCCATAACAGAGATACCTCAAAGAGGGCATAGGTATAAGGTATGGGGGAGGAGTTTTTGCATCACAGTCTTTAGAGAAACTGTGCAACCAACAAAAATAATTCCCAATTTTCATGTCTAAATTTGCTTGAGCGCTTGCTGTCTGATTAAGTATTGGAAGCATCACAACATTTTAGTTGAATATATCTGTGATAATAAAACATATCAATTTAATCTTCTAAACTAGTTCTGAACACTTGAGTGGCTGGGAATAGTTATTTTACTAGATGGGGCTCATCCACTAAAACGTTTTTTTTAAAAATCACTTTGCCATAACAGAAATTCCTGGGGAATCCTTCCCAAGAATCTCCAGAGCACCAAAGTGATAAAGAGTCTCTTGATGTGGCAGGTATGACATCACAACGGAGGATCAACCAAGGTATTTTTCTGGCCAATATTATTTTAAATTTGTACATTAAAAAATTAAAACTTTTCCCCTGCTTAATCTTAACAGGACAATTGTATCACATGTGCTTTGGGACGAATGAAATACAAGTATTTCTCAGGATACAATAATTTAGATAATGAGTGTAGGAGCCATTTATGTCTAGGCTTGTTACTGTTGGCAGATTACATTATTTTGCCTAGATATATCTTGCCATATTATTTTGGACACATGGGGGCGGTAGATGTATATATATTATATATATATATGTGTGGACATAAGGGACTGCGAGTGGTCAGATACAGGGAGGGAGAGTATACAGTTCTTACCAGACCTGCGAACAGACCTGGAGACCTGGTCAATAGACAATAGACAATAGGTGCAGGAGTAGGCCATTCAGCCCTTCGAGCCAGCACCGCCATTCAATGCGATCATGGCTGATCACTCTCAATCAGTACCCCGTTCCTGCCTTCTCCCCATACCCCCTCACTCCGCTATCCTTAAGAGCTCCATCCAGCTCTCTCTTGAAAGCATCCAACGAACTGGCCTCCACTGCCTTCTGAGGCAGAGAATTCCACACCTTCACCACTCTCTGACTGAAAAAGTTCTTCCTCATCTCCGTTCTAAATGGCCTACCCCTTATTCTTAAACTGTGGCCCCTTGTTCTGGACTCCCCCAACATTGGGAACATGTTTCCTGCCTCTAATGTGTCCAATCCCCTAATTATCTTATATGTTTCAATAAGATCCCCCCTCATCCTTCTAAATTCCAGTGTCAGAGTAGCCAACTACGACTTGTATGCGAAATAAGTAAAGCCTGGTGTGTTCATCTCGTTGTTTGTACAACTACTTCAATAAACAACTAATTCAACTGAAATAAATGACTGGAAGATCTGTTCTGTTGGAGTTTGTGTACGATCACTCCAACTCCCTGTGTAGTAATGGCAAATAGAAAAGAATTCTTTGAAAAAGTCTGGAAGTTGCCATTACAATGAGAAAGATGAAATAGAAACATAGAAAATAGGTGGAGTAGGCCATTCGAGCCATTCAATATGATCATGGCTGATCACCCAGAATCAGTACCCTGTTCCTGCTTTCTCCCCATATCCTTTGATTCCGTTAGCCCTAAGAGCTATATCTAACTCTCTCTTGATGTTTAAGAGTGATGATTATATCTTCATTCTAAAACATAAAATGCCAAACCAAAACCTGGAATGGTGGTGCACTTTGTAATTTGAGCTGGATCAGCTAGAAAAACTCGTCACTCAATCTACACCACTCAACTTGTCAAACTTCCTGAAAGATCAGTATCCAATAACACACACATATTTTATATATATAAATAAATAAATGCTAAAAGGAGCAGATCACTTATTTAATGGGATTTCCAAGATGGATAAGTGGGGAACGCAGAGGTCTTTCAGTAATGAAGAACGAGCGTTAATAAATTTAGGGTTCTTCTTTGATGCTTGTTTAGGTTAAGTAGCATCCACAATGCAAATGCACAGTCGATTGAATGTATGATGATAAGAAGTAAAATGTATGGGAACTGAACGATTTTTCTTTTCACACATGGCTTAAATTTAAACTCCCAATACTCCCCAACTCCTAAACAGCAAGTGAATTAAAGACATTTACGAAGGCAAAGCTGGATGCAAATTGTTAAGTCTCTTTATTTTAAAGGCAACAAGCAAAAGGACAGTTTGGAAATGTCATTTAATCCTTATTACTTTTAAACCTGCCATTAAAAAAAACCTAAATCCCAATACATTGTCACATCAGTGACTTATCAACTTTTCCTAGTTAACCATGTAATCCTGATTGATCCATACCTTGAGCAGTTATGTTTGCTATAATGCTATAATTTAAACACATTTTTGCAAACATAGTTCTAAGCAGTTACTTCAAATGTATGTGCACCCATGAACAGCAGAGGGCACTAAGATCTTGCAATTGTAATTCTAACTTGCCCATTAACGACTAAATACTGGTAATATGACACAAGGCAAACACTAAAGCACCTATCTGCCATTTTAATGTTACTTTTTACCCATCTGCTCCAAGCGTTTTGAACACTAGAAATAATAGAATTTTCCTTGCGAATTGCTGTTGGATTCCATTATTTTACTTGTATTTATAAACGTATTTATTAACGTATCTGAGGATGTGCTGGCTCTGGAGAGGGTCCAGAGGAGGTTTACCAGAATGATCCCAGGAACGAGTAGATGAGCGTTTGATGGCACTGGGCCTATATTCACTGGAGTTTAGAAGAATGAGGGGGGGCTTCATTGAAATGTACGAAATAGTGAAAGACTTGGATACAGTGGATATGGAAAGGATACTTCCACTGGTGGGCGAGTCTAGGACTAGAGGTTATAGCCTCAGATTTAAAGGACGTTCTTTTAGGAAGGAGATGAGGAGGAATTTCTTTAGTCAAAAGGTGGTGAATCTGTGGAATTATATGCCACAGAAGTTAGTGGAGGGAAAGTCAGTGGACATATTTAAACCAGATAGATTCTTAATTAGTGCAGGTGTCAGAGGTTAAGGGGAGAAGACAGGAGAATGGGGTAAGGAAGGAAAGATAGAACCATGATTGAATGACGGAGAAGACTTGATGGGCCGAATGGCCTAATTCTATTCCTATCACTTATGATCTTATGATTTGGCACTACTTTGAATTGCACTACAATCTTGCACCATTTTGCTGTTTTGCACTTGTCGTATTTATCATTACCATGCATACTGTTTAATCTGTGAGCTTCAAATGAACAACAAATTTCATTGTACCCTGGTGTATAGGACAAGAAAGTAATCTGAATCTGGGACCCTACTATTCAACTTTGCTTTATTTCAAATTTAGAAAGATCTCTATCCATTTCCTGCTCTGTAATTAATCTGTTCAGTTCTGCTGCTTCAGCTTTCAAGTGATATTAGTGTCATTATTCCTCTGGGTATAGCCCAACCTCCCATACAAGACATGGAAAGATATGGTACTATTATGAATGTGTTGGTCCGATATATGAACACAGATACTTAATGTTTATTTATCTCATTCTATTTATTCTTACCAATTAATGTTGGTTCTGCTCTAGATGTTGGGAAGAAATTAAGTTAGCTTTCGACTCGAATTCTTTTGAGATCGGTAAATTACATTAAATAATCAATTAACCAATTGAATCCAACTTAAACTATTCAGTGAAATTCTACCACCAGATTCATTCTTCTCCCTTTGTAGCATTCCAGAGTCATTCCTTTGACAGTTCCCTGGTCTGCTCTGCCCTCACTACCAACTACTTCCAATTACATAGAACTGGCCCATGCGAAAACCGGAGATGCAACTGCTGTCCTTATAACTCTTTCATTCCCTCTCTCTCGAGGGACCGAAACCACCTTTCCGGGTACCAAAGCAGTTCATTTCCTCTTCTTCCAATCTTATGTGCTACAATTTTCTTCTCACAATATTGGAGTGACTGCAGTTGGGGCGACTGCATTGTGCAGCACCTGCATTGGGCAGCACCTGCATTGGGCAGCACCTGCATTGGGCTATTCAGAGCCTTCTTAGTGTTGTTTTATCACTTTAATTCTTCAGCCCTGACTCTTGCTCTTGGCCTCGTGCATTGTAATAACAAAGCCCAATGCAGGTCACAGAATCAGTCATACTGCACGGAAACAGACCCTTTGGCCAACTAGTCCAGACAAAATCCCCATCTACACTAATCCCATTTGCTCACGTTTGAGCCATATTTCTCCAAACCTTTCCTATCAATGTACCTGTCCAAATGACAGTTAAATTACAAGTGATAGGAGCAGAATTACACCATTCGGCCCATCAAGTCTACCCCGCCATTCAATCATGGCTGGTCTATCTCTCCCTCCTAACCCCATTCTCCTGCCTTCTCCCCATAACCTCGGACACCCAAACTAATCAAGAATCTATCTATCTCAATCTATCAATATATCTACTGACTTTCCCTCCACGGCCTCTGTGGCACAGATTCACCACCCTCTGACTATAGAAATTCCTCATCTCATTCCTAAAACAACATCCTTTAATTCTGAGTGCTAGACTATCCCACTAGTGAAAACATCCTCTCCACATCCACCCTATCCAAGCCTTTCACTAATCTGTACGTTTCAATGAGGTCAGCCCTCGTTCTTCTAAACTCCAGCGAATATAGGCCCAGTGCCGTCAAATGCTGATCATATGTTAACCTGCTCACTCCTGGAATCATTCTTGTAAACTTCCTCTGGACCCTCTCCAGAGACAGCACATCCTACCTCACATATGGTGCCCAAAATTGCTCACAATATTCCAAATGTAGCCTGACCAGCGCCTTAGAGCCTCAGCATTACATCCCTGCGTTTGTATTCAACCTCTTTCAAAATAAATGCTAGCTGTATTGTTGGTTGTACCAGCTTGAAACACTTCTTCTGGCAGCTTGTTCCATATATGTATACATATAGATATACACATACATGCAGTGCATTCAGAAAGTATTCAAACCCCTTCACTTTTTCCACATTTTGTTACGTTACAGCCTTATTTTATAATGGATTCAATTCTTTTTTTTTATCATCAACCTACACACACAATACCCCAGAATGGAGAAACGAAAACAGGTGTTTTTGAAATTTTTGCAAAGTAATTGAAAAGAAATTACTGAAATATCACATTTATATAAGTATTCATTCCCTTTGCTATGACACTCAAAATTGAGCTTTTGTTCATCCTGTTTCCATTGATTATCCTTGAGATGTTTCTACAACTTGATTGGAGTCCACCAGTGGTAAATTAAATTGATTGGACATGATTTGGAAAGGCACACACCTGTCTACACAAGGTCCCACAGTTGACAGTGCATGTCAGAGCAAAAACCAAACTATGAAGACGAAGGAATTGTCCATAGACCTCCGAGACAGGATTGTTTCGAGACACAGATCTGGGGAAGGGTATAAAACAATTTCTGCAGCATTGCAGGTCCAGAAGAGCACAGTGGCCTCCGTCATTCTTAAATGGAAGAACTTTGGAACCACCAGGACTCTTCATAGAGCTGGCCACCCAGCCAAACTGAGCAATGGGGGGAGAAGGGCCTTGGTCAGCGAGGTGACCAAGAACTCGATGGTCACTCTTACAGAGCTCCAGAGTTCCTCCGTTAAGATGGGAGAACCTTCTAGAAGGACAACTATATCTGCAGCACTCCACCAATCAGGCCTTTATGGTAAAGTGGCCAGATGGAAGCCACTCCTCAGTAAAAGGCAAATGACAGCCCGCTTGGAGTTTGCCAAAAGGCACCTAAAGGACTCTCAGACCATGAGAAACAAGATGCTCTGGTCTGATGAAACCAAGATTGAACACTTTGGCCTGAATGCCAAGCATCACATCTGGAGGAAACCAGGCACCGCTCATCGCCTGGCCAATACCATACCTATGGTGAAGCATGGTGGTGGCAGCATCATGCTGTGGGGATGTTTATCAGCAGCAGGAACTGGGAAACTAGTCAGGATCGAGGGAAAGATGAAAGGAGCAAAGTACAGAGAGATCCTTGATGAAAACCTGCTCCAGAGCTTTCTGGATCTCAGACTGGGGCGGAGGTTCACCTTCCAACAAGACAACGACCCTAAGCACACGGCCAAGACAACGCAGGAGTGGCTTCGTGACAAGTCTGTGAATGTCCTTGAGTGGCCCTGCGACAGCCTGGACTTGCACCCGATCGAACATCTCTGGAGGGACCTGAAAATACCTGTGCATCGACGCTCCCCATCCAACCTGACATAGCTTGAGAGGATCTGCAGAGAAGAATGGGAGAAATTACCCAAATACAGGTGTGCCAAGCTTGTAGCGTCATACCCAAGAAGACTTGAGGCTGTAATTGCTGCCAAAGGTGCCTCAACAAAGTACTGAGTAAGGGGTCTGAATACTTATGTAAATGTGATATTTCAGTTCTTTCTTTTTAATTACTTTGCAAAAATTTCTAAACACATGTGTTTGCTTTTTTATTATGGGGTATTGTGTGTAGATTGATGATTAAAAAAAAAAGAATTTAATCCATTTTAAAATAAGGCTGTAACGTAATAAAATGTGGAAAAAGTGAAGGGGTCTGAATACTTTCTGAATGCACTGTGTAGTGAAACTCCTACCCTGGTATAACGTCCTAAAATGCAATACTTATCTCGTTTAAAAACCAGTTGATATTCCTTGGCCCACTTACCCAGCTGATCTGATTCCCAGTTTCTTCATTTGCATAGCCTGACATGCTGGACATTTTCTATTGCACTGCACTTCAAAGCATGTGTTTTTTTTGGTTGTGTAATATTTCTACAACTGCTCTCATTTCATAACTCTTAAACCTCCTTTGTGTTCTCTGTAACCTATAGGTGAAATGAATTCACCTCCAGCTTATCACAACAAACTCTGGCTTCACTTTAAGAAATATTCTCTTTGCTCTTATCATCTTTCTCACACCTTCACTCCAATTTAACATTAACTTGTTTTTGCTCTCTCAGTCCCAACAAAGCGTCTTCAAACTCAAATATTAACTATGTTGTTCCTTCCTGACCTGCTGTGTTTGCAGCTCTTTCTGTTTTTAATTTTCAACTATATGACATCAATTCATACAAAACAAAAGTAGCCATTTGGCACACTAACCAGGTTTTACAATGCAAGGAGGTTGTTACGTCCTAATTTTATCTTGGCTCCTATCCTTTGAATCGAGTAACCAAGTTTGAAAGATATCAAAGAACAGGCAAAATAATGCAAAATGCCAAGTTTTACAAGTGAGAAAATTAATGAAGACATGGGTACAGAAGTCAAAATGTATTAATTCTAGTGTCAATAATTTTTGTATATGTTAGTAATTGAAGCTGCACATAAGAATTACTGATAGATATTCTCGTCAGGCACAGATCCCAGTCAGATGCATCAATGCATACAGTTATCTAAAGGTATACTTACAGCCTTCTGCAACCAGAGCATGCAAAAATGAAGTATCATACAAGAGAGTTTGGAGCCATACCTGAGTTGGTACAAGTACTGGTGGATATGCCAACTTGTGATGTCTATACATCCAGAAAGAGAACAACACAACCACTGCAAATCCCATAATGGGCACCAGTGAATAAAGTAAAGTATTGAAGAGCGGTGGCCTCATTGTAACAGGATTTGATGTTGCTGTGGAGGAAGAGAGAAAATAAGGGTTTTCTGGAAAACACAACAGTCATGTCCACAAAGGAAATTCTAATGATTTAATTACTTCAAGAGCTCGCAGCACTGAAGTTAACTGGGTTTGAAACCATTCCAAAATAAAGGCAAATATCACATTTCACACATTGTGCATGACTTCAGTTCTAATGAAATTATTAACCAAATGTGACCTTCATATTTAATGAACTGTTTAGTCTCAATTTAGATTAAGAAATATTACTCAAAGCAATGCAATTTAATTAGTATCAATATGCATAGAACAATTCAAACAAAACAATTCAGCATCAATTTATCATAGACGTGGGGAAAACTAATAGACAATAGGTGCAGGAGTAGGCCATTCGGCCCTTCGAGCCAGCACCGCCATTCAATGTGATCTTGGCTGATTATTCTCAATCAGTACCTCGTTCCTGCCTTCTTCCCAGACCCCCTGACTCCGCTATCCTTAAGAGCTCTATCTAGCTCTCTCTTGAATGCATTCAGAGAATTGGCCTCCACTGCCTTCTGAGGCAGAGAATTCCACAGATTTACAACTCTCAGTGAAAAGGTTTTTCCTCATCTCTGTTCTAAATGGCCTACCCCTTATTCTTAAACTGTGGCCCCTGGTTCTGGACTCCCCCAACATTGGGAACATGTTTCCTGCCTCTAACATGTCCAACCCCTTAATAATCTTATATGTTTCGATAAGATCCCCTCTCATCCTTCTAAATTCCAGTGTATACAAGCCTAGTCGCTCCAGTCTTTCAACATACAACAGTCCCGCCATTCTGGGAATTAACCTAGTAAACCTACGCGGCACGCCCTCAATAGCAAGAATATCCTTCCTTAAATTTGGAGACCAAAACTGCACACAGTACTCCAGGTCCGGTCTCACTAGGGCCCTGTACAACTGCAGAAGGACCTCTTTGCTCCTATACTCAACATCCTCTTGTTATGAAGGCCAACATTCCATTGGCTTTCTTCACTGCCTGCTGTACCTGCGTGCTTCCTTTCAGTGACTGATGCACTAGGACACCCAGATCTCGTTGAACATTCCCTCTTCCTAACTTGACACCATTCAAGTCCTTAATGTTTATTGTAAATAGCTGCGGTCCCAGTACCGAGCCATGCGGTACCCCACTAGTCACTGCCTGCCATTCTGAAAGGGACCCATTTACCCCCACTCTTTGCTTTCTGTCTGTCAACATTTTCTATCCAAGCCAGAACCCTACCTCCAATACCATGTGCTCTAATTTTGCCCACTAATCTCCTATGTGGGACCTTGCCGAAGTCGAGGTACACCACATCCACCGGCTCGCCCCTGTCAATTTTCCTAGTTACATTCTCAAAAAATTCCAAAAGATTAGTCAAGCATGATTTCCCCTTCGTAAATCCATGCTGACTCAGAACGATCCCGTTACTGCTATCCAAATGCTCCGCAATTTTGTCTTTTTTAATTGACTCCAGCATCTTCCCCACCACTGATGGCAGACTAACTGGTCTATAATTTCCCGTTTTTCTCTCTCCATCCTTTCTTAAAAAGTGGGATAACATTAGCTACCCTCCAATCCACAGGAACTGATCCTGAATCTATAGAACATTGGAAAATGATCACCAATGCATCCACAATTTCTAGAGCCACCTCCTTAATGGATGCAGACCATCAGGCCCTGGGGATTTATCAGCCTTCAGTCCCATCAGTCTACCCAACACCATTTCCTGCCTAATGTGCATTTCCTTCAGTTCCTCCATCACACTAGGATCTCTGGCCATTAGAACATCTGGGAGATTGTTTGTATCTTCCTTAGTGAAGACAGATCCAAAATACCAGTTCAACTCGTCTGCCATTTCCTTGTTTCCCATAATAAATTCCCCTGCTTCTGTCTTCAAGGGACCCACATTTGCCTTGACTATTTTTTCCCTCTTCACATACCTAAAAAAGCTTTTACTATCCTCCTTTATATTATTGGCCATTTACCCTCGTACCTCATCTTTTCTCCCCATATTGCCTTTTTAGTTATCTTCTGTTGCTCTTTAAAAGAGTCACAATCCTCTGGCTTCCCACTCTGCTTTGCTATGTTGTACTTCTTTTTTATTTTTATGCTGTCCTTGACTTCCCTTGTCAGCCACGGGTGCCTCTTACTCCCCTTAGAATCTTTCCTCCTCTTTGGGATAAATTGATCCTGCAACTTCTGCATTATTCCCAGGAATACCTGCCATTGCTGTTCCACCGTCTTCCCTGCTAGGGCCTCCTTCCAGTCAATTCTGGCCAGCTCCTATCTCTGTAATTCCCTTTGCTATACTGTAATACTGACACTTCCGATTTTCCCTTCTCCCTCTCAATTTGTAGAGTAAAAATTATCATATTGTCACAGGGAGGTTGTCATTTGGCTTACCACGATTGTGTTGATCACAAATAGCTACCCAAGCCCAACATCGCTACCAGTACCGGATCCGTCGCCCTGCAGACCAAGTTCTTCGCTATATTTTTATTTTTGCCTCTACAATCCTATCAGGTGGCGAATTCCAGACCCAAACCGACTCACTGGGTGAAAAGACTTTTATCTTCCCTTTAAACATCAATTGCCACAAAATCCATTTTTACCCATCTGGTGAGGGAAACAAATATTTTCTAGTTACCCTATCTGGGATTCTCTTTTGTCTCAATCGTTCCCCGCAACAACTTTTGTTTCCCCACAAATAGCCAACCTGACTATCCAATATTTCCTCATGGTTAAATTTTCCTTCTGAATCACCTCTGCACCTGCTCCATTGTTCCCATTAATTAATAGTTAGAACTAAATCAATTGACTAACAAGAGTTGCATAATATTTAAACACATCCTCCATACTCTTATATTCATTCTTTGCCTCAGCTAACAAGCAGAAGCATCTTGTTTGCCTTTTTAACCAAATGTCCTGCTGCATTTCAAAGATTTGTGCACATGTACTCCAAGGTTTATTTTTCCTCCTCCCCTCTCATTAATTGTGCATTTCTGTGCCTTATTGCAGCTTCCAAAATGTGCAATTCTATCCAGCAAATTTCTACTCAGTCGACCAAACCATCTTCAATTCCTTCTATCAACCATTTAGATTTTATTTTTCATTATCTGCACAGTTCTACATTACGCACCCTAGAGTTGTCTAAATCAGTTATACGACAAAAAGCAAGGTAATGAGATATGAACTTTGGGGAGCCCCGAAGAGAGTAGCCTTCCAGTTGCAAAATACATACATCAACCATATTACTTGGTTTTCACCCCCGAGCCAAATACTCTCCCATGGATCCCACCATAAGCTTTGACATGCTGACCAGCCCACTAAGTAGGCGGGACTTTGTCAAAGGTCCTGCTAAAATCCATGGAAACTACATTAATTGCATATCCTTACTAACCACACTTGCTACCTTCCCAAAATAATTTGATCATTAACCAGATATGACATTCCCTTAACAAATCCATAATTAACAGTGCTTAATTAATTTTCACCCAATTTTTATAACATCCATCAAAATTGATTGTGTATTTGAGCAAAAAAACAAAATGCAGAACAAATGTACATGCAGGTACAGCAGGTAGTGAAGAAAGCTAATGGCATGTTGGCCTTCATTATGAGAGGATTTAAGTTTAGGAGCAAGAAGGTCCTACTGCAGTTGTGCAGGGCCCTGGTGAGACCGCATCTGGAGTATTGTGTGCAATTTTGGTCTAATTTGAGGAAGGACATTATTGCAATTGAGGGAGTGCAGCGTAGGCTCACCAGGTTAATTCCCCAGATAGCAGGACTGACATATGATCAAAGAATGAGTCGACTGGGCTTGTATTCACTGGAATTTAGTAGGATGAGAGGGGATCTTATAGAAACATAAAATTCTTAAAGGATTGGACAGGCTAGATGCAGGAAAAATGTTCTCCACGCAGGGGGAGTCCAGAACCATGGGTCACAGTTTAAGAATAAGGGGTAGGCCAATTAGGAATGAGACGAGGAAAAAAATGTTCACCCAGAGAGTTAGGAATCTGTGGAATTCTCTGCCACAGAAGGCAGTGGAGGCCAATTCACTGGATGTTTTCAAGAGAGAGTTTGATTTAGCTCTTAGGGCTAAAGGAATCAGGGGATATGGGGAAAAAAGCAGCAACGGGGTACTGATTTTAGATGATCAGCCATGATCATATTGAATAGCGGCGCTGGCTCAAAAGGCCAAATGACCTACTCCTGCACCTATTTTTCTATGTTTCTATGGTTTTAAAAGAATTTAGCACATCAGGCAATACCTGATACGGTCTGTTCATTCCCTCCACAGAAGCTGCCTGACCTGCTGAGTTCTTCTAGCACATTGTCTATTGATCAAGATTCCAGCATTCTTACTTTTTGATTTTGCATTTGCTTTTGAATGGAACATAAAAGTAGGGAAATAACCCTACTTTGGTTATTAACCAAATATTGGTTCCAAATATCCATAGTTTCAACTCTTCCTTCAAATTTTGCAATGAAAGAAAAAGCTAAAATTTAAATAGATAATTTTATCTTTCTGAAGAGAAAACAAGGCCCCAGATTTTCTAGATATTTTACAAATAGATCATCTTACTTCAACACTTTTCACACGACAGTTGTACCCAAACAGATAATTGCATACCAATTATATGTGGAACTGAACTTTAGCATGAACATGTGAAATACGGATATGTGTATATATATATGTATATATATATACATATACATATATATATATTTATTCAACTGAAATCAGAAGAATTTTGTTCCGAAATTACACAAAGGAAGCAAACAAAATTAAGATTATCCCAAGTGATTCAGGATCAGATGTTTCCAAATTATCTGAGAAATTCAGTGTACTATTAATTATTCACATCATACTGTTTCTCAAACAGCCATTAATATAAAGGAGATGACCAATCAATATTCTGTATCTTCTACATCCTATCTTATGGATAATGTAACCTAGTTCCAAACATTAACTTACAACTGGAATATACACGCAGTCTGCTGTACGATCTCGTACATTTAATCACACAGAAATTCAGGGGGAAAAAAGGAACATATATGACAAACATATACAAAAGCCCTTGGAACTGTCCATCCTTTTTCAAGCTATTCTTTATTTCCAGTTACAACAAGTAGACACAAAATGCTGGAGTAACTAAGCAGGACAGGCAGTATGTCTGGAGAGAAGGAATGGGTGATGTTTTGGGTCAAGATCCTTCTTCAGACCCATTCCTTCTCTCCAGAGATGCTGCCTGTCCCTCTGAGTTACTCCAGCATTGTGTCTACCTTTGATTTAAACCAGCATCTGCAGTTCTTTCCTACATAAATAATTATTCCTGAATCGTTTTAAATGGCTTCCTTTGCAAGATACAATTAAATGTCAGCTAGAGACAAGAGCTCCTCCTTTTGGAAAAGAAAATACTTTTCTTACATAGAAACATAGAAAATAGGTGCAGGAGTAGGCCATTCGGCCCTTCGAGCCTGCACCGCCATTCAATATGATCATGGCTGATCATCCAGCTCAGTAAGCTGTACCTGCCTTCTCTCCATACCCCCTGATCCCTTTAGCCACACGGGCCACATCTAACTCCCTCTTAAATAAAGCCAATGAACTGGCCTCAACTACCTTCTGTGGCAGAGAATTCCACAGACTCACCACTCTCTGTGTGAAGAATGGTCTCCTAATCTGAGGAAAGACATTCTAGCCTTAGAGGGAGTCCAGAGAAGGTTCACCAGATTGATCCCTGGGATGGCAGGACTTTCATATGAAGAAAGACTGGATAGACTGGGCTTATACTCGCTGGAATTTAGAAGACTGAGAGGGGATCTTATTGAAACATATAAAATTCTTAAGGGGTTGGAGAGGCTAGATGCGGGAAGATTGTTCCCGATGTTGGGGAAGTCCAGAACCAGGGGTCACAGCTTAAGGATAAGGGACCGAGATGAGAAAACATTTCTTCACACAGAGAGTGGTGAGTCTGTGGAATTCTCTGCCGCAGAAGGTAGTTGAGGCCAGTTCATTGGCTATATTTAAGAGGGAGTTAGATGTGGCCCTTATGGCTAAAGGGATCAGGGGGTATGGAGAGAAGGCAGGTACAGGTTACTGAGCTGGATGATCAGCCATGATCATATTGAATGGCGGTGCAGGCTCGAAGGGCCGAATGGCCTACTCCTGCACCTATTTTCTATGTTTCTATGTTTCTATGAAATGTTTTCTCATCTCGGTCCTAAAAGACTTCCCCCTTTTCCTTAAGCTGTGACCCCTAGTTCTGGACTTCCCCAACATCGGGAATAATCTTCCCGCATTTAGCCTCTCCAACCCCTTAAGAATTTTATATGTTTCTATAAGATCCCCTCTCAGTCTTCTAAATTCCAGCGAGTATAAGCCTAGTCTATCCAGTCTTTCTTCATATGAAAGTCCTGCCATCCCAGGGATCAATCTGGTCATTCTTACACCATTCATTTCTTTGAAAGTAGAAAGGGTCACTTCTGCACAGACGAGCAATGTCACAATAACATTTGAGAAATTCCGTTTTCTGTTTTTTTCTGGAAACATCCACAAAAGCTACACCATGAGATAACATTCAGCTACAAATCTTATCATCCAATATTTATGACAACAACACTGCTGATCAAATCCAGAAAATAAAAAGCCTCACCCAACAATCCAAACCTAGATTAAGTAGTTACTTGGCAACATGATAAAGTATATACAAATATTTGGGAAAAGTAACTGATGCCAATCACACATTAAAATTAACCCAGGCTACCCAATAAAAATCAGCTAGTTTTCCAGAGACGCAGAATGCAATTTTGAAATTAAGGGTTCCCATGATTTGTTTGATTATATCAATTACTTAAATTGTTTATCTGAAAATTTTCCAACTTATTAGGAAGACCCTCGGGATCAAGAACGACAACAGCTCTGTAACCATTGCAGAGTGCAGGATCTGCAAAAGCTACTACAGGCAGTTGAGAGGTTCTGTACTTCATCTGTGGGTTTTGCTGGACTCCCAACCTTATTTGCTGGACTCCCAACCTTATTTCCAAAAACTCTCATAACTCCAAGGTCCTATTTAGAACAATTACCTCTGTCATATGTCCCGCCCCCAGTACCAGCTTAGTTGGGTCCCCTGCTAAGTGCGAAGAATTCGCTAAATTTTCACCAACAAAGTTGAGAACATTAGAATGAACATTTCCCCTCCCACCCGTGACCTAGCTGTCTCACTAGTCTGTTCATCTAAATTGGACTGCTTCCAACCCGTCACTCTATCCTCCCTTGCAAAGCTTGTCTCCGCTATGAAACCTGCAACCTGCCCCCTTGATCCTGCCCCCACTGCCCTTCTGAAGGATGTCATTGCAATAGCCGGTCCCAGCATCCTCTCTATTATCAACAGTTCTCTGGCCACTGGCACTGTTCCAACCAGTTTCAAGCACGCGGTGGTCCAGCCCCTACTGAAAAAACCTAACCTAGACCCCACCTTGCCTAGCAACTACAGACCCATATCCAAACTGCCATTCCTGTCAAAAGTCCTTGAAAAGGCAATTCTAAACCAATTAGTGCCCTACCTGCACCAAAACACCATCCTGGAAAGTTTCTAGTCAGGTTTCAGAGCCCACCACAGCACAGAGTCTGCCTTGTTGAAGGTACACAACGACCTGCTTCTCGCCATCGACACCGGCGACTGTGCAATCCTGCTCCTTCTCGACCTCAGCGCAGCGTTCGATACAGTGGACCACACCATCCTTATTGACCATCTCCGGTACGCGGTTGGCATTGATGGCACTGCCCTGAGCTGGTTCGCTTTGTACCTCAAAGATAGGAGTTTCGCCATCAACATAGGCAGTTATTCTTCTGCTCCAGCTAGCCTCTCCAGCGGAGTTCCACAAGGCTCCATCCTAGGCCCCATTCTCTTCTCTCTATACATGCTCCCCCTTGGCCAAATCATTCAAAGGCACGGCATTTCTTTCCACTGCTATGCCGATGACACTCAGCTTTACCTCCCCCTAAAACCCAACAACCAGTCAAATTTAAACAGCCTCTCACACTGCCTTGAGGACATAAAATGTTGGATGGCACAGAACTTCCTCCAATTAAATGAGAGCAAGTCTGAGGTCATCCTATTCGGCCCCCCCCATCAAATTGATAACAGGCAGTCTTGGAAGTCTGTCCTGCCTAGTCAAACCGCATGTCAAAAACCTCGGCATGATATTTGACTCTGCATTAAAATTTGATAAGCAAGTCAACGCTGTGGTAAAAGCCAGCTTCTTCCAACTTCGAACCATAGCTAAAATCAAACCTTTCCTCCAATTCGACGACACAGAAAAAATCATTCACGCTTTCATTTCCTCCCGCCTAGACTACTGCAACTCCCTATACACTGGGATCAGCCAATCTTCCCTGTCCCGCCTGCAACTGGTCCAAAACGCCGCAGCGAGACTCCTGACGGGTACCCGTAAAAGGGACCACATCACCCCGATTCTGGCCTCTCTCCACTGGCTCCCTGTACGGTACAGAATCAACTTCAAGCTCCTCCTATTCACGTATAAAGCCCTAAATGGACACTCCCCCCCCACATCAAAAATCTTCTAACCCCCCTCTCTAACTCCAGGTCCCTCAGGTCGGCCGACTTGGGGCTACTCACTATCCCGCGGTCTAGGCTTAAGCTCAGGGGTGACCGCGCTTTTGCGGTTGCAGCTCCTAGACTGTGGAACAGCATCCCTCTCCCCATCAGAACTGCCCCCTCCATCGACTCCTTTAAGTCCAGGCTCAAAACCTATTTCTACTCCCTAGCGTTTGAGGCTCATTGAGGAGGCGCTGTGAACTGTTTGCATGCTATACTGTATGTTTCATTTTTTTTCCCATTGGAACCTAATCAGATGTACAGCACTTTGGTCAACGTGGGTTGTTTTTAAATGTGCTATAGAAATAAAATTGACTTGACTTGACTTGACTTGACCAACATGCTCCCATATAAGCTTTAGATCCTCGCTTTCTTCTGGGATGCTTCTCAATTTTGAACGATCACAGAGTATGAATCAGTGAGCATGTTACATGTTCCAGAGAGAACATCCTAGAAATCTACCATGATAGAATATTTTATTGAATTTTAGAAGCTGGTATTTTATGTGTAGAGAATGTAACCTACCCTTTAAAGGTGCCCAAGCATAATTTAGGCCACAATACTGGGATTATGGTTAGGGAAGGACAATGATGCAAATAACCTGCCAATTAATTTGAAGGATGTTGCAGTCAGTATGACAGCACATGCTTGAGCATTGAGGTGCCTGCTACAGCTATTCCACATCCATGAAGTGTTCCAGAAAAGTGTGGTGCCCTGCTACCAACCAGTAGCAGTTAAATTCACCTTTTGGGAATGAGATGGAACACTCCAGTTGGGTGGTGCTGCAACAACAACCTCTCAATGTCCATAAAACCAAGAAACTAACCGTTGACTTGAGAAAGGAGAAGTTGGGAGACCACATGCCAGTTTCCATCGATGGGTCGGCAGTGGAGAAGGCTAGTACAGTACACCCTCACAATAACAGACCTCTTTATAACAGATTACAGTGGGCCGGTTATAGTGGACCGAATCGGTTGTAGACAGAGTTCATTGTTTCACGGAATGACCACTAAGTGGATGAAGCAATTCTTAGTTTAGCTTTAGAGATACAGGTACTGTACATTGATGTTGCTTCTAATGTCCTTACTAGTGTACAAATAAAAGTGTTCTAAATACTTCAGAGAACTACTCATTTAAATAGCATTTTTGTACCATTTTAGCTAGGAGTAGTTTAGCTACAGCGTGTAATCACCAAGTCCATGCTGACCAGCGATCACCCATAAACTAGTTTTGGCCTGCACACTAGGGATAATTCAGTGTGCAGAATAGAACGACCTCCTCCCACATTGTAACATTAATACATTGTGGCAGCGTTGTTTTCCCCTGGGAACGCCCCTCCTCCCACCACCACATCAATGTGCAGACCTGCAGCCCAACTGGCTTTCGTGAACCACCGCCCCACAGACCCAGGCCTGACCCCAGGCGCTCCCCCACAATCGTACAGACCCCCACTTCCCAGCACACTAGTCCCTCCCCACACATTAGGGACAACTCACAGTGCACAAGATAGACCCAGACACCTACAAAACCCACACAAGCTGCAGCAGCCAACCAGACCACAAACCTACATGTCCCTGTAATGCAGGAGGAAAGCTCAGTGCCTGGAGGAAATCCCATGCTGCCACAGGACTCACAAGGTCAGGATCAAACTCAGGTCTCTGGCACTGTAAGGTAGCAACTCTACCGCGGCACCACTGTGACATTCCAAGGTATTGTTATGTGTTTTGTGCCCTTTACCGTTTATTGTCTAGGTACGTTTATTGGCTGTATGACTTTTTCTGGGCCCACAAAGATGTAGTCACAAAGAAGGCACGCCTCGACTTTGAGAAGTTTAAGGAGATTCGGCGTGTGACCGAAGCAGGCTTTCACTGATGCACTGTAGAAAGTATCTTGACTGGTTTCATCATAGCCTGCTGTGGCAATTCCAATGCACAAGAAAGCAAGGGGCGGCAGCGAGTGGCGGACTCAGCCCTTCCGCCATTGAAATGATCTACGTGATCCTATTATAAATGGAATGTTGGCCTTCATAACAAGAGGAGTTGAGTATAAGAGCAAATAAGTCCTTCTGCAGTTGTACAGGGCCCTAGTGAGACCGCACCTGGAGTACTGTGTGCAGTTTTGGTCTCCAAATTTGAGGAAGGATATTCTTGCTATTGAGGGCGTGCAGCGTAGGTTTACTAGGTCAATTCCTGGAATGGCGGGACTGTCGTTTGTTGAAAGACTGGATCGACTAGGCTTGTATACACTGGAATTTAGAAGGATGAGAGGAGATCTTATCAAAATGTATAAGATTATTAAGGGGTTGGACACGTTAGAGGCAGGAAACATGTTCCTAATGTTGGGGGAGTCCAGAACAAGGGGCCACAGTTTAAGAATAAGGGGTAGGCCATTTAGAACTGAGATGAGGAAAAACTTTTTCAGTCAGAGAGTTGTGAAGAATCTGTGGAATTCTCTGCCTCAGAAGGCAGTGGAGGCCAATTCTCTGAATGCATTCAAGAGAGAACTAGATAGAGCTCTTAAGGATAGGGGGTATGGGAGAAGGCAGGAACGGGGTACTGATTGAGAATGATCAGCCATGATCACATTGAATGGCGGTGCTGGCTCGAAGGGCCGAAAGTCCTCCTCCTGCACCTATTGTCTATTGTCTATAAAGGATTCCCATCATCTGAACCATGCCTTTTTCTTGCTGCTACTGTCGAGCGGTGGGTGCAGAAGCCTGAAATCCCACAATATCAGGTGCAGGAATAGCTACTTTCCTATAACCATCAGGTCTTCAACTAATTAGCATTACTCTAATCCTACCTCAGCAATAGAAAACAAAAGATTACCTCTTGCACTATCATGGATGTGTCTCCATTTTCTTCTTACATTCATTTATTGTTTTCACCATCTCATTTACTGATAATTATGTTGGTTGTTGTCTGAGATTATGTGCCCGTGATGCTGCTGCAAGAAGCTTTTCATTGAGCCTTTTCCTCATTGTACTTGTGCAAATGACAATAAGCTTGACTTAACCCAAGTTCGCTATGTTAAAATTTGATACCACATTTCTATATCAGTGACAACATTATCTATTTCATTTCCCTATTCCCCATTCTCACCAATTTCAGGGGTTGTGAAAGATACTCGTTTTATCTTACTAACTCAATAACACTATGTGCAAAACAAAATCATGCTATTAAAAGATTTTCAACCTTGGTACAAGCTAATGTACAGGAGGTACATTAAAAATAAATATTATTTACTTGTTTGATGCACAAACAAAATACAAAAGAAAACATTTTAATAGCATCGAAACATGCCGATTAGGTGCAAAATATCTAAATATCCAATTCCCAATATTTTATTAGTTCTTGATAAATGTGAAGAAGACCAATAAATTGTAGAATTATATGCATCTTTTCACTTACATGGGGTGTAACAGTACATATAAATATAAAAATAAACAAGAGAAACCTACATGGTACATCCTGAATGATTGGGACATGAAAAATTCTCTCATTACACTTGCTTCCTTCGCAACAACAGAAGAACACTTCAGGGCTCTCTTTTGTTTCGATACATTCGCCCCTATGAAACAGAATTACACAGTTTGCTTGGATATTTGCTCAGTCTAATTGTTGCTATAAAGCATACATTTATTTGGTGGAAAACGATTTAAACATTTGAAAAATTCCAGTACAAAAACAGCTCTAAGTAAACAAGAAATAGAAGCATCAAGTATAAAAGGATTGAGCAGAGTAATTATGGATATGTGAAAGAGAAATCATGTTTCACTAATTGAATGAAATTCTTTCACAACATGACGAATAAAAATAAGGGGAGACGTAAATATTGTTTAATTGTATTATCAGAAGACTTTTTGTAAAGTTTCACAAAACCAACTGGTCAGGGGACCTGGAATTGGGGATAAATTACAAGGATTGACAGAAAGCAGAAAAATGGGAATAAACAGGGCTATCTGGTTGGTGGTCGGTGACATACAAGGTACCACAGAGAACAGTGCATGAGCCCCAGGTATTTGTAATATACATCCAGTGAACTGGCAGAGTGGACAAAATGTCACATTCCATCAATCTCCATCTTGAATATACTCAGAGATGATGCCTCTGCTGTTACTCTGATGCGTCATCACTTCCTTATTAACAGATACTAACATTTTTCCTACTTCTGATAATTAGTTAACTGGCCCGTAGTTCTGAGTTTTCCTTTCCATATTCTTAAATAGCAGGTTTACATACACTACCTTACCAATCTGGGGAACCATGCTAAAAATATCTGTAATATTTGGAGTTCACAATCATAAGTAATAGGAGCAGAAATAGGCCATTCGGATCATCAAGTCTATTCTGCCATTCAATCATGGCTGATCTATCTACCCCTCCTAACCCCATTCTCCTGCCTTCTCCCCATAACCCCCGACACCCAAACTAATCAAGAACCTATCTATTTCTGCAGTAAAAATATCCATTGACTTGGTCTCCACAGCCTTCTGTGGCAGAGAATTCCAGATTCACCACTCTCTGACTAAATAAATTCCTCCTCATCTCCTTCTTAAAGGAATGTCCTTTAATTCTGAGGCAATTAACTCCAGTCCTAGACTCTGCCAATAGTGGAAACATTCTCTCTACATCCACTCTATCCAAGACTTTCACTATTCAGTAAATTTCAATTAGGTCCCCCCTCATCCGTCTAAACTCCAGCAAGTACAGGGCCAGTGTCATCAAATACTTATCATATGTTAGCCCACTCACTCCAGCGATCATTCTTGTAAACCTCCTCTGGACCCTATCCAGAGCTATTACATCCTACCTCAGATATGGTGCCTGAAATGGCTCACAACACTCCAAATGCAGCCTGACAAGCACCTTATAGAGCCTCCGCATTACATCACTATTTTTGTATTCTAGCCCTCTTGAAATAAATGCCAGCATCATGTTTGCCTTGCTAACTACCGATTCGACTTGCAAATTGACTTTTATGGAATCCTGCACCAGCACTCCCAGGTCCCTTTGCACCTCCGATTTCTGGATTCTCTCCTCATTTAGAAAATTGTCTATGCCTTTATTCCTACTATCAGAATGCATGGCTCCACACTTTGCCACACTATATTCCATCTGCCACTTCTCTGTCCACTCTCCCAACCTGTCCAAGTCCTTCTGCAGAGTCCCTGATTTCTCTGCACTACCTGCCCCTCCGTCTATTTTTGTATCATCTGCAAACTTGGCCTCAAAGCCTTCAATCCCCTCATCCAAATCATTAATAAACAACCTGAAGAGTCGCAGCCCTAGCACTAACCCCTGCAGAAATTCGCTAGTCACTGGCAGCCAACCAGTAAAAGCCCCCTTTATTGTCACTCTCTGCCTTCTGCCATCCAGCTATTCAAGCTAGAATGTGCCCTTTGATACCATGGGGGGTCTCATCTTCCTTCGCAACCTCACAATCCATGCATCCTATATCTCTATTGACAGCCCCTTCATAAGCTTGGAATAGGAGTTTCTCAGCTTTCAATTCCACTGATCTCTCTGATAATATTTTTTTTAACCAATGGCGATTTTTTTCAGCTTGGCCTTCGCTCTAGATTTGTTTCTTTCTCCAACATTTCCAACAATATTTTGTGTTTTCTTCCATGACAGAAAATGAATATTCATTTAATTTCTCTCTGCAATTTCTTATTTCCAAATATAATTTCTTCAGTCTCAGCCAGTGAGGAACACACATTAAACTTCTCTTAGTCTTTTCCTCTTTACGTATCATAGAAGTTTTTGAGGATTCTGTAAAAAGATGGAAGCAAACATATTTAGCCTACTTGTCATAGCAGTTCCAATCATCCAGCCAACAGCCTCCTTTCACAATTTCAATGGTACCAGAGACGTTCTTCCATGTGGCATAACAGTGGCCCCGTTTATCTTTTTCTTCAACGCAGTTCTCAATCCCAGTGTGATTTGTCCGGTCTTTCTCCCTATTTGCACTATAGATAATGCATACTTGCTTCTCGGATCGACCGAGTATAGCACCTGAAAGAAAATTTTGGTTGGATTTAATGATAATATAAACAACAAAAAAATCAATGGTATATTGCATCAAATACCACCTAATAGGATTGAGATTAAAAAAAGGTGTATCATTGGATAAAGTATTTTTCCCATCTGGATTAATTATACAATTAAGTATTTACATATGGAATGATCAAACACGCACAAAAATGGTAATGGTAATAATAATTGAATACAATGCCCAGATATTTACCAAATCAAAAAATATAGAGTATCAATTCTGCATTTATGTATAAACAGAATTCCTATTTCAGGTGCACCTATATAGTAGCACATTTACGATATTATTTAAATAGGATGTTAATTTCAATCTGAATTCTCCATCTTTGCTGTCAAGGGGTGATAATTGATGGGTACCCATCCACGATTTGAAAATAAACTCAAGCAGAAATGTTTTCACTCAAAATTTTCTGAAGACCAGGCATGTGAGTGAGGTAAAAAGAGGAAATGAGCCGAGCACTTGCGCGAGGCGTACAGTGCGGGTCAAGAAATTGGATTTTTTTTGGGAAATTTACACACAAAATTACCCGTTTCAAGCCTCTTTTAGTGCATTTCAAAGTAAAAACGGACATTACAAAATTATGTGAATATGACACTGTATACTAATAACATTTAGAAGTAAATTTGCACATTAATTGATAATCAGCCTAAAAAGGTGGCAATTGGCTTTTCTGCTGTGTTTTAACCCCGTTTTAATTAATTTAGTTATATAATCTTGCACTTAAATTTAAATTTAAATTTAATATTTACTCATTACAGTTCCACCACTGATTTTCTGGCACTCTTGGTTCCAGAGCTTTGCTGGTTTATCCAGCCGGCCAAGGAAGTCAGCTATGGGGATAGATGTGCTGGCTCCAGCTGGGCTGGAGTTCCAGAGCCCCAGCTGCAGGTTGCAAATTCAACCAACTGATCGGCCGTGGAAGTCCCGATGAGGTCGAAAATGACTGCCTTGCCCAGCCAAGGTGCCACATTTTCAGGGAGACTTACAGGGTGCGGGGGATTTCTAGAGCCACCTCTAGAGGAACCCTAGTGTTAATTACAAGTCTATACATCGTTTATTTTCTTATTTTTTTCTTTCTTTCAATCCGATTTTTCCGTTTATTTGGCAGTGAAAAACGTGGAACTCATGCAAAAAGCGAGGAAATTGTTTTTAAAAAAGCGGAAATCTGCGGAAACGCCGAAAATTCACATGCTTGGAAGACTATGATTATCATATCATATCATATCATATCAATACAGCCGGAAACAGGCCTTTTCGGCCCTCCAAGTCCGTGCCGATTAGCTGGGATTACTAGCTTTATCTATCATTTTACCAGGAAATGCCAGAAAACAAATTTCACATACCAGTGGGGGCAGGGTTTAAGGAGCTTTCTTGAAACTCGAGCAATTCACAACCTCACATCGCTTCCTAGTACAAGATCTTACCAAATTGCAAGATAATTTGCTGACAAGATAAAACTGTGTGAAGTATCAATTTTCTATTAATTGTGGGTCTGGAGTTTGGAATGGATAGACATTTGGCAAACCCCAGAAATTTGCACGATGGAGCCCAGAGACTCCATGATCATGAGAGCTGTTAGTCTTCCAAAAGGCACGGTTAGATGGTTGTACCCATAGTGCAAAAATAACAATTTATGCAGGACACTACCATATCACATAAAGTCAAATCTTTTTATAAATTAATCAATAGAAGCTTCAAATTTCAGTTGAAAATTAATCTTAATATATGCTGTGATACGTTTTTCTGATGTGACAATAAATTGGGAGACAGCATTTCAAATTCAGAAAAATAAATCAAGTCTAACATAACTTTTTAAACTAAAACAAATTTGCAATCGTGACCACACCAAGGTAAAAAAAATTAACATGCACAAAGGTTCTTAGTAAGTTGTATGCTATATTAAAATTATAGCAGCAAACACGTCTTCTGAATGTGTGTTGCTTACTGAAGTCAAATTAGAAAATGAGCAATTTTGCAGTTTCTACAACTTCCAATAGGCTTATATAGTTGAATGGTTAACAACCAGCTCTTCTAGTAGGACCTGGCAGTCAAAACACAAGTGTTCAATGAAATGGCCGCCTGATCTATTCTTAGTCTCACCAATGTATATGAGACCATATTGAGAAAACGGAATGCAACAGATAAGGTTGGAAGAGGGCATTAAAAGATCAACTGTTTTAACTCCCTCCACAGATGTTGCATGACTCGCTGAGTTCCTTCATCAGTTTGGTTTTTGCTCAAGATTCTAGCATTCCAGCATCTAGTTTCTTGTACTTCTACTTCAACCTTTTTATGGGAATGTTGACCAAAAATTGAAAGTTGTTTATAATTTTCTGTTTACTGCTTGGCTAAATTGCAAGTAGCATGGTGAAAATCATAAATTTCAAATATAACATATTTATTGGAAGGGAGCTAATATTGTGTTTAACACAAAGAACATAAAGCCTGTCATTTCAGTCCAGTTTTTTTTTAACACTGACAAAGAGCAGTTCAAAATAGGATATATAAAATAAAGTTTTCATTGCAAGGTAAGTCAGCAGCATAGGAGAATCTAGAGTTCTTTGCCGGGTAATCCACATTTTGAACAATCATTCATATGAAATCGGACCGCTTCTTGCAATTTGTGAAGAATTCAAAAGTTGGGAAGCAAATATTCTCTATTCAAGTAACATGGTTAAATCATATCACTACAGACATACTTGTACAGATGAAAAAATTTCCGGGTGAAATTTTTCAGAACATATTTACTGCACAATTCCAACCATGGCGACAAGTATAACTTTGTTTTCAACTTTCCCCTCTCACTTTACAGTCATACCCTCTAGCATTTGACATTTTCACCCTGGGAAAAGCACTGACTACACCACCCCATTACAGGAAGGATGTGGAGACTTTGGAAAGGGAGGTTCACCAGACTAATGCCTGGATTAATAGCTACAAGGAGAGGTTAGACAGACTTGGATTGTTTTCTCTGGAATGCCAGAGGTTGTGGGGAAACCTGATAGAAGTATATAAAATTATGAGGAATAGATAGGAATAGAACCTAATTCCCAGGATGGAAATATCAAATACTAGAGAGCCAAACTTTAAGGTAAGACGGGCAAAATTTAAACAGGATGTGCGGGGCAATTAAAAAAAAAAGAGGCTGGCGAGTGCCTGGAACTTGCTGCCGGGGGTGGTGATGTAGGCAGCTTCGATAGTTGCATTTGGATAAGCACGTGGAAATGCAGAGAATTGAAGGACATGGATTATGTGCGTGCATATACTACACTTACGGATGCAGGATATCCCACACTTACCTTGGCTACCTTCTACCTATTTATGCATCCATATAAACTCTTAAAGGTTGTTTTGGCATTACAAGTTTTCCCTCAAAGTAATTTTCTTCCTTATGATCTCTTCCTCTTTTGTTACTGGATCCTAAAAAACAACTTCCTAGTCCTCTGGTACCAGATACCTTTGCCACGTTATATGCACTATTTTTCTATTTTATATATAAGCTTAACTATACTGTAATCAATTCCTCTTCATTACACTGATTTCTAACCACCACACCCTGCTTTCAATCCTCCAGCTCCCCAACTCTTTTTTAAAAACAAAAAAGAATTCAGATATATTTATAGTGTATTTATAGTGGGCTCTTTCAAATTGGCATACACACTTGGTTGTTGACACAAGGTATTCTATTATTTAAAATAAGCATTCTATGGAGCCAGATTTTTAATCTATTCAGCATATATGGACATTATGTGTAATGATCCAAAATTCAAATATCTGCAAGATATTCGTACAAGTTTATACAATGGCCAATAACTTCCTCGTTCCATTTGAATCACAAAAAAAGATGAATTTGATACCAGCAGCTAATATCACAGGCAGTTCAAATTTTTGATATGCCTTGCCACGATAACATTTACCAGAAAGGCTCATTCAAATTTATACCATATAGATTTCAAAAAAAGTGAGCAGAGAAAAAGAATTTTGACCTATTTGAAGTCATCTAATTTACACCCTTGCCCATGGTGAAAGTTAGATAAAGGCTAGTTAAATAAAGGTATGTACTAAAAACTAAGGAACTCTGAATAACTCTTCAAAGCTGGTTTTAGGATCAACATCAATAGTTTCTTCTGTAGTAATTACATCGGCATCTTTATTTATATCTTGCAATGAATGTAAAAACTGGAAGTGGTTCCATATTTGCACTAAAAGACCTGTTTGTAATGGAGATATTTTTAAAACAAACATTTTTAGTATAACATCTTCAAATTCAAGTCAAATATAAACTCAGGAAAAGTTACCATTGGGAATAGTGTATTCCTTCAGAGTGTATGGTTACATTACTTTGTCAAAGGAAAATATTGTTTCTATGTACTGATGCCAGAATTAGCCAACATTAATTGAAGTAGTCAGGTATATCGCCGGACAACAAAAGTCATAAAATACAGGTTCGTTTTAAGTCATCAATGATGAAATTTTCCACTCTGATCAAATTTAAGGCACTCAGTGAACGAATATTTTGGATCACTTTAGTTGGTAGCATTTAACTCAATATGTCAATTACGTACTGAACTACAGAAACGTGAATTGTATTGCCTGTGTGGCATTTTAAAAACTAATTATAACATGATAAAGATTCCATATACTATAAAGTAGTATAAGAAGATAACTGCAGATGCTGGTACAAATCGAAGGTATTTATTCACAAAATGCTGGAGTAACTCAGCAGGTCAGGCAGCATCTCGGGAGAGAAGGAATGGGTGACGTTTCGGGTCGAGACCCTTCTTCAGACTGATCAGTCTGATCGACCCGAAACGTCACCCATTCCTTCTCTCCCGAGATGCTGCCTGACCTGCTGAGTTACTCCAGCATTTTGTGAATAAATACCATATACTATAAACCCTTGTTATAACAGACCAAATGGGGAGGGGGGGGATGGTGTTGAGCAGCCGAGTAAGGCATTCGCTCCAACCACCTAGTAGTTTTCAAATATAGTTTTTTTTAACAGCTTTAAATGTATTTTTGTTATTGCAAGCTCAAAGTACTAAAGGCTGCTTGTTGCAATTTGTGTCTTAGCGCTTGCTTATCAATTTCAATAGCCTCCAGTTTAACTAGCAGCCTGTGTTCTTAAAGGGACAGTCCACTATAACTGAAATCTGTTATAAAGAGGTCTGTATTAACGAGGTCTTATTGCATACTAGAAAAGAGGGGCCCGTTGGGCCCGTCCCCACACCCCCCAATCTCTCCTCCCCCAGCCCCACTCTTACTCTCCAAGTGTGCCCGTTGGGCCCGTCCTCCTGATCTGTGTATGTCAAGTGACCACTATAGCCTTCTTTTTTTTTTTTTTTTCCTAATCAGATGTGCAGCACTTTGGTCAACATGGGTTGTTTTTAAATGCGCTATACAAATATAATTGACTTGACTTGACTTGACTTGACTTGCAATAACAAAACAATCAGTGCTTTTCTGGAAACTTTTCGAAACAATGTAGCCGTCACAAGCTGAAAACTAAATCCTTTTCTGTCTGTCAAATTACCACTATAACTGTCTTTTTTTTTTTTTTCCTAATCAGATGTGCAGCACTTTGGTCAACGTGGGTTGTTTTTAAATGTGCTATACAAATAAAACTGACTTGACTTGACTTGACTTGACTTGACTTGCAATAACAAAAAAGACTACTTGGAAGCTTTTCGAAACAATGTAGCCGTCACAAGCTGAAAACTAAATCCTTTTCTGGAAACTTTTGGAAACAAATGTAGCCGTCACAAGCCACAAGCTGAAAACTAAATCTGCACCGCAGCGCCCCCCTGAAAAATGGGGGGGCAGCGCTTTAAAACCTCTGTAACTTAAAAAACACGCGACCAAATTAAATGAAAATATCACGGCCGAGCGAGCGCGAGATTGGCGATTGAGGCGGTGCAAAAACCGTCGTGCTACGGTCCGCCGTTTTGCTGCAATCGCTGTTACGTATAAATATACGATATATTCAGGTCAAACCCAAAAAAAATATATAAACAAGATCTGAGTTTTAATAGTATATACTAGAAAAGAGGGCCCGTTGGGCCCGTCCCCACACCCCCCATTCTCTCCTCCCCCAGCCCCACTCTTACTCTCCAAGTGTGCCCGTTGGGCCCGTCCTCCTGATCTGTGTATGTCAAGTGACCACTATAACCTTCTTTTTTTTTTTTTTTCCTAATCAGATGTGCAGCACTTTGGTCAACGTGGGTTGTTTTTAAATGTGCTATACAAATATAATTGACTTGACTTGACTTGTAATAACAAAAACGACTACTTAAAAAACACGCGACCAAATTAAATGAAAATATCACGGCCGAGCGAGCGCGAGATTGGCGATTGAGGCGGTGCGAAAACCGTCGTGCTACGGGTCCGCCGTTTTGCTGCAATCGCTGTTACGTAGGTCAAACCCAAAAAATATATATATATATATTCACAAGATCTGAGTTTTAGTATTATACTAGAACAAGTGTGCCCGTTCAAAGCGGGCCCTTTGGGCCCGTCCCCTCACCTCCCATTTTCTCCTCCCCCAGCCCCACTCTTACTCTCCCCACACCCTCCCCTTGGGCGGTGAGGTAGTGGTGGAGGGAGGGAGGTGTTGAGGATGGACCCGGGGGGGGGGGGGGGGGATAGCGGGGAGATGTTCTCCCGGGTGTGGGAGAGAGGAGAGAAGCAGGGGGGGAGAGGAGAGGTGAGCCGGTGATCGCGGGCTGGCGCCGCTAACGGCGTCCATTTTTTTGTTGCGAGTGAGGAGATTCCGCGCATGCGTGCTGAGCACAGAGTGAGGAGATTCCGCGCATGCGTACTGAGCACTGCCTCACCGCAGCGCCCTCTATCGAAACCTCAATAAGGGGGGGGGCATTGCATTAAAACCTGTGTAACTTAAAAAATATGCGACAGAATTAAATAAAAAAATCATTTTCCAGCATTGGCCCGCGTGGTGATTAAGGCGGTACAAAAATCGTGGCGCTACGGTTCACCGTTTTGCCGTATTCAGCCGACATCAGTGGAATATATATACAACGCTACAAGATCTGAGTTTTAGTAGTATATAGATAGATAGATAGATGGAATCTTGATCATGTCACATATACATATACACACACACATATATATGCATACACACACACGCACATATATACACATATATATATACACACACACATACATATATACACACACACATATATATATATATATATATATATATATATATATATATACACACACACACATATATATATAGACACACACAGTATTTTATCTCTATTAAGTTTCTTCCTGCAAAACTTAAAAATCCAATCATTACAAAGTGTCCTTCAAGAATCTTTTAATCTTACGAGTAAGATGGTATTAAACAAGTAAAAGGTAGGATTGAAGAGTTTAATATGATCCGAATTTCCATAATCCCTGCCACTATAAAGATTCAATATACCTGGCTCTACTGTTCTCCAATGTCAGATATGACCTACGATTTACTTTTATTTGGGTTCTTTTAGTTTTCTTCCAGATATTCTCAAAAAAGGAACCTAATCGACTCCATGCAACATTCTCAGGTTTATTTTACATACGATATTTCCAAGCACAGCAGATTAATACAACACCCAAATACAACTATAAATTGAAACACACACTACCCAGAAACCTCTCTGCATTCTCCAGCATTGCATGTATTAATTATCTTCATGCAAGGAAGCAAACTTGTTTCAAGTAAACATCTTTCAATGTTATAAACTACCGCTTAAAAAAATACATCCACCATCTCAGATCTGAGGCAATCAGATTAAAATATCAATACAAGCATTAGTTCAAAATCAGCTAACTTTCCAGGGTTAAAAAGTACAGATACCAGGCATGTGAGCGAGATTAAAATAAAAGGAAAAGAGCCGAGCACTTGCGAGCACGTGATTGAGGTAAAAAAAAAAAGGGAAATTTACACAAAATTACCCGTTTCAAGTCTCTTTTAGTGCATTACAAAATAATGTGAATATGTCACTGTACACTAATAACATTTAAGTAAATTTGCACATTAATTGATAATCAGCCCAAAAAGGTGGTTTTTCTGTTGTGTTTTATATTTTAATCCCGTCTTAATTAATTTAGTTATATAATCTTGCACTTAAATTTTATATTTACTCATTACAGTTCTACCATTCAAAGGTATTTATTCACAAAATGCTGGAGTAACTCAGCAGGTCAGGCAGCATCTCGGGAGAGAAGGAATGGGCGACGTTTCGGGTCGAGACCCTTCTTCAGACTGATGTCGGGGGGCGGGACAAAGGAAGGATATGTGGTGACAGGAAGACAGTGGGAGATCTGGGAAGGGGGAGGGGAAGAGAGGGACAGAGGAACTATCTAAAGTTGGAGAAGTCAATGTTCATACCACTGGGCTGCTAGCTGCCCAGGCGAAATATGAGGTGCTGTTCCTCCAATTTCCGGTGGGCCTCACTATGGCACTGGAGGAGGCCCATGACAGAAAGGTCAGACTGGGAATGGAATGGGGAGTTGAAGTGCTCAGCCACCGGGAGATCAGATTGGTTAAGGCAGACTGAGCGCAGGTGTTGAGCGAAGCGATCGCCGAGCCTGCGTTTGGCGTGTGGCGGTGCCTAACGGCTGCGGCTCGCTGGCAGTCTGTTTGTCCTTTGTCCTTTTTTGTTTGTGTGTTGGTGTTGGGATGTTTTGTTTTGGTTGTGTATGTGTGGGGGGGGGGGGGGGCGTGTATGTGTGGGGGGGGGTGTATGTGGGGGGGGGAATCTTTCTTTTTTTAGGTCTCTTCCTCGGGGCCTTCCATCGCCCGGTGCGGCGCGGCCACAGGACTGAACAGCGCCCGGTGCGGCCGCGGGGCCTTCTATCGCCCGGTGCGGCTCGACCGTGGGGCCTTCTATCGCCCGGTGCGACGCGGCCGCGGAGCCTTCCGTCGCCCGGTGCGGCTCGGCCGCGGGACTGAACAGTGGCCGGTGCGGCGCGGCCGCGGGGCCTTCTATCGCCCGGTGCGGCTCGGCCGCGGGGCCTTCTATCGCCCGGTGCGGCGCGGCCGCGTGACTGAACAGCGCCCGGCGCGGCTCGGCCGCGGGACTTTCCAGCGAGGCGCGGCCGCGGGACTTTCCATCGCCCGGTGCGGCTCGGCCGCGTGGACTTTCCATCTCCTTGCGGGGGCTGTGCGGGTCGGTCGCCTCGTTAGGGGTCGAGTTGTCTGTACGTGGGAGGGGCATGGGGGAAGAGAGAGGGGAAGTTTTTGGCCTCCATCACAGTGAGGGGGTGTTTGGAGTCACTGTGATGGATGTTTGTGTTGGGGTTGTGTCTTGTGTTTTTGTACTGCTGGCTAAGTAATCTCGTTCTGAACGAATGACAAAAATAAAGCTATTTTGGATTTTATTTTTTTTGGATTTTGGTTTCACCAAGGTAAAGAAGTTGACATCTAGTGCAGAGGATGCAATAGATGAGGTTGGAGGAGGTGCAGGTGAACCTCTGTCTCACCTGGAAAGACTGTTTGGGTCCTTGGATGGAGTTGAGGGGGGAGGTAAAGGGACAGGTGTTGCATCTCCTGCGGTTGATGGGGAAAATGCCCGGGGATGGGGTGGTTTGGGTAGGAAGGGACGAGTGGACCAGGGAGTTACGGAGGGAACGGTCTCTGCGGAACGCAGAAAGGGGAAGGTATGGGAAGATATGGCCAGTGGTGGGGTCCCGTTGTAGGTGACGGAAATGTTGGAGGATGATGTAGGTGACGGAAATGTCGGTGGAGTTGCCCAGTCACTCTACACTTCCATCCCCCACAAGGATGGTCTCGAAGCCCTCCGTTTCTTCCTCGACCGTAGAACCAGCCAATCCCCATCAACTAACACTCTCCTCCACCTAGCAGAGCTGGTTCTTACCCTTAACAACTTCTCCTTTGACTCCTCCCACTTCCTCCAAACTAGAGGCGTAGCTATGGGCACTCGCATGGGCCCTAGCTATGCCTGCCTCTTTGTCGGGTACGTCGAACAATCCCTGTTCCGGGCGTACACTGGCCCCATCCCCGAACTCTACCTCCGCTACATCGACCACTGCATTGGTGCTACATCGTGTACCCATGCAGAACTCACTGACTTCATACACTTCACTTCCAATTTCCACCCTGCCCTTAAATATACATGGACTATCTCCGACATCTCCCTCCTGTTTCTGGACCTCACCATCTCTATCACAGGAGACAGACTAGTGACTGACATCTAATAAAAACCCACTGACTCGCACAGCTATCTGGACTACACTTCTTCTCACCCGGTCGTCTCCTGCAAAAAGTCTATCCCCTACTCTCCGTTCCTCCGTCTACGCCGCATCTGCGCCCGGGATGAGGTGTTTCACACTAGGGCATCAGAGATGTCCTCATTCTTCAGGAAATGGGGCTTCCCCTCTTCCATTATAGATGAGGCTCTCGAAGTTAAGCCTCAAATTCCAGTTTTTCATTTATTAATCACTTCTGGGACCTCAGCAGGACGCCATCTGAGGCCTATTCATTGTCAAGACCTTGTTAAGCCTCCTGTGTCCAAAGAACCACCTAGATCAGCCATCTTGGTATCGGCAGATTACTATCATGTGCACTAAGGTACAGTGAAAATTTGCATGCTATCGAATTGAATCAGTTTATACTATATACAAGTACAATCAAACCAGATACAGGTTCAACAGGAAGGGCCAACAGAAGAATGTATGCTCAATTGGCGATGGATGTGGAACCATGATCTGGACCTAGCATAATTTGTGACATTAAGTTTCCTGGAATTCTCTCATCTACTCGAAAGGAGGTACTAAGGCTATTTTTATGATACTTCAAATTCTTTTTTCCCCCCGCAGTATTTTGTGTAACAAATTGTTAATTTCTGTCAACTAATCTATGGTGAGTTTTTTTCTTTTGAGGTAGAAATAGGACAATTTTTTCGCTAATATTTGGATTTTATAAAAATGTACAATAATTTTAAGAACCCCCCGCCCTCTGTGCTGGGGTAATATTTCAAGTAGATTTTTTATTACATTTGGGTTTGGGGTTGAGACCCTTCTTTAGACTGAAGGGTCTCGACCCAAAATGTCACCTATTCCTTCCCTCCAGAGATGCTGCCAGTCCTGCTGAGTTACTCCAGCATTTTGTGTCTACCGTAGAAGTATAATATTGTGTCCACTGTGGAAACGTGGTTACAAGAGCGACAAGGCTGGCAGCTGAATGTTCCAGGATTTCAATGTTTAAGACAATGTTTCGAAATTAAAGGTAGGGAAAAGTAGAGGAGTTGCACTAATAATCAGCGAGCCTGTCAAAGCAGCATTCAGAAAGGACATACTAGAGGGTTCGTCCACTGAGTTGATATGGATGGAGCTTAAAAATAATAAAGGCCAAAGCACTCTAATGGGATTGTAATCTCAGCTCCTCGATAGCAAGCAGTAGATAGAGGAACAGATAAGTAGACAGGTTACCGAAAGATGCAAAAGCACAGGGAAGCTTGAGTGGGTAACATTGCCAATATTGACTGGGACTTGCTCAGTGTCAAAGGCTTAGACGGGAATTTGTTACGTGTATCTAAGTGGGTTTCTTGAAACAGTATGTGGATAGTCCAACCAGAGAAGGGAATATACTTCTGAGGAAATGAGGAAATAAACCAGTTACAAAGCTTTTGTTACATGAAAAATCATATTGTGGGAGTTACATTAAATCCCAAACTTTCACAGGGGATACCAGGTGTGGTGAATTGTAAGTCAGAAGCTAGTCACTCTTTCCAGTAAGAATGTAGTAAATCAAAAGCAAACCACACTGGTTTTAAATAGGATCAAGTACAAAAGACGCAACTTCAGTCAAATATAAGACAGCAGGTGCCAAGAGATTATTTTCCTCCAATTTAACACAAAATTATGTTTAAAATAGTCACCAAATAGGTTCCTTGTCTTTCGTTGCAGCAAACCAGTCCTTCCTAGTGACAAATTAAATTATATTCAATTCTTTATTGTTGTGACTATTCATTAAGTGAATATCCACTCACCGTGGGAAAATATTCACCGTTGGAGACCTGTATTTTAATACAAGGATAATACTTTTACATTTGGTGTTTAAACTGACATTTAAAGTCAGTGTAGCATAGACAGAACATGTTTGGAGAGCTTTTTGCTCTCCAATCCCACCATTGATTTTCCGGCACTCTTGGTTCCAGAGCTTTGCTGGTTTATCCAGCTGGCCAAGGAAGTCAGCTATGGGGATAGATGTGCTGGCTCCAGCTGGGCTGGGGTTCCGGAGCCCCGGCCGCAGGTTACAAATTCAACCCACCGATCGGCCGTGGAAGTCCCGATGAGGTTGATTGGCTGCCTTGCCCAGCCAAGGTGCCACATTTTCGGGGAGACTTCCAGGGCACGGGGGATTTCTCACGGAACCCCTGGCGACCTCTAGCGGAACTCTATAACCATATAACCATATAACAACTACAGCACGGAAACAGGCCCGTTCGGCCCTACCAGTCCACACCGACCACTCTCCCTGACCTAGTCTCATCTACCTGCACTCAGACCATAACCCTCTAATCCCCTCTTATCCATATACCTATCCAATTTACTCTTAAATAATAACATTGAGCCTGCCTCTACCACTTCCACCGGAAGCCCATTCCATACAGCCACCACCCTCTGAGTAAAGAAGTTACCCCTCATGTTACCCCTAAACTTTTGTCCCTCAATTCTGAAGCTATGTCCCCTTGTTGGAATCTTCCCCACTCTCAAAGGGAAAAGCCTACCCATGTCAACTCTGTCCGTCCCTCTCAAAATTTTAAAAACCTCTATCAAGTCCCCCCTCAACCTTCTACGCTCCAAAGAATAAAGACCCAACCTGTTCAACCTCTCTCTGTAGCTTAAGTGCTGAAACCCAGGCAACATTCTAGTAAATCTCCTCTGTACCCTCTCCATTTTGTCGACATCCTTCCTATAATTTGGCGACCAGAACTGCACACCATACTCCAGATTCGGCCTCACCAATGCCCTGTACAATTTTAACATTACATCCCAACTTCTATACTCGATGCTCTGATTTATAAAGGCAAGCATACCAAACGCCTTCTTCACCACCCTATCCACATGAGATTCCACCTTCAGGGAACAATGCACAGTTATTCCCAGATCCCTCTGTTCCACTGCATTCCTCAATTCCCTACCATTTACCCTGTACGTCCTATTTTGATTTGTCCTACCAAAATGCAGCACCTCACACTTATCAGCATTAAACTCCATCTGCCATCTTTCAGCCCACCCTTCCAAAAGGCCCAAGTCTCTCTGTAGACTTTGAAACTCTACTTCATTATTAACTACACCACCTATCTTAGTATCATCTGCATATTTACTAATCCAATTTGCCACACCATCATCCAGATCATTAATGTAAATGACAAACAACAGTGCACCCAACACAGATCCTTGGGGTACTCCACTAGACACTGGCCTCCAACCTGACATACAATTGTCAACCATTACCCTCTGGTATCTCCCATTCAGCCATTGTTGAATCCATCTTGCAACCTCACTATTAATACCCAACGATTTAACCTTCTTAATCAACCTTCCATGTGGAACCTTGTCAAATGCCTTACTGAAGTCCATATAGACAACATCCACAGCCTTGCCCCTATCAATTTCCCTGGTAACCTCCTCAAAAAATTCAAGAACATTAGTCAAACATGACCTTCCAGGCACAAATCCATGTTGACTGTTTCTAATCAGGCCTTGTTTATCCAAATAATTATATATATTGTCCCTAAGTATCTTTTCCATTAATTTTCCCACCACAGACGTCAAACTAACAGGTCTATAATTGCTAGGTTTACTTTTAGAACCTTTTTTAAACAAAGGCACAACATGCGCAATGCGCCAATCTTCCGGCACCATCCCCGTTTCTAATGACGTTTGAAATATTTCCGTCATAGCCCCTGCTATTTCTGCACTAACTTCCCTCAATGTCCTAGGGAATATCCTATCAGGACCTGGAGACATATCCACTTTTATATTTTTCAAAAGTGTCCGTACCTCCTCTTCTTTAATCCTCATAATTTCCATCACTACTCTACTTGTTTCGCTTACCTCACATAATTCAATATCCTTCTCCTCGGTGAATACCGAAGAAAAGAAATTGTTTAATATCTCCCCCATTTCTTCCGGCTCAGCACATAGCTGTCCACTCTGACTCTCTAATGGACCAATTTTATCCCTCGCTATCCTTTTGCTATTGACATATCTGTAGAACCCCTTGGGGTTTACTTTTACATTACTTGCCAAAGCAGCCTCATATCTTTTTTTCGCTTTTCTAATTTCCTTCTTAAGATTCCTTTTACATTCTTTATATTCCTCAAGAACCTCATTTACTCCCTGCCGCTTATATTTATTGTATATCTCCCTCTTTTTCCGAACCAAGTGTCCAATTTCCCTGGAAAACCACGGCTCTTTCAAATTATTATTCTTTCCTTTCCACCGAACAGGGACATAAAGACTCTGTACTCTCAAAATGTCACCTTTAAATATCCTCCATTTCTCTATTATATCCTTTTCATAAAACAAAAAGTTCCATTTCACTCCTTTTAAATCCTTTCTCATCTCCTCAAAATTAGCCTTTCTCCAATCCAAAATCTCAACCCTTGGTCCAGATTTGACCTTCTCTATAATTATATTGAAACTAATGGCATTGTGATCACTAGACCCAAAGTGCTCCTCAACACATACCTCCATCACCTGACCCGTCTCATTTCCTAACAGGAGGTCCAACACTGCCCCTTCTCTGGTAGGTACCTCTACGTATTGCTGCAAAAAACTATCCTGCACACATTTTACAAACTCCAAACCATCCAGCCCTTTAACAGATTGTGATTCCCAGTCTATATACGGAAAATTGAAATCACCCACAATCACTACTCTGTGCTTACTACTAATATCTCTAGTGTCCATTACAAGTCTATACGTCGTTTCTGTTCTTTTTTTCCGTTCTTTTTTTCAATCCGATTTCTCCGTTGGTAAACGCAATTTTAGCCCAGTGAAAAACGCGGAAATCATGCAAAAAGTGCGGAAAATGGATTTAAAAAACGCGGAAATCTGTGGAAACGTCACATGCCGAATCATTAAATTGGCCATACATGCAGGGACAAGGGCAGAGTGTGAAAGTAGGAAGAATGAAACTTATTTTTTTCTTTCAAGACATAATTAACCCAGGCCAAACGAAAACTCCTTATATAACTTTGCTTTAGCAGTACATATTCCCAAATGAAAAGATTAGCCAAGCCCAAAAAACTTACCTCCTAAAAAAATGACACATCAGAAGAATAAATGATCTACCGACCAACAGTATCAGACAGGCCCAAGCCGATAAAATTATTCTTCATTTCCAACTGGCTCAAAATGCAACGTTTGACATAAAAGAAGCAACAAAGAACTGCAGATGCTGGTATACAAAAAAGGCACTAAGTGGTGGAGTAACCTAGTGGATCAGGCAGCATCTCTGGAGAACTTGGATAGGTGCCGTTTTAGGGCGGGTCCTTTCCGAGAAAGAATTGGAGGCTGGTATCAACGTAAGCTCAAAAAAGATCTGTTCGATGTAAGCAACCAAGTCAGACCTGGCTGGGACCCTTGCGAGTGCCCACGGCCACACCTTTGACTTAAAGTGAGACGAGTCAAAACAGCATTACATTCCCTTCGTAAATTTTGATGCTCAATAGACATTATTCCTTATTCGTCCCATTACTTAAATTTTCTTCAACATAAATGGATCAAATATTTTGAATCTAATCTGAGAGTGATTCACTTAGTTAAACAGCACGGAAACAGTCCATGCCAACGAAGTTGTCCTCCTGAGCTAGGCCCATGTACTTGCATTTGGTCCATAGCCCTCAACCCTTTCCTATCATGTACCTGTTCAAATGTCTTTTAAATGTTGCAACTGTACCTACCTCTACCATTTCCTCTGGCAGCTCATTCCATATATTTATCACGTACTACATGAAAAACTTGCCTCTCAGGTCTTCTTTAAATCTTTCTATCTCTAGCGTGAATGCTCCTGCCAGCTGGCCCACACAGGCTCTGAGAACACAGCCTGGGATACCATCAAGGCCAAATGTTTTTCATCAATTCATTCTCAGGGAGATTGATCTGATGCCTGGGCAATGGTGGCAGTGCAAGTGCACCAGAAGCTATTGGGGCAGGAAACATCAATCCACTTAGTCTTCCTATCGAGTCCACATCACAAGATTAGAAGTTGTTAGTAAAGCTCTAGAAGATCGCCCATTAGCCTCCTTCACCTCAGAGAAAACAGTCCCAAACTATCAAGTCTCACTTTGTACCTCTATCTCTCCAGTCCCAGCAACATCTTTGTGAATCCTTTCTGCACCATCTCTAGCTTAATCAGATCCTTTTTATAGGATCAAACACACTCTTCCAGGTGCTTGCAGTTTTGATCCTATGGTGACCAAAACTGTGCACTCTATTTCAGGTGCAGTCTCAAGCTTTGTACAGATGTAACATGATGACCCAACGTTTGTACTCAAAGGCCAGTCCTATGAAGGGGAGTGTGCCATACACATTTTTCACCACCATGTCTACCTGCATCTCCACTTTCAGCAAACTATGTACTTGTACTCCAAGGTCTACGATACTCCAGAGAGACTGCCAGCTACATCTTCGTGACCTTGCTGCACTTTCTCTGAAGAAAATACACTTAGCATTACACCTGCAGAGTACTTGTTCTTTGTAGGGCACGGTTCTGAAGTCCAAACACAGTAATGCCCCCTCCCCCCATTTAAAAAAGGGAAATTTGCTGAAGCTGCACACTACTATCTCAGGTATCTAGCACATACCCCTGCTTTCATTGGCACTCTCACAGCAATGAAACAGTGATCTCATTGCAGCTTCCATCACATCCAAAAGCAGGTGATGACACAGACCAGAGCATCTGATCTGTCAACACCCAGAGCAACTGATGCTAATCTGAGGTAATGGCCCACGCTTACTGTGTTGCTCAGGTTGCAGTCTTATACTTCCACCTTAGTGTTGAGTGCCACACTACTTGCCACACTCACCCAAATTCAGCTCTCAAAGGTCTCTCTGCACATTCTTTTATGACCAACTTTATGCCAAGCCATACTCCAGTGAGATCATCCCAATTGTTTCCTCTTTATGGAAATACCAGCAAAGAGCAGAGTCCTCCACCAGGTTTGCAGCACAGCAGTGGGGAGAACAGGGATTTGCACCATGTTTCCGATCCAACTGCACAGTGACGCACGTGTAAAATTACTACTTTAAATGCAGATTCCATTGGTATTTTAATTCCTGGGAAAGCAACCTGAGCAGTATATGAAATACAGAATGTATCCTTCCTAAAGTGGAGAATCCAAACCAGAAATGAATAATCCACTGAGGTGTGGTTAACAATCTTAATGCAAAAATCAGTGAACAAATGTTATTATGTGCACAAATAATCCATAGTCTTCTTGTGCCTGTAAACTGACCCGTATTCATTTAATGTCCCTAGCTTGCCAAACTATTTCTATATTTATTTCACTACACTTCGGCACGGTCTATATTCAAAGATGTCAATAGTGTGCAAAATTTAAAATCACTCGTTTGTCATTTTTAAATGCATCAACGATATGTTATTTGTTAATTCGCCCTTTTACAATTTATTTTCAAGTGTTACTAAATTGATGTCACACCCACATTCTTCTCGCTTTTTGTAAAATGTAGATCAACAATATAGATGATATTGTATGTGATACAATAACTTGATTTTTGTTGACAGCAATTTGAGACCAATTCTTTTTTAATCCTGATGTTTCTACTCCCAATCATTGCCCTACCATTGCCACCAATTGCTTCCATGGTGAAACTTAAATGGTTGGCTAATAGAATTACCTGATTAGATAGTAACACGAGGAACATTTCTTGAGGATAAACGTTAAATTTATTTGTTTGCTCGGCACGGAATTTGCTGGAAGCAGTACATACGACTACAGGAAGGTCTCAGCAAACAGATGCTGCCTGACCCGCTGAGTTACTCCAGCATTTTGTGTCTACCCTATCTTTTTACTGTCAGATATCTGGAGAAGAAGGCTGTGCCACAAAGCAGTTAGCCATTTTTTTTTAAATGGGAGTATACAACAAGCCAGAATTGGAGGAGACGACAAGATTTGAGAATTATTGGGCAGAAGGTAGTTAGAAAGTTAGGGAAGGAGTAAATGGCCACAGAGACTTTGAAAACAAATAGGATTTTTAGTCAGTCCTTGCTGCACTGGGCACTAATGTTTTTAAGAAACACGATGAGCATTTGTAATTTAACAAATATTACATAAGCAATATTTTTAATAGTTTTGCACAGATGGGAATCCAGCAAGGAGAGCAATAGAATTTGTCTAATCTGGAGCTAACATAGAAAATAGGTGCAGGAGGAGGCCATTTGGCCCTTCGAGCCTGCACCGCCATTCATTGTGATCATGGCTGATTATCTACAATCAGTAATCTGTGCCTGCCTTCTCCCCATATCCCTTGATTCCACTAGCCCCGAGAGCTTTATCTAACTCTCTTTAAAATTAATCCAGTGAATTGGCCTCCACTTGTGGCAGAGAATTCCACAAATTCACAACTCTCTGGGTGAAATAGTTTCTTCTCACCTCAGTTTTAAATGGCCTCCCTTTATTCTTAAGACTGTGGCCCCTGGTTCTGGACTCCCCCAACATTGGGAACATTTATCCTGCATCTAGCTTGTTCAGTCCTTTTATAATTTTATACGTCTCTAATCAGGTGCTTACTCCACAATATCCAACAGTACCAACATCAGTATCAATCACCCCTCTCATCCATCTAAACTCACAAGCCCAGTGTTTCCAATCTTTCCTCCTAAGACAGTCCCACCATAAAACTGCACACAATACTCCAGGGCCCTATACAACTGCAGAAGGACCTCTTTGCTCCTGTACTCAAATCCTCTCGTTATGAAGGCCAACATGCCATTAGCTTTCTTCACTGCCTGCTGTACCTGCATGCTTACTTTCAGTGACTGGTGTACAAGGACACCCAGGTCTCGTTGCATTTCCCATTTACCTAATCTGACACCATTGAGATAATCTGCCTCCTTGATTTTGCCACCAAAGTGGATAACCTCACATTTATCTACATTATACTGCATCTGCCCACTCACTCAACCTGTCCAAGTCACCCTGCAACCTCCTAACATTCTCTTCGCAGTTTACAATGCCACCCAGCTTTGTGTCCTGCAGACTTGCTAGCGTTACTTCTAATTCCAAACCATTAATATATATATTATAAATAGTTGCGGCCCCAGCACCGATCCTTGTGGCACTCCACTCGCCACTGCCTGCCATTCTGAAAAGGACCCGTTTATTTTGTTGTAGTCTGTGGCCTATTAGAAAAAACAGGCAGACAACCGAATTCGTTTAACCTCTTTATTCTACTCACCCAGGTGGGAGAGAGCCAAGATACCGGAAAGTTCTTGGAAACGTTCAGGCAGCCAGTGTAGCCTCTCTCCCCGAATGCTAACAATTACACACATTTTATACCCTTAATACATGTGCCAGTACATTTCCGTTGCTACCTTATATGGCAAGTTTTACAATGTCCTATAAATCTTTATGTGTCTTTCGGGACCTCCGTGTCCGTTGTGTCCATCGTGACCTCTTCTTTCTTGGGAACAAAGGGCAGTCCATATGGCAAGATGTTCTTCTTAACACTTCAAAGCTTTGAGGCCAGTTGCTGATATCAGAGGATACGATCAGCCATAAACCGCGCTTCCATGCTGACAACAGGATGCCCCAGGAATAATCCGAGCTGGAACTTTTACACCCCTGCAATAAAACCCACATGGCTACATGCCGAATGTTCGCCCTTACAATTTCTACTCTTCTGCCAACCAATTCTTTATCCATGTCAAAAGATATGGATTGGAGTTTGATGAACAGGTCATAGAGTTAGAGTGATACAGTGTGGAAACAGGCCCTTCAGCCCAACTTGCCTACACCAGTAACATGACCCAGCTACACGTCCCACCTGCCCACTAGTCCCACCACCCTTTGCGTGAAAAAGTTACCCCTCAGATTCCTATTAAATCTTTTCCCCTTCACCTTAAACCTATGTCCTTTGGTCAAAACATAGAAAAATAGGTGCAGGAGTGGCCCATTTGACCCAGCACCCCCCAGTCAATATGATCATGGCTGATCATCTAAAATCAATACCCCGTTCCTGCTTTTTCCTCATATCCCTGGATTCCTTTAGCCCTATGAACTAAATCTAACTCTTTCTTGAAAACATCCAGTGAATTGGCCTCCACTGCCTTCCATGGCAGAGAATTCCACAGATTCACAACTCTCCAGGTGAATAATTTTTTCCTCATCTCAGTCCCAAATGGCCTACCCCTTATTCTTAAACTGTGAACCCTGATTCTGGACTTCCCCCAACATGGGGAACATTTTTCCCGCTTCTAGCCTGCCCAATCCTTCAAGAGTTTTATGTGTTTCTGCAAGATCCCCTCTCATCCTACTAAATTCCAGTGAATACAAGCCCAGTCAACCCATTCTTTCATCATATATCAATCCCGCCGTCCCGGGAATTAACCTGGTGAACCTACACTGCACTCCCTCAATAGTAATAAAGTCCGTCCTCAAATTAGGAGACCAAAATTGCACAGAAAACTCCAGGTGCGGTCTCACCACGGCCTTGTACAACTGCAGTAGGACCTCCTTGCTCCTAAACTCAAATCCTCTTGCAATGAAGGCCAACATGCCATTAGCTTTCTTCACTGCCTGCTATACCTGCATGCTTACTTTCAATGACTGATGTACAGGCACACCCAGGTCCTGTCACATCTCCCCTTTTCCTAATCTGACACCATTCGGATAATAATCTGCCTTCCTGTTATTGCCACCAAAGTGGATAACCTCACATTTATCCACATTATACTGCATCTGCCATGCATCTACCCACTCACCCAACTTATCCAAGTGCAAAACTGGGTGACAGATAGAACAATGGAGGATTACCAGTTATCCATATTAAAAGCTGCAGAAGCTCAGGAGGAATAGTCTGATATTGTCACACAGAATGATTATACCTGCCTTAAACTATGCAGTTTCCTGCTTTGCAATTTAGTAGAAAATTGCCTACGTAAACCATTCAAGCACAGCAGCCAACTATTCTTTTAAATTGACTGAGAATTTGATAAAATGTAGGCCTAATTTTAATTGAACTTCAACAGATAGCAATCTTTCTCAAGCAATTTCTGTAAAAAGGTAAGATCAGTCAGTAAAGGTCAGGAGAGCAGGAGCAAGGACGACCGTTGGATGAAAGAAAGTAAGTGTCAATTGCAGGTTAAAGTCCGTTTAAAAAGAGCGCCAAAGGGACGCTAGCAGTCAGTCAGTAAAGGTGGGGAGAGCAGGAGCAAGGACGACCGTTGGCTGAAAGAAAGTAAGTGTCAATTGCAGGTTAAAGTCCATTTAAAAAGAGTGCCAAAGGGACGCTCTTTGGAGGGAGGGGGGGGGGGGGGGGAACTCTCAGCCTAATTAACATTAACACAATAGGTTAGGGATACACATGGATTTATATTGATCTGCAAAAAGATAACCCAATACCTGAAAGGAATATATTCAGATAGACATGGGCAGAGGAAAAAAAGTGCAGAAATCAGACTTGAAATCATAGTTGCCAGAATAGAGCACTGTGATTTGTTTACTATTTTTTTTAAACTGTATAAAGTTGAGACAAAGGAAGTAATTTTTTAAGAGTATCATTTCTGGTAATGAACCTTGGGCATCAGCAGCACAGATCAGCGATTCAGGCACACTGGATTTTCAGACGGATTTTGCATGATTTATCCATTACTTTAAATAATACATTATTGATTATAATCATGGGGAGTATGACTTGAAAACTAGTAATGTGCTTAGCCATGACTTCTGGGTGTTCATCTTCATCATTCTAAACAAGGTTTTCTTTTCTTTCTCAGCTGTTTAGGTAAGCAAGAAAACTAGTCGAAGCATCTCAATGTACAAAATATAAATCATGTACAATAATATTGCCAATATCGACAGCAATCAACACAATCCACGTATTAATGTATTGGAAAATGTTTGTGCAGCATATGAACAGAAGGGTCCCGATCCAAAACGTCACTCATCCATGTTCTCTAGAATTGCTGTTTGACTCACTGAATTACTCCAGCACTTTGTCTTTTTTGGTAAACCGGCATCTACAGTTCCTTGTTTCTCCATATGAACTTTTGATTAACCAACATTTATGCTACTATTCTTTCTCCAATACTACCTGCTTGAAAGGACACAAATAAGGTTCAATTATGTAATCTATAAAATATAGAAAAAATATTGAGCAAATTAAAAAGTACTGGAGGTACTCAATGGGTCAGTCAACGCTTGTGGATGGAAAGGACAATGTTTTCAGGTTGGAAAGAGATGATGGGGGGAAAAGAGATGAAAGGCAGATGGACAGAATGCAAAAAAAGCTAAAAAGGTGAAAAGGAGATAAAAGGGTGACTGTTAGGGAGAAAAGAGTGAAATGTAAGGCCAGAGGGAGGGATATCAGTGGGGAGGGGAAGGAAAATGGGAGACGAATGTTGAAAAGAGTAGGGAGACTGGGGTGCGGAAGAAACGTGTGTGAAAGGGTCGGTTGGAGGTACAGGAAAGAGAAGGGGCTTGATTATAACTTGAATTTGGATAATTCAATGCTCATACTATTACGTTGTTAACTACCCAAGTGGAAATGAAGTGCTGTTCCTCCAGTTTGTGTGTGGCCTCACTCTGGCAATGGAGGAGGCCAAAGGGAGAAAGGTCAAATGGGAATGGGAAGGGTAATTAAAATGGTTAACAACTTAGAGATCCAGACTTGTGTCGACCAAACATATTCCCTCTTTTGAAGGTGCCCTACATATATGAACGCTCTCCTAAACTACATATCCGTGATAAAATGTCTGTAAGAACATGTATAAAAGGCCCACTGATATGACTGCATGATTTTGAGCTCTGGATTCTGATACGAGACTTTGTGGCATTTGCCCTATCCAAATGACATTACATGGATAAGTTAAAAATCCAGGTGTGTTATTTTTTTTAAGTTCTGATATTTCAATAATAAATCTTTGTATTTTATAAATTTTACATGTTTTCAAAAGCCATGCGACTATTTTCATGTGAGCAATTGACAATACTTCAGAAAGTTAACAAGTATGGGTATACCCCACTGAATAGTTCTTTTTAAAGTATTCTCATAAATTTTCCTTCCTGACAAGTTTAACTCTTAAGTTCTGGAGATGTTATGGTCTTGAAACCATGTAACTCAGCTCCCCATCCTCTTCCTGTACTCAATCTTGTCATTGTTCGAGATCCAGTCTGCTACTTTGTCATCAGCAAACGGAGTAGAGTTTGGTTGCACAATCATGAACATGTTGGAAGTATAGCAAGGGGTACAGAACATATCCTTATGGGGCAACAATTTGTCAAGTATGATCAAGTACTTCAATATTGTTGACTTTTTAAAATAGCACCGTGTACATTTCTTCTTTCACAAATTTATTCAAGGAAACGGCATAAATCATAAATGCAACCTTTGTGCTTGTAAATTTATTTAAGATCAAAAGGTCAATTTTTTTTTTTTATAACCAATTTGCATCCTACTATTCTGCTACATTCTTATACGCAAATTCTCCGGAATATTAACATGCACTTCAAGCTATTTTCCATGAAATTACAAAAACTAGCTTTTGTTCAGTAAGCCTCTATACTGAACGAAGAATTTAGTGTCCATTGGAATGTTTACATATTCTTAATGTGGATATCTTGATTCTCCTTAATACAACAGCTGGAGGAAATTCAGATAAAAACTTAATTTTGGGATGTTTAATTCAATCACGATGTAAAGAGTGAATGATGCATTGCACAATGGACCATCATCTTCTTTGGCATTCCCTCCCAAGTAACTTTTTCTACCAGAAGCTTAGAAGACATGCATTTGTTTGTACAAGCTCAGATTTAAATTGCATTTGTTTGTACAAGCTCAGATTTAAATTGCTTTTGTTTGCTGAAACTTGGGTAAAAATCATTGGAACATTTTTACTGTGTTTAATGACATTAAATAAAATGGTAGGTATTAATTTGTTTTGTACATGAAATTAAAGATTAAGGAATTTGATTTTTTTTTGCAGTCTGAAATCAAAATTCAATGCAGATTAATTCTGGAAAGAAATACTTGAACAGCACAGTAATTTCAACTTATTTTCTTTCAGCTTTAAAATGTGCATATTTGAAAAATATAGCTAGAAAATTAACAGGATATGCTAAAGATGGAGCAATTGAGCGTTTTAGAATATGCGACTGATTGGCTCCATAAAAGTCTGGTTTGGGAACAGCTCTGCCCAGGACAGGATGGCCCTGCAGAGAGTAGTGCGTTCGGCAGAACGCACCATGGGAACTACACTCGTCCCCCTGCAGGACCTATACATCAGGAGGTGCAGATCCAGAGCAAGTAAGATTATGAGGGACCCCTGCCACCTCAGTAACGGACTGTTCCAGATGCTACGGTCAGGCAAACGCCTCCACTGTCACGCTGTGAAAACGGAGAGGATGAGACGGAGTTTCTTCCCACATGCCATCAGGACTGTCAACTTTTATAACTCCAGAGACTAAATTTTTGTCTACACTATAGTAACTTAACTTTATTTATATGCTGTAACTGTAATTCTTTTTTGTGCACATTCCGCAGGCATTGCCACTTTCATTTCACTGCACATCGTGTATGTGTATGTGACAAATAAACTTGACTTGACTTGACAATAAGTCAAAATACTTTTATTTTTGAGTGGAATAGGTTGGAGAAATGGCCAGTGCTGGAAAATGTAATAACAAGGTGACAACACAATAACATTTCAACATAAGCAGGAGAAATGTAAAATTGGTCTGTAGAGGAACTGGAAAAAAACGTTCATTAATCAGATCAAAAATAGCAGTTCAACAGAAATTTGGCAAAATGGATTATAGACTAACATTCATAGATGCCAAAGAAATTGAGTGATTAAATAGGAATAACTATTTCAGTAGCACATTATGGAGCCCGTCATACAGCACAGAAATGGAACGTGTTGCAAAACTTGTCCATGCCAACAAAGATGCCCTATCCAAGCCAGTTCCATTTGCCAGTGATCGACTCATATCTCTCTAAATGTTTCCTATTCATTATATTTCAATTTTATTATTGTACCTGCTTTAACTACATCCTCTGACAGCTTGTTTCATATACCCATCACCCTCGGTCTGAAAGGATTGCCCCTCAGATCCCATTAAAACTTTCCTCCCTCAACTTAAACATTGAGTTCTTGATTTCCCTACTTCAGGGGGAAAAAAGATGTGCATTCACCGTATAACTTTATACACCTTTATAAGATCACCCCTCAGCCTCCTGCGCGCCAAGGAATAGAGTCCTGGTCTGCTCAAACACTTCCTATAGCTCAGCCTCAAGTTCAGGTAATATACTCAAAAATATACTGAACTCTTTCCAGCCAAATGGCATCTTTCCTATAACAGGATGACCAAAGCAAAATACAATACTTCAAAGTCTCAGCAACTGTAACATAACATTCCAACTTCTGCACTCAATTCCCTGACTGATAAAAGCCAGCATACCAAAAACATTCTGAACCATCCTATCTACTTGCCATAACACTTTCAGGCAACTATGTACTTTGCTCCTACATCCTCTGCTCTATAGGTCCCGAGGGACCTACCATTCGCTGTGAAGGTCCTGTCCTGGTTTGATTTCCCACAACACCTTACACTTATCTGAATTAAAGGTCATTGGCCATTCCTCAGCTCACTTGCCCAGCAAATCAAGATCCCACTGTAATTCTTGATAATCGTCTTCCCTACATATGGGCTTACCCTCATCAGCTTTCTTAGCCACATCTTCAAAAAAATTCAAATTCACGATTTCCCATGTACAAAACAGTGCTGACTATCCGCAATCAATCCATCCTTCCAAATGGATGTATATATTGTCCTTCAGCATCCTCTCTGGTAACATTCCAACCACAAATGTTAGGCTTACTGGTCTATAATTCCCAGGATTTTCTTTGCAGACCATCCTAAATAGGGGTACAACATCAGCTGCCCTCGAGTCTTCCAGAATTTCATCCATATCAATGAGTCATATATCCCAGCCAGTGCTCCTGTAATTTCTTCACCTAGTTCTCAGTGTCCTTGGATATATCTGATCAGCAGAGAAGATTTATCTTCAATACTTCACCTCTTTCTCTGCTGGAGATGGAAGAAAACAGAACCAAATGTCAAAGGGAAACAGGTAGCCTTTGCAATGAAAAGATCTCTACAACATGATAGAACTAACAAATTAGGATCAATGTACAGGTGCGCCTCAACTTACATTGGGGTTATGTTCCGATAAACCCATCGTAAACCGAAAATATCGTATGTCAAAATGCATTTAATACACCTGATCACGTGGCCGGAATGGGAGCTATGGGTCGCTGCTGTTGCCCAGCGTTTGCAACATTGTAAAGTCGAAATATCGTAAGCCAAAACATCGTTAGTCGGGGAGCATCTGTACAGTGATCAAGCAAAGTAAATCCAGTGGCCTGAACAATGAAAGGATAGTGTTACAATGTAACTCAACATAGAAAGACTGGTGGAATAGGAAGATGTAGTTAATTATGGAATAGGTCTAGTTGTGCATTTTGGTAACAAGAATGAGGAAAGGCATCAGAGTAAAGGAAACGATTCTAAAAGGGATGAAGAAGCAGAGAGCCCTGGGCATAAATCATTGAAAGTGGCACGGCAAGTTGAGAAACCAGAAGACATACACAATTCCAAAATTTATTAGAGCTGTAAAGTATAAAATTTATTAGAGCTGTAAAGTATATCACAGGGATAGATTAGAGGGGCAGGGACTGTTTTCCTTGAAGAAAAAACTATGGGAAGATTTTAAATAGAAAAGCACATAAATTGATAATGGTGTGGATAACTGGATAGTGGGAGGTGTATCTTTAGGGGATGGGTTGAGGCCTAGAGAGCATGAGGTATAAATAGAATTAAATGGATAGAGGAATTTTAAATGTAGGATGTGGTTGTACTATGGTATCCACTGCCTATGGATGTGTTGGAGACAAGTGCTTTGTGAAATTGGATAAATGTACTGTAAAAAATTTTTATAACCCAATGTAGATAGGCCCCCCCATAGGGGTGGGGTGCACAAAGCCTAGCACTGATGGATACAGGAAGGTGAAATGATTGGCAGACGGAAGAGTCCCAACCAGAAACGTCATCGTACATTCCCTTCATGGAAGTAGCTAACCGTGTTCCACATCATTAGTTTTAAAGATATGACCACAAGCATAGAAACAAGCTTTTTGGCCCATCTTGTCCATGCTGGCTATCCAGTAGCTATGCCTGTAATCTCGTCAGCATAGTGTCTCAAGTGTTCATTTAGTACCACCCTCCAAGTGAAAATATTCTTCAACTCCCTTCAAAGTTTCTTACCCCTTATTTTAAACATAATTCATATAGTTATGGGTACCACTTAATGACATTTCTCACAGCCTCTCAAAAATTTCAATCATGCCTCCCTAAACCCCCCCCCAAATCAGCTTTCTCTGATCCCAAATAAACAAACTAATTTTTCCTCAAAACTTAAATGCTCCACCCTAGAAATATTTGTGAATCTGTGAATTGTGACGTTGAAAAAGGCGGCAGGCGTGGCTGACGGCCAGAGTAAATGGAAGTGATTTTTTTTAAACTTTAAAGTGATTTTTTTAAGTAGTGAAAAAAAATTCAAATATAACAAACATTTGAAATCCTTATGGTGAGTAAGGTGGGTCTAAATTTGTCGCGCTATGTACGGTTTTGGCTGAATTTCGAAAACAAATATATCCACAAACAAACACACCCACAAATATACAAGATGATAGTGGTATATATATACATACACACACACATATACACACACACACATATACATATATATATATATACTAGCGAAGAGGGCCCGTTGGGCCCATTCCCACCCCCCCATTCTCTCCTCCCCAACCCCAATCTTAATCTCCCCACACCCCCCCTTTCCCCACGACCTCCCCTTTTCCCAGTACCCCTATTTCCCCCACCACCAAGCCCCCTCCGGACGACCCCTGTTGTCCCCCTCCCCAGTCCCCATTCTCAGACCCCGCCACCATTCTCTCTCCCCCAGACACACTCTTACTCTCCCCCCTTTCCCCAGCACACCCCTTTCCCCTACTCTCTCTTGCCCCCAGCACCAACAGGTCCCGGGGGGGGGGGGGCGGGGAGCGCATTAGTGAAAGGTCCGTGGGGGGCGGGGGAGCGCATCAGTGAAAGGTCCGGGGGGGGGGAGCGCATCAGTGAAAGTTCCGTGGGGGGGGGGGTAGCGGGGAGAGGATCTCCCGGGTGTGGGAGAGAGGAGAGAAGCAAGGGGAGAGAGGAGAGGTGAGCCCATACGCACAAACGCACAGCAGCTCCACGCTGAAAGCCTTCAATAAATCAGTAGGAGGGGGGTTGCGCGAGCTTTTTGACGTCACACGCTGAAGGCAATTGAAAAAACGGCTGATTTTTTAATTTTTTTTTACTAAAACCTCTGTAACTTAACAAATACGCGACCGAATCAAATAAACAAACCATTTTCCAGCAGCATTCAGCGTGGTGATTAAGGCGGTGCAAAAATCGTGGCGCTACGGTTCACCGTTTTTGCCAAAATCAGCTGAAATAACTGAGAGAAAAAATATCTTTACTTTTAAACCTCTGTAACTTAAAAAATAAACGACCGAATTAAATAAAAACATCATTTTCGGCAAGCGTCCAGCGGTGTGATTAGTCGGTGCAAAAATTGTGGCGCTACGGTTGACCGTTTTGCCGTAATCAGCCGAATCAGTGAAATATATATACAAGTGAGGAGATGCCGCGCATGCGTACTGAGCACAGCCACACCACAGCGCCCCCCTAAAAACCTTCAATAAATCAGGGGGGGCAGCGCTTTAAAACCTCTGTAACTTAAAAAATATGCGACCAAAATAAATTAAAAAACCATTTTCCAGCAGCTGTCCGCGTGGTGATTAAGGCAGCGCAAAAATCGTGGCGCTACGGTTTACCATTTTGCCGTAATCAGCGAAATCACAGATATATACATATACATTTAACACAAGATCTGACTTTTAATAAGATAGATAAGATAGATATATGCATCTTAGTCGGCATGAACAAATTGGGCCAAAGCGTCCGTTTCCATGCCTTTTGACTGACCCCACAGCAGCGAAACAGGTTTGTCTCCAATACTGTTTAAATGCAAGACGTCTTTTTTTTATGCTTGTCAATTACTGAAGTAACTTTAAAGTAGTTCTTTAGTTCCCATTTGAAATTGCATTATAGCCAATTCAGCCTGTATACTGGCTTCACCTTGAACTAAACGTTATTCTCTCTTCATGTATCTATACATTGTACCGGCTTGATTATAACCATGTATTATCTTTGCGCTGACTGGTTAGCATGTAACAAAAGCTTATCACTGTACCTCTGTACACGTGACAAATAAACACTATATATATATATATAGCACAAGGATCAAAATTGCACCCTTCAAGTCAGTATTGACATGTTACGGTTTACATTTGCTAAAGGTTTAACAATTTTTTGTACTATCATACAAAATATCTTGTATAAAGGACAGGCGACCACTGCATTAGACAAGTTCCAAGAAAATGGTTATAACCACAATTTTCCATAATACAAAGCTGTGTCATCTGCACATGCCTCACGAAACATTTAAATTTAATTTTAAAAATAGGGTAGAAATAAGGTACTTCATGTACTGTTTACTTTTGTCCCCTAGATAAATTCCATGAGAGCAAATTTTATTCCTCATCTCAAATTGTTAGGTAGCGATTTGTGAATTCTTTAAGGGTGAATTTCCATAACCCAAACTACCACAAGATAGAAACATGGGGAATCGCAACTTTCCCATTCATGAAGACTTCACAAAGCCACCCAATTATTGAAAATCACACCCGTCACACCAGAACAGGAGTGAACATGTGTGCCATAGCCATAAATCCATTATTATTCAAATCACAAACGGTGGACACATCCAGTGCAGGGATTAAATGGACCTTCCTTCAAGTCAGGCGGCTCAGTGGTAGAGTTACTGCCATACAACGCCAGAGAAGCAGGATCGATCCCGACTATGGGTGCTGTCTATGCAAAGTTTGTACATTCTCCCTGTGATCGCTTGGGTTTTCTCCAAGTGCTGCGAATTCTTCCCATATTCTGAAGACTCCAAATATGTACAGGTTTGTAAGTTAATTGACTTCTATAAATTGTAAATTGTTCCTAATGTGCTGGATAGTGCTGGTGTAAGGGGTGATTGCTGGTCGATGTAGACTCAGTCGGCCGAAAGGACTGTTTCCATGCTGTTTCTCTAAACTTTAAAAGTCAGTGGCGAGCTCGCGACAGAACCCACACGGACCTCAGACAACATGGCCACTTACTCCACAAACAAAGACTTTGTAGTTGCGTGTATCCCATGGTTTTGGACACATCAACATGCTCATGAAGATCAGTTCAAGGTGCCACTTCAGGTGACCTCAAGTTGATTGATAGATTGGACACCCAAGTATAAAGATTCTCACGCCACACAGAAAAGAGAAAAGGGAAGCAATACCAACATGTTTTGGAAATGTTTCTCTGTCATCTATGAAGGTCTTCAAGTGATCTGGTAATGGCAACATATTGTTGAAAAATGTAAAATCATCTCTTAAAATAAAAACAGGATGGTACATTGTTGCAACAGTAGTTTCCAGATTAAAAATTAATAACTACATGACTGTATAAGTCTCATTTGGCAACAAAATAGGTCATAATATTCAAAATGATCTTCTTCCTACATTTGTCAAGTGATTGCAGTTACATCATACTCTGACAAGTGATGACCACCAAGACTGCACATCTCCCACATTTGGAGGAATGACTCCTTAGTAAACTCTATACAAGTTAGCAACTGGTGATGCACGGTTATGTCATGTGAACCAGCTTTGAGCAAGCCAATGTCAACATGAACACATGCAGTTTTCCCACTTCCACAACACTTGAACTCACTTGATAAACATCAAGAGCAAATAAAAAGCTTAGAGTTGCCTGGGGTTAATAAACCTGAGAAATTAAAACATAAATTAGGCCAAAACAGTCGACCCTCAGAATTAAGTAAACTATTCAATTATTTTTTCTTAATTAAACAAATTAAATATAAATCAAATATAAACTATTTTTCTGTGATTTAAAAAACGGTCTGCTGATATATTTAACTGCAGCAAAAATCCAGTTATGCTGCATCTGCCAAACGTTAATCAAATATGCTGGTTAACCTGACGTCAGCCCAGGCACTCCTTCAAAGCTGTTCTAATGTCAATATGGGACATGAAAAGTGTTAGATTACTAAGCCCTCATTGTATAATGCAACATTGTGATTTTTTCCAATGGAGTTTGGCACAATTTTCTGCAGAATAGTGTGAAAATTTAACATTCATAATGATCTCAGCAATACTAACCAGCCATTATGCAAAATTCCTATTTGAGTTATTTTGCACTATTTGTCATGAAATAAATTCAATAAGGGTTTATCAAATGGAATGCAATAAGGGTTTATCAAATGGAATGCATTGCGACTCTTGCCCCCTCCCTATCCACCAATTTACATAAACTATTACCAAATGCCACACTCCCACATTGCACACTAAGATTAAGTGTTGAGATATTGTGTAGTGGTGTAGCGGTTCACGTGCTATATAAACTCAGTTTAATATTTAAACGATACAGCTCATCAATTAGTACAAGAGGGCAAGGTGTGTGTTAACGTGTTGACTGTGAGGTGAAGACTAGCTCCGTTGTCCGCTGCACACTGCCAGCAGAACACCCAGGTCAGCATTGATTGGTCGGCCCAGATCACGCCAGGTCCACGCAAGTGCTTGAGCTCAACGAACGACGGTTCGAGACCAAAGTGGCTCGGCTCGCCACATGACCCCACCGCCAGAGTATTGGAGGTGGTTAGGCTGTCAAGTGAGGCGGTATGTGTCTCCTGTGTTCGGGGTTGCAGCTGGTTGAGTTAAGGGTGGGTTTGGTTGTGATGGTGGACGCTGCGGTGGGGTTGTGCCACCTGCACTGGTTGGTCAATGTCCAAGTGTACCAGCTTAAGATGGTTCACAGAGACAGTCTCGTGTCTGCCGCCCATGTCAATTATGAAAGTCGTGGCGTCGTTTTGCAGTACACTGAAGGGTCCCTCGAAAGGCTTTTGCAGTGGTGTATGTTGGAAATCTCGGCGAAGGAAGACGCAGTGGCATTCCTGGAGCTTGGGTGGGGCATACGTGGTTGTGAGACCGTGTTGGGACGTTGGGACTGGAGAGAGCATGCCCACCTTCTCATGGAGGTTTGACAGCATGGTAGTGGGCGGTTCCTAATGTCCACACACCTCCAAGATGAAGTCCCCTGGGACCATAAGCAGGGTGCCGTTCACTAGCTCAACCGAGGAAGTTGCCAAGTCCTCCTTTGGGGTAGTGCTTATGCCTAGCATGACCCACGGCAATACGTCCAACCAGTCCAGGCCGTGAGCAGTGCCTTGAGAGATGCCTTCATGTGCCAGTGAAAATGTTCCACTAGGCCATTTGCGTGCAGGTGGTATGCCGTTGTGTGGTTCAGCTTAGTGCCAAGCAGCCAGGCCATTGCTGACCACAACTCAGAGGTGAACTGCGCACCTCTGTCAAAGGAGATGTCCGCTGGCCTGCCAAAGCGGGCGATCCAGTGGGCGGTGAGGGCACGTGCACAGGTCGCAGTGGAGGTTTCCGAGAGCGGGACAGCTTCCGGTCATCTCGTGAATCTGTCCACGATGGTGACGAGGTGGATGACACCTCTGGATAGGGGCAGCGGTCCAATGATTTCGACAAGGATATGGTCGAAACGCCAGTGTGTCCGGGCGAAGTCCTGCAGCGACACCTTGATGTGTCATTGAATCTTGGTTTGACAGGCCCAGTTGCCGACCTGTTTGCGCAACCTGTGCCACGTGAACCTGGCTGCCATCAGTGTCTTTGTTGTCCTGATGGAATGGTGAACTAGGCCATGAACCATGTTGAAAATACGACGGAGCCAGGCAGTGGGGATGAAGGATCTTGGCTGTCCAGTAGTCACGTTGCAGAGGAGTGTGGTGTCAGGGGACCCGAATCACACATCCTCCAACAGCAGGCGTGAGATGGTGGTGCGGTTGGCGAGCATCTCTTCATCCTCTCACTGGGCGGCTGCCACGGTCGTGTAGTCGACACCTGGGACCAAAGCAAGGATGGCATTGATGGCAGTGTGGGACAACGCATCTGCGATCTGGTTGCTCTTGCCTGCAATGTGCTGGAAGCAAGTCGGGTATTCTGAGATGTAGGTCGGGTTGACCAAGGATCAGACACTTTGGCAAAGGCAAACGCGAGTGGCTTATGGTCGGTGAAAGCAGTGAAATCCCTGCCCTCGAGGAAGTATCAGGAATGCCAGATGGCCAGGTAGAGAGGGAGGAGCTCCGGGTCGAATGCACTGTGTTTCTGCTCGGGAGGTCTCAGGTGACGACTGAAAAAGGCGAGGGGCTGCCAGCTACCATTGATCAGTTGTTCCAGCGCTCCGCCCATGGCTGTGCCAGATGCGCCGACCATCAGAGCTGTTGGCGCGTTGGCTCGTGGATGCATCAGCATTGTTGCCTTTGCCAGCGCCTTCTTGGCATTGTCGAAAGCGATCATAGCTGCGTCGCCCAAACAAGCTATTTTGGCTTGTTGGCCAGGGCCATGAACAACGGTTGCATGATCCTGGCAGCTGCTGGCACGAAATGGTGGTAGACGTTGACCATGCCGACAAACTCTTGGAGTCCCTTCACAGTGGAGAGTTTGGCAAACTTGCGAATGGCCTCGACCTTGGTCGGGAGCGGGACCGTTCCGTTCTGGTTGATGTGGTGGCCGAGGAAGTTGATGGAAGTGAGGCCAAACTGACACTTGGCAAGGTTGATGGCCAGGTCATGCTCATTGAGCCTCTGGCAGAGCTACCGGAGGTGTGCCCCCAACGAGGATGTCTTCGATGTAGATGAACACAAAGTCCAGCCCGCGGCCCACTGTGTCCATGAGCCATTGGAAAGCTTGGGCGGCGTTCTTGAGGCCGAAAGGCATGCGCAGGAACACAAAGAGCCTGAACGGGGTAATGAGGACAGTCTTGGGATGTCGTCTGGGTGGACCGGAATCTGATGGTGGCCGCCTTCCAGGTCGATCTTGGAAAAAGCCTTGGCACCGTCCAGGTTTGCCGTGAAATCCTGGATGTGAGGGACAGGGTCTCCAGCCCCCAGATGCTTTGGGGACCATGTGAAGCGGGGATGCCCACGGGCTGTATGAGTGGCGCACTATGCCCATTTCCTCCAACTTGTGGAACTCGTCTTTGGCTAGTTGGAGCTTGTCAGGGAGAAGCCTGCGTGCGTATGCATGGAGTGGCGGGGATATGGTGCTTCGCCCCATTTTTGTGGCTGGCCATTGTGAACTGGGGAGTTATGATGTCAGGGAAATCGGTCAAGATCCTGGTGTACTCGTTGTCGGAGAAGTTCACCGACCCGAGGCGCAGTCAATTCGGTTGGGCCAAGGCAATCGACTCCAACGTCCCAGAATTAACGAGACATTGTCCTTTCACTTCGACCAGCAGGGAGTGCGCCCGGAAGTCAGTGCCCATCAGCGGTTGTGAGACGATGGCGATGGTAAAGGTCCACTTGAAGCGACAGGAGTTGAAGTTGAGCAGGATTGTGCAGATGTTCTGATGTTGCTGCTGTTGGCAGTGGTCTGGGGAGGCCCCTTCTTTCCGGAAGGAGTGTCGGTGCCCGAGGGGAGCAAAACACTAACCTCCTCTCCAGTGTCAACGAGAAAACACTGCCCCAAAAGACGATCCCAGGAGGCGATGTTTTTGGTCGGCCACAGCTGCCACTACCGACGGCCGAGGCGTTTCCGGATGCGTGAAGGATGTTCGGCATCGACGGGGCTCGGAGCCCCACCTTTGGTGGTAGTAGCACCATTTGTCCTTGCTGGCGCCGTTCGTGGCCGACATCACTGACGCTCCTTCCGTGGAGATTGGTAGCGCCCATATAACCTGCCGAGGCACCGCCGCCACTCGTTTGATGGTGGCTCCACACTGTTGTTTGGCCTGCAACAGCACGTCCGCAAGGGGTGCCAGCCGTCGGGGGTTGGTGAAATCGTCATCTGTGAGGAGCAGGCGGATGTCCTCGGGCATCTGATCGAGGAAGACCTGTTCGAAAAGGAGGCAGGTCTTGTGTCCATCCATCAGGGCGAGCATTTCGTTCATGAGCACGGACGGTTTGTGGTCGCCTAGGTCATCCATGTGCAGGAGTTTTGCTGCCCTGTCGCGTCAGCCGAGACCAAAAGTGTGCTTGAGGAGCGTTCTGATCCCTTCGTATGTTGTCGGCTGGTGAGGGTAATCGATCAGGCGCCCGGCGGTGTCCTGGTCCAGCGCACTGACCACTTAGTAGTACTTGGTGACGTCGGCAGTTATCTGGCAGATGTGGAATTGAGATTCGGCTTGTTCAAACCACACTTGGGGCTGTGATGTCCAGAAGGTGGGCAGTTTGAGTGAAACTGCGTTTGGCTGATCTGGGTTGTCTCCTCCAGCACAGTGACAAATCCAAAAGAGGCCATTTTGGATCGTCGGGGTCACCACTGTAGAAGTTCACGTGTTGTATAAACACAGAGTTTAATATTTAAACAATACATCTCAACAATTAGTACAAGAGAGCAAGGTGTGTGTTAATGTGTTGACTGTGAGGTGAAGACTAGCTCCGTCGTCCGCTGCACGCCGCCAACAGACCACCCAGGTCGGCATTGAATGGTTGGCCCAGATCATGCTAGGTTCGAGACCAAAGTGGTTCGGCCCATCACAGTGGCACCAAAGGTGGTTGGGCTGATATCTCAAATATGAAACGGGGGTGGGGGAATGAATAAAAATAAATTTAAGGTAATCCCCACTACTTCTAGCATATGATTTGATATAAATTTTACTCAAATTGTCTGACCATCCATGTAGCAGAGGGAAACTGAGATTTATAAAGGATTTATAGAATAGGGCATAAAATAAAACTGAATTCATTTGAAATAATCTATAACAATATAAAGAAATGAAAGTCTCAAAGTTATAATGACAGATTATAGAAGAGAGGATAACATTGCAGAACATTGTATGGAGATCAGAGTGGCAAACCTTTCTACATAGGGTGGTAGTTATACCTGTCAACTAATACATCTCTGCCAATATTTGAGGCGAACATAACAGTCAACAAGACCCTCATGTTACAAGTTTCTGTCAAATAACTTTAAATACAGACAGAATGCTACTATAGTGCATTATTAATATTTCACATTGTTTTATTTAATATCTTCATAATAATCAAATAATGCATTTCCGAACAATTTAATCCTGTGGTTTATAATACCAATAATACAAACAAAAGCATTAAGCATATTGACTACGATTTAACCATTAAAACATTTAATGAAAATAAACTTATTATGCAGATTTTTACTAACAGTAAAAATCCCCAGGACTCAGTCTGAAGTCTCTCTCCATTAAATGGGTGAATTGAATTTTGTTATCACATCCACAAGCAGAAATATTCATGACATTTATACAGCCTTGTAATATATGGCTCCCCAACATTACATCACTCCCCCCCTCCCCCATACCACTTCCTGCTATGAACAAAGAGCTCTCAACACGCGCACGGCAGATTAAATATTTTTGACAAAATGCATCAATGCTAATACCTGACATCTGATTTTGTTTCAAATAGTCAGCAAGCCAAATGCACCAAAAGCTCTTGTTGATGCCTCGACCACTGGAAGGAGGCTGACAGCTAATGCATGGTGAAGGAGATACAGCTCATATACAAGAGACAAGGTACCATCATTTTCAGAAAGCAAAGCCACCCATCTCCTGAGAAGGAATGGAGATATGCAGGAGGAATTCTAGCAAAAACTAAAGATAGACACAAAATGCTGGAGTAACTCAGGAGGACAGGCAGCATCTCTGGTGAGAAGGAATGGGTAATGTTTCAGGTCAAGACCTTCTTCACTGATGTCAGGGGAGAGGGAGGTACATAGATAAGGAAGTGTATAGATAAGGAAGTGAAGGGTGTGAAAACAGGACAATGAGAATGGAGATGAAGGAAAATGTAGAATAGATCATTGTTAGTTGTGAGAAGGTAACAACAAAGCAAACAGAGATAAAATGTAGTCGGAGACAGTAAGACTGGTCGGAGAACTGGGAAGGGGGAGGGATGGAGAGAGAGGGAAAGCAAGGGTTACTTAAAGTTAGGGAAGTCAATTTACAAACCGCTGGGGTGTAAAGTCCCCACGCCAAATACAAGGTGCTGTTCCTCCAATTTGCGCTGGGCGTCACTCCTACAACAGAGAAGGCCCAGGGCAGAAAGGTCAGTGTGGGAATGGGAGGGGGAGTTAAAGTGTTTAGCAACCAGGAGATCAGGTAGATTTAGGCGGACTGAGCGGAGGTGTTCAACAAAATGATTGCCGAGCTGGCACTTGGTCTCGCTGATATATGGAAGTCTACACCTGGAACAGTGGATACAGTAGGAGGAGGTTGGAGGAGGTGCAAGTGAACCTCTGCCTCACCTGAAAAGACTGTCGGGATCCTTGGACAGTGTCGAGGGGGGATGTATAGGGACAGGTGTTGCATCTCCTGTGGTTGCAGGGGCTGCGTACTTGGGCAGGGGGTGGTTAGGATTGAGTTGACCAGGGAGCTGCAGGGGAAACGGTCAGGTGTTCTGCTGTTCCAGGTCCAAGTCTTTGGTTAAAACCAGCATCTGCAGTTCCTTTCTACACACTTCTAGCTGTAACTACTCATGTAAAAGGACATATGGATGGACAGCGAGATACATTCACAGGTTAAGGCCAGGTCTGCTGCATACAAGTCAAACAACTCTGTGCAGTACAAGAAGGCCCACAATTCTGGGGCAAACTGGAGTCCCAGTATAATCACTCGGACACACGGAGAATGTGGCACGGTCTGAATAAGATAACTGTCACCCATAGTAACATTCATTGCTGAAACAATCAGTCTGATGTGTCCCAACAGAAAAGAGTCAAGAGTGTTTTATATCCCAGATAGAACAATGAAATTCTTACTTGCAGCAGCACAACCAAATGTGTAAACGTCATCTATCCATGTCCTCCAGAGATGCTGACTGACCTGCTGAATTACTCCAGCAGTTTTTTTTTTGCAAACCAGCACTTACCATTCATTTGACTCCATGAGGCACTTGGCTTTTGACCAATGCCATAGAATTAATCCCCACTGTTCTCAATTACAGCATGTGAAGTTAATGTAAGTGAATAAAAACGCATGTACTGTATGGGAAATTTTTAAATGCAATACTCTAATTTCTGTTGGCATGAACAAAGCAGAAATCTGCAAATGTCACAGCCATGAAGAATGATAGCAAAGGAAACATTTTTAAAACTCTTCCAATATGTATCTTTTAAAATAGTTTCCTTGTCTACAATATTCCTTCAATTTTTATGCATTTTTGTTACACATGTTTAAGTGAAAAGATTTTGTAGCTGGTATATAATTCAATTCCACGCCATGCATACCAATGACAAATATATTTTGAACACAATAATTTGATGAAATTATTTAATGGCCCAGCATTTTTTAAATTATATTTCAGATTTCCAGTAGCTGCAGTCTAATTCACAAAATAATCAACATTGACATTTTTTCCCCCAACGGGCACTTTTACTATGCTTAATGTTCATCTCCAATTGTGAAATATGAAGCAGGATAAAAACAACTTTTGCAACATGCCATTGTTTAAATTGTAGTTACTGCTGAAATATAAATCCCATTACTGAGAGCTTATGATGAAAATAACTTATAAATACTGTACATGGCATTTATCTAAATGAAACTCATTTGGGGATAATTTGAGGTTTTTCTCGAATATGTTATCAAAAGTTTCCTGCACTGGATTTATTCCAAAGGCAATTGAAAAATAATGTGTTTATAAAATTGTATCATTTTTCAATAACATTCAAGTACAGAGCACCGTTTAACATAGACAATCTCTAGAAGACACAAAACAGTATTAGCTAACAGAAAAAAATAAATACCAAGCTACAAAGGATGAGGGCAGATGACAAATCTTGTACTAATTAATGACTTTGCTTTAAAAACATTTAAAAAGTCACGAGCGGTAGAGGTTTGGGTGAAATTCTATATCTCAGGGTCTTAGCACTATGGTGCCAATTATAGAATTATTAAATTTGAAGTCTAAGAAGAGAATGCTAAAGATGGAGCTAATAGATTGAAGGGTTGAAGGATCCAGTATGAGAAGCAGCAAAAGATTTGAGAGAACTGTATACGAGAACCACTAAAAAGATCCGCTCACTAAAAGAATCAAAGAGTTGTTGGGTGGTCAGTAGTTTTGTTGTAAGCAAGTCAACAAAGTTGTAGAAAGATATCATACTCAGGCATGTCCTAGAACATCAAGGAAGCCAAGAAAGAAACTGCAGGGGCCCAGCAGAGATTGTTGTATCATCTTCAGCCACAGATGGAGGGACAGGAAGACGTCTATTGTTCAATGGTTCTATATTATCGCGTACCAAGGTACAGTGAAATTCTTTTTTTCATGCAGATCAGTAAGATTATTGCCATACGTTCAATCAACCGGTTCAGTATGGAATGCGTAGAAACAGCCCACTGAGTCTATATGCCAGAGTCACCAGATTTTGGCACCATTTTCAAGTCCCAGCTGCAGCTGGCTACAAAGGCCCTTGGCAACCATCACCTCCATCAAGTCTTCCTGCAAACCGTAGTCTCTCTCTGTGCCCGACCATCTTCAACCTTTGTACCTTTGCCTTCATTTAGGAAGGGCTGTACGTATGGGTCATGGAACTAAAGACCTGGGATCCTACATAAGTGTTTAGTTTAGTTTAGAGATTATAGTGTGGAAACAGGCTCTTCGGCCCACTGAGTCCACGCCAACCAGCGATCCCAGCACACTAACACTATCGTACACATACTAGGGACAATTTACAATTTCACCAAGCCAATTGGCCTACAAACCTGTACATCTTTGGAGTGTGAGAGGAAACCAGAGGACCCGGAGAAAACCCACGCAGGTCACGGGGAGAATGTACATACTCCATACAAACAGCACTTGTAGTCAGGATCGAACCCGGGTCTCTGGCGCTGTCAGGCAGCAACTCAACCGCTGCGCCACTTTACTGCCCTCAGTGCTGAAAGCAAGGAATGACTAGGGAAACTCGGCATGACTTAATGCCTGAGAAATAATGCCTCACATACAAGATTGAGCTTTTTTTTTAAAAATCAGTGATGAAAATTCATGGGGGCAGGGTAAAAGTATCATTTGCATGAGCATTAGCAAGGCCTTTGACAAGATCCCACAAGGTAGGATGATCGGGAAGGTTAGATCATGCGAGAGCCAAGGTGAGGTGGGTACAAATTTGGTTGGATGGAAGGAGATGGCTGATATTGAGATTGGAGGCCTATGTCTTGCAATGTGCCATAGGGATTTGTGCTGGGTCGACTATCATTTGTCATCTATATTAATGATTTGGATGAAAATATTGTAACATCTTTTGCAGATGTCACCAATATTCATGGAGTAAGGGTCAGTGAAGACAGTTATTTAAGAAACCAACAGTTCTACATGAACTATGGTAGCAACACATGGAATGGCAGATGGAATTTAACTCGGACAAGTATGATTATGTATTTTGGTAAATTAAAGCAGGTCAGAACTTGTACAGTAACTTCCAGTGTCCTAGAGTGTGTTCTGGAATAGAGAGACCTAGGAGTACAGGTGCATAGTTTGCAGAAAGTAGAGACACAGGTTGACCAAGTGGTGAAGAAAACATTTGGCATGCCTGCCTTTGTCTGTCAGGACACTGTGTACAGAAGCTGGGACGTTATGTGGCAACTGTTCGAGTTCATAGTACTGTCACAGTTCTGGTCATCCAGGAATAAGATGTAACTAAGCTGGAAAGGGTGCAGAAAAGTGTAGAAAAGAACTGCAGATGCTGGTTTAAATCAAAGGTAGACAAAATGCTGGAGTAACTCAGCAGGTCAGGCAGCATCTCGGGAGAGAAAGAATGGTGACGTTTCGGGTCGAGACCCTTCTTCAGACTGATGACAGGGGAGGGGGCGATACAAAGATGAATGTGGTCAGAGACAGTGAAACTAGTAGGAGAAGGGGGAGGGACTATCTGAAGTTAGGGAAGTCAATGTTCATACCGCTGACTTGTTCCTCCCATTCCCAATCTGACCTCTCTGTCCTGGGCCTCCTCCATTGTCAGAGTGAGGCCCAGCGCAAATTGGAGGAACAGCACCTCATATTTCGCTTGGGTAGTTTACACCCCAGCGGTATGAACATTGACTTCTCTAACTTCAGATAGCCCTTGCTTTCCCTCTCTAGCCCCTCCCCCTTCCCAGTTCTCCCACTGGTCTCACCGTCTCCAACCACATTCTGGTCATCCAGGAATCCGGACATTCTATCTTTGTCCGGCCCCCTCCCCTGACATCAGTCTGAAGAAGGGTCTCGACCCGAAACGTCACCCATTCCTTCTCTCCCAAGGGTGCAGAAAAGACTCAAGAGCCTGCTACCAGGACTAGAGGGCTCAAGCTATAAAGGAAAGGATGGAAAGGCTGGAACTTTTCTCACTGGAGCTTGGAGGCTGAGGATTCACCTTCAATATATGCAAAATTTTGGGGGCCATACATACAATGAGTGGTCAGAGCCTTTTTCCCCCAGGGTGGAGGAATCTAAATTTAGAGGGCAGAGATTTAAGGAGGGCGGGGAAACTTTAAAAAGGGACAGAAGGGCAACTTTTCTGAGCAGGGGCTGGCGAGTATATTGATCAAGGTGTCAGAGGATGCTGTTACAGCAGGTACAATTACAATGTTTAAAAGACATTTAGACAGATGGATGATTAGGAAAGGTTTAGAAGGATAAGGCCCAAATGCAGCGAGATACATAGATCAGCATAAAGGGCCTGTTTACCGCTGCATGACTATGTTGCTCAAATGACTGCAGGATGTGAAGGGACATAGGAGTGAAAAGGTGAGAGTTTGAGATCCCAAGTACAATTAAAACTAAAAATTAAGCAGTTGAAAAAACAAACTGGTCATGTGGTCAGTCTTATGACAAAAATTCCAGGGCTCCTTGCACTTGCAACTTAAGGCAAAGATAGAGGACCTCCCATCTTAACAGCTAATTAAGTACTTTTTAAAATGCTATCACTTTAATATTTTATGTTCACCAACTGCTATCTTACACATAAAGTCTTTCATGATATCAGGTCACTCCAAAATGTTTTAGAGCATATACAAAAAAAATTTGAAGAACAGTTACTGTTGTAATATGTTTTTGGTGAACTTGAGGATTCAGTTTTCTAAAAGTTCTGCATTAACCTTATATTATTGTTCTGAACATAGTTTGCCACTTCTAACTTCAAAAGTCATATTCTACAAACCATCCTCCCAGTGGACAATTTTTATTGTCTGTGATGTCCAGTTTGAATGATGAGTACCGAATGGGAAGAAAGTTAAACTGTGTTTAAAAAAAAATAATCATAATTTGAATTTCATCACACAATTCTAAGCAATGGAATATATTTTGATTCTGTACAACATATTTCTGGCTTCATGTTAAACGCTGTTACAGAATATGGGGCGTTTTGCGCTTTGGAGTAAATCCATTATGAAACAAATCAGACTTTACTGTTGGACTGCCAGGGAAAAGCATTTAAATTCAAATTTCAAAATTACACATGAACGTCTAACCACAGTACCAGTCAGTGTCATCTTGATCCATCTCTCTTCAAAAATATAACTAGTTAACCCTGGCAGTCCAACAGTAAAATCAAATTACAAATACATGTAAACAACTATTACATATAATGGAAACAGTAAAACAATTTTTGAGAACGATAACCAAGTATCGAGTACCATAGACATTTAAAGGTCTGAAATTCTTATTTTGAATTATTGTATGACAATCCATGCAATTCCATCCCTTAGAATTTCTCAACACCTACCCATCTGCCTTCCCAAATTAATCATGTTTTATGTATGCATCTCAAGTGTACAATCCATTTAGTTTAAAACACTACGAAACGAACTATGATCATGAAGTTATGCAATGAAGCTAAGGGAATGCCGCTTAAAGAACTGTGTAGACACACATTTTACCATGTTGGAGAGCTAGAATGTGGCAACATAGAAAAAATAGGTGGAGGAGGCCATTCAGCCCTTTGAGCCAGCACCGCCATTCAATATGATCATGGCTGATCAATCAAAGGTTTCAAAAGTCAGTACCCCGTTCCTGATTTTTCCCCATACCCGTTGATTCCTTTAGCCCCAAGAGCTAATTCTAACTCTTGAAAACATCCAGTGAATTGGCCTCCACTGTCTTCTGCGGCAGCGAATTCCACAGATTCACAAATCTCTGGGTGAAAAAGATTTTCCTCATCTCAGTCCTAAATGGCCTACCCCTTATTCTTAAAATGGACCCCTAGTTCTGGACTCACCAACATTGGGAACATTTTTCCTGCATCTAGCCTGTCCAATTCCTTAAGAATTTTATATGTTTCTATAAGATCCCCACTCATCCTTCTAAATTCCAGTGAACACAAGCCCAGTCGACCCATTCTTTCATCATATGTCAGTCCCACCATCCCGGGAATTAACCTGGTGAACCGACGCAGCACTCCCTCATTAGCAATAATGTCCTTCCTCAAATTAGGAGACCAAAATTGCACACAATACTCCAGATCCGGTCTACCTAAGGCCCTGTACAACTTCAGTAGAACCTCAGGTTTGTAAATAACTGGGGTCCCAGCACCGAGCCTTGCGGCACCCCACTAGTCACTGCCTGCCATTCTGAAAAGGACCCGTTAATTCCTACACTTTGCTTCCTGACTGCCAACCAGTTCTCTATCCATGTCAATACCCTACCCCCAATACCATGTGCTCTAATTTTGCACACTAATCTCATGTGTGGGACCTTGTCAAAGGCTTTTTGGAAGTCCAGATACACCACATCCACTGGCAGACACAAAATGCTGGAGTAACTAGCGGGACAGGCAGCATCTCTGGAGAGAAGGAATGGGTGACATTTTGGGTCGAGACCCTGCTTATCATATCATATCATATATATACAGCCGGAAACAGGCCTTTTCGGCCCACCAAGTCCGTGCCGCCCAGCGATCCCCGTACATTAACACTATCCTACACCCACTAGGGACAATTTTTACATTTACCCAGCCAATTAACCTACATACCTGTACGTCTTTGGAGTGTGGGAGGAAACCGAAGATCTCGGAGAAAACCCACGCAGGTCACGGGGAGAACGTACAAACTCCTTACAGTGCAGCACCCGTAGTCAGGATCGAACCTGAGTCTCCGGCGCTGCATTCGCTGTAAAGCAGCAACTCTACCGCTGTGCCACCGTGCCGCTCTTCAACCACTGGCTCTCCCTTGTCCATTCTACTTGTTACATCCTCAAAAAATTCCAGAAGATTATTCAAGCATGATTTCACCTTCATAAATCCATGCTGACTTTGACCGATCCTGTCACTGTTTTCCAAATACGCTGCTATAACATCTTTAACAATCAACTTAAGCATTTTCCCCACTACCGATGTACGGCTAACTGGTCTATAATTCCCTGTTTCCCCTCTCTCCTTGCTTAAAAAGTGGAGTTACAATGACTTCAATGTGATTTTAAATCATGCCACCTTGTTGTTTAATACATTTGTGTTTTTTTTTTAAACAGAGGATGCCCTGACAACGATATGCATAAGGGTTGTATTTTAATCCAATTGTGTCACACTTTTGCAAGTTTTTATGAAGGTACCACGACATTATGGTTGCATTCACTCATCTGATTACAACATTTTATTTATACGATAAAATCTCAAGTCATTAAAGTTCAGAGCGAAAGAATTTACGTCTTTTTTCAAACTTGTGCCCAAAAACAACACACAAGAACACCAGATTCTAAGTAAATCAATCAAAAGAAAAACGTTTTTTAGTGTAAATACAAATGCGGAGATGTTTTAAGGTATTAAAATAAATTGTGATATGTAGAAAAATGCAGTCTAAATCACAAACCTTAAACTCGATCAGTCGAGAACAAGATTGACAGTGTTTTTGATGTAAACCACCTTAAGTGATGCAAAGCAGTGCAATAAATCGGTTGCATAAACAGTCAGAAGTTTCTAACCTATTTTTATTTTTCTTAATCAAAACTTTATTAGCAATTACGCACAATGTCCCATTTCAAAATTTCGGTTAAACCAAGATAAAATTGCTGCCTACATTTTTTATTATTAAAGGCTATACAATTAGACTGGCCACGTTTCCAACTCTATGACTAAACCACCTAATCAAAACAAATCAACCAAAACAACGTTTACGCACGTCGTCTCGTTCACCCACCTTTAAAATTACAAATATTTTTCAGTATTTAAAAAAATCAAACTTTTTAAAAAAACACTTGACAATTACAAGCAAGCTCGACTGTGGAAAACCTCATGGGTTCGGTCTGACAACGTGTGCACTATTGATGTCCATAAATCAAATAAACCACTGATATTGCAGGCAAATCCAGATTAGTGAATATTTGATTGCCTTATTTTGTGTCGATTTTACTTTCGTCTGTGTAAAAATATATATTCTTCACGCAAATATGAAAACAATCTTCAACAACAATAATAGTTTATGTCTGTAAGATACATTTGGGTGTGTTTTCAAGTTAAATATTGCAAATGACAATGAATTACATTACGAACTGTCAGCATCTACAATTAGTTTTAACCACGCTCTCTTCAGAGCGTTGACCCGTCCCTTAAGCACTGCAGAGACCATATATTATTCTATTTTACAGATTAACATTGAAGCGAGAAAGGGAATTCATAAAGGATTTGGTATCGTACTGCCATCTTGCAATTAAGTATTTAAAACTACTTCCAAATAATGATTAATTCGACTAATTTATACGGAGAAGGAAACAAAGATTACCGGAATAAAACCAAACATAAACCGTGTACAGTATTTGATTTCGTCTCATCGGTCTCCTTTCATTTAACGTACAAATCGAACATGTTGATACAAATTGGGCATTGCGCCCCTCAGCCTGGACCAAAAAAACACTCAAAAAGCCTCGAGGTGTGTACTTTGACAGTTCTCCTGCGAGGAGTCCGTTGCGCAGATTCTATAACCGATATAAATTCTATAATATTTAAAACACAAAATTTGTGAAATATTAAGATTAATTCTGATCAGTTGTACTACGGGTCCAAATAAGCGAGCTGCACACAATAACCCTTAAAATCGAAAAGTATACAACGGAAGATACAGCAAAATGTGATTTTTTAAAAATAATTACAAATTTAGTTTTAATAAAAACATTCCGTTTCTGGGAGGAGTTCTAAATGTTTTATGCACATCCTCTTCGTCAAATTTTAGAAGTCGTTTAAGCACAAAATGATTACTCTCAGGGGGACTGGGAAAATATAAACTTTTCACAATAGCGGCTTAAATAAAGGGAGGGGAGAGGGTTTTTAAGTAGCCACAATGCATATGGTTGAATATTAAATTGCATGATATTGATCACAAATTAAACAAAACTGTTCGAAATTCGTTTATGATCAAAAGGAGAAACACCAGTGAAATGTTAGACATGTTAAAAATCAAATGTTTCACTTTTCAATGAAATAAATGTGGCAGATCAGCGACAACATAATGGAAAAAATATTTGATTTTTAGCAGATTACACAAATGTGGAGTATCCAGCAATTATCAAAACCAATCTGTCCTGTGGACAAGAGCAGCTATCATCATCAGATATATTTGGCGAAAGAAAAATGATAGTCGTTTCGGTGCCAATTTAATAAGTTTGCCTTTGCAACGAACAGTCACATTGAGCAAGTGGATATATATCATTACAACACACACACCACGCTTCAAAAACTCGCACATGTACGCCACAAACTGACTGAATTTACTCACCGAATACGGAGTAAATTACACTGACTGGAATATTGATCCCAGTAATTAAAAAAATGCAAAATCACTTTTTTAATATAACATTCACAAACAAGATATAAATTAATTAAAATAAAATCTCCGCCGGTATAGACTACTTACCCGAAGAACATGAAATCAAAAACACAACAAACGCAAGCTTGGTACCAGCTCCCATGATGAGTTTTTTCGGACAGCTTTAAGAAAATGGACTATTCAAAATAAAACGTTTCGCTTCCAAAGGAAATAAATTTCTATGCGGCTCCACAACGTCTCCTGACTAGTTACTGGCTGCGATCCACCTTTTTTCGTCTTCAGCAGGCAACTTCATTCAGAAAAGATGGGAATTTGAGGCACATCACTTCGGTCGTCTTTTTTCCCCACATACACACGATGAGTTGGGTTTGCTCAGAGCGCACGTTACAATAAAAATAATTAAACGCAATTTGCGTAAGGGAGGGGGGGGGGGGGCGAGGAAGGATTACAAGGAAAGAAAACGCCACAGTACAAATCCTCAGCTCGTTTGATGCGAATGGTGTGTTCGAAGTCTCCCGGAATTCATAATTAGCAAAGTAGGCCTAAGTCCAAAATGGCGTTGAGTTGTTTTTGTTTCCTCCCCCCTCCCCCTTTACACTTGCCGAGAAGTGATTTTTTTTCCACAAGAAGGCCCGCCTCCCAACCTGAGGGAGGGGGCTATGGTCCTGATTGACACCACATCTGCCCACTCACAACCTCGCATGCCTATCACATCATCCTGATCGACGTGGCTCTCGGCCATTCGCGATCGCCGACGGCAAAAAGGCGCGTGTATTATTGGAAGCCGACCAATCATCTTCATACGAAGTGGGCGGGACCTACGGTGAGCGTGTGTTTGTGTGAACCGTCACGGTTCAGGTCCGCTCAACCCAACTTGATAGCTGCGATTGACACGCATGTGATCCCACCCACAACCCCCCCCCTTCACACACACACAGCAGTGATTTGCCATGGTTGCAGAAGATTGGCTGCAGGAGAGGGCGGAGAAAATGCCAGATTTACGATAAAGATAATATTAAAGGAATCTGAGTCCTGGAAGGAAACGATTGCAAAACATGTTTGGGAGAGGTGCAAAACATTGGAATGTTGTTACATCGAGAAGTGCTGTTGCAGCTCAAGCATGATACCACAAAAGCTGTTACTTTCTTAAACATTACCAATAAAGATCGTTAAAGTTGCTGCATCGTTTTCATTGTTACACCAACCTGAAATAAACAATAGCCGTCCGTCCTTTCCTCTGTTGCATTTTTGTCGGGGCTAAGCCAAATCAAAGGTTCGAGTAACAAAATTCCTCATTTAACTCTCTCTTGTTGAAAATATATGCTCTCAATGCCAAAAACCTTAGGTTTTCAATGCAACACGTTACTTTTTTTTAAAGGGTTCCGGAGTATTATCAATGGGGCAGTCAACCGAGTCAGTTTTTTAATATTTTTATTTTATTTTAAGACTGGACGTTTTAAAATGTTAGTGTTCACCAGGTCGTTTTAAAATGCTAGCGTTCACCAGGTTTACAGGTTATTTTTTCTATCTCTCGGCTCGATCTTTCCCAGATAGGATTGTAGTTTGTTTCAGCCTTTCCGCCCTTTTTGTGCAAGTGGCAACTTCTAAAAAAATCTGTTCTTAAAATTCGAAGGAATATTTACTGAAGACATTTGAAACCCTTCGTTTAATTGCTGGTTAAGAATATGTGCAGGTGAAAAATAATGCATACATTTCTCAAGACTTGTCCAAACAGATATTTGATTAAAATGCTACCACGGGCATTAAGTGTTAGTAACCGATCTCTCTCTATTCCTGTTGAACAAAGAGGACGGGCGTGTGTGTGTTTGCATGTGATTGGGAGATAAACTAGAATCCCTGAGAGGGAGCCATTTCCTCGGTTACCCAGGTCCGGATCTGTATTTACTAACGCAGTGAACGGGAGAGTTTATTTCAATGGTGAGACAAGAGTCTGCAGATGCTGGACACGAGCAAAAAAACAACAACTGCTGGAGGAACTCAGCGGGTTAATCAGCATCCCTGGAGAGAAATTGACCTTTTGGGTCCCGACCCTAAGCGTAGTCGGACCATTTCCCTCCACAGATGCTGCCTGCCCTGTCGAGTTCCTCCAGCACTTTGCTTTTTGCTTAGTGTTCATTTAAATCTGCATTTAGATCAGTTTCCCTGTTTTTTTTGGCGCATGGACTGCAATTTCTAAAATGTTGTTTTATTAATTCACGGAAATGGAGCATAAATCATATCTATGTATTCAGTTGATTATTAATGAAAAAAAGCACTCCCAATTCCTCCATCTCAGAACACCATGTGCTTTCCCAAAGGACTTCTGGAAGAAAGGCAGGCAGTCAGGCTGATCAGATGCTTCACTGGCCCAGTCCCCAGACCTGTGTGCAGGAAAGGACATAATTGGGATGTGGCATTGAAAAGCAGGTCAGTTGTGGCATGGACAAGACAGTTCGGGATAGAGGGACAGATTATGGATCAGAAGGCTGTCATTCCAGCAACCAGATGCCAGAAAGGAATGAATCAGAGATTTGTGACTAGTAGAAGGGAATCTTTCATAGGTTGTGGGGGACATTGATATGGTTTCCCTACAACTGAAAATCGGGATAAGGCAGGGTGACCCAGGAGCTTGTGATCGGTTCTGACCTTTCTGTCCTGAGCCTCCTCCATTGTCAAAGTAAGGTCAAACGCAAATTGGAGCACCTCATATTTCACTTGGGCAGCTTACAACCCAGTGGTATGACTATTGATTTTTCTAAGGTATCACAAAAAGCTGGAGTTACTCAGCAGATCAGGCAGCATTACAGGAGAGAAGGAATGGATGACGTTTCGGGTCGAGACCCTTCTTCAGGCTGATGTCAGGGAAGGGGGCGGGACAAAGAAAGGATGTAGTTGGAGAAAGGAAGACAGTGGGAGAACTGGGAAGGGGGAGGGGAAAGAGAGAGACAGAGGAGCTATCTAAAGTTAGAGAAATCAATGTTCATACCGCTGGGGTGTAAGCTGCCCAAGCAAAATATGAGGTGCTGTTCCTCCAATTTGCGGTGGGCCTCACTATGACAATGGAGGAGGCCCATGACAGAACGGTCAGACTGGGAGTGGGAGGGGGAGTTGAAGTGCTGAGCCACCGGGAGATCAGGTTTGTTAAGGCGGTCTCTAACTTCAGGTAATCCTTACATCCCCCCTCCCTCCATCCCTCCCCCACCCAAGTCATACCAGCTTCAAAGTCATCTTTTTGAATCTCATTGTCTATACTCGTTTTCACATGGGCCACAGCTACCAATGGCCTGTTTCCTTTATCATCGTTACTCTTTTGCATATCTTTCATCCATTTGTTCTATATCTTTCAACATCACCGTCTATATCTCTTGTTTCTCTTTCCCCTGACTCAGTCTGAACAAAGGTCTCGACCCGAAACGTCACCAATTTCTTTTTTCTAGAGATGCAGTCTGCCCCTCTGAGTTACTCCATCTTTTTGTGTCTATCTTCTTGCGATTGGTTGTTGGGTTGTTGTTGAGTGGATGAGGTCATTAATTGGTTGTAGAAACAAGGAACTGCAGATGCCGGTAAATACACAAAAGGTCACAAAAGTGCTGGAGTAATTCAGCAGGTCAGGCAGCACTACTGGAGAACATGGATAGGTGACGCTTCAGGCCGAGACCCTTCTTCAGACTAGAAGTCAGTCAGAAGACCGCAAAAGGGACTTAACCTGGAACGTCACCTATCCATGTTTTTCAGAGATGTTGTCTGACCTGCTGAGTTACTCCAGTACTTTGTGATACCTTCGATTTGTACCAGCATCTGCAGTTATTTTCCTCCAGTACTTTCTGTCATAAGTTCAGTTGATCATTTCCTGGGGTAAGGAGATTAGTGGATGGAAATGGTCAGATTAGGATCACGAGGGTTGGACATGCCTGGGTTCAATACCTTGGTGAAGGGGATGGTGGAGTCTAGACACAACGGAGAACAGGTACGTACATTAATTAAAAGGGGCCTACCAAAGTCTGGTTTCCAACACAAACACGTCTTCTCTGAACTGTGAGTACATTGCAAATAGTGCCCAACAATAGGTACACTTTATAGCCACATGCACAACCAAAAGTAAAAACACCTCATCATGTGATTCATGACAAGAAATGCCAAGTTAAATTTTTGGAGTGATGCAATTTGGCTAAAAAAACCCCATCTGAATCACGTTCTAGTCTAGAAAAGAAAAATCACTCTCATACACATGACACAAAACAGAAAAGTTCTGTATGATTAAATTCCTTGGCCCATATATTTTAACGTTTTTGAGATCCTGCGATTTGTACTGAAAATAGTGCAGGGAAGCTTCCGACTTCCGATTGGTAAAGAGAATAATGGTTTGTCGTGTTAGTGTTATGTCACTAGAAATGTAATAAAAGTTATAGGTATTTATTTTGGCGCTATTAGTGATTGTATAACTCAAAGATTAAATTGGAATAAATATATATTTTAAAATCTGATTATAAAGTCTCATTATATTTAGCTTATTGATGTGATAATTATTTTCTACTGTGATGCTTTGTATAGTTAACACAATTTTGACGCAATGCGAGTGTGCCACAAGAATAAACCATTGTATAAAATAATTACTCATTTAGTCAAGAACTTAGTTTGTTCACACTTTAGATACATTCTAAATCCCATTCTATTTTGGTGAAAAAGAATATCAACTTTATGTGTAAGAATATCAACTTTCTGCGATTATTGACTAATTTTTTATGCGAGGACCACTTTCCTGTCCTAACAACATATAACTTCTTCCCTTAATATCTAGAAACCTATACACTGAGCCTCCATTGTTTGTTTAAGAAGGAACTGCAGATGCTGGTTTAAACTGAAGATAAACACAGAAAACTGGAGTAACTTAACGGGACAGGCAGCATCTCTAGAGAGAAGAAATGGGTGACGTTTCGGGTCGAGACCCATGGGTCTCGATCCGAAACGTCATCCATTCCTTCTCTCCAGAGATGCTGTCTGTCCCGCTGAGTTACTCCAGCTTTTTGTGTCTATCTCCATTGTTTTTTGGTTAGTTTAGTCTTTGTTTATTGTCACTTGTTCGGAGGTACAGTTAAAAACTTTTGTGTCGCGTGCTATCCAATTCAGTTCCCGATGGTCAATGAAATTTCACCTCATCTGGGTTCAAAATATCTGACTCCTTATGTTGAGATTGTGATCCTTGGTTCTACATACCCCAAGCACCCCTGCTTAAACCTTTTGAAGTGTAGTTAGAATGTTTTATTTTTCAATGAGATCTGACTTTAATTTCCCCAAACTCTGGAGAGAGTATAGGTGCACCTTGCTTAATCTCTCCTGATGGCACAAACCTTCTTGTTGTGTATAAGAATATGATATGCATATTGAATGACTTGCGCGATTGTATGCATGTGCAGGGGAGACTCAAGATGGCGATAACACGACAACAGCACGTTTAAATACTTGTGTGTTCCGAGTTTTATTCTGAATCCGATTGCAGCACAAATACATAACAATTTGGCGACGAGGATGGGATTCCTCTAACAGGAACAGTATTGTGGTCAATTTGAAGCTTTTCTCACGACCGGACATGAAGTTAATGATGCGTTGTGTATTTGGAAACTTCGCCGCAAATGTTCGCACTCCATCGATGCAACCTACCATACAAGCAGTACTGTAGCCGTGCAGCGCAGCTCATCGAATCAGCCTATAGCCAGCAGAACATCAATTGTGTTCGCTTGCCAGTATTGAGTTTCCAGTGCCCATGGCCCAAGTCCAGCCGCCGCCATCTTGTCATCAGCAACCGCCACCGATGACGAGAATCCAAGTATCCGAGTATCCGAGAGCAGACCAGCGCCGGTGATAACGTTAGAACACATCTTTAAGCAGTGCAGCCCTGACGTGGTCAACTAGCCCAGCCGTAGGTCTACCGGGTCGCCCAGCCAGTAACATCGCGTGGCCTGAAAGTGAGATGGTGCCAGCAGTAGCATCAGCCAGCAAAGCCAGCCCAGGAGGCCAGCCCGAGAAGTCACTGATTCACCTGAGTCCAGAGACAGTTTGGTCTACAGTCAAGTCGACCGGTGAATTCATCGCAGCAAGAGCATTACGATCCAGCCAAAACCATCCTGCTCCAAACGGATGCAAGCCCCTATGGCTTAGGTGCTGTGATAAGCCATGTTGAATCAGATGGACAAGAACGCCCGTTAGCTTTCGCATCACGCACTCTCAAGCCCAGCGAAGTGAACTACGCATAATATGAAAAGGAAGGTTTATCCATAATCTTCAGACTGAAGAAGTTCCACAAGCAGTTACATGGAAGGTCTTTCACCATTGTGACTGATCACAAGTCTCTGATGGGACTCTTTGGAGACCACAAGCCTGCCAGTCCGATGGCCTCTGCTCGCGTAGCAAGATGGCATATGATCTTGTCTGCCTACAGTCACAAGATAGTTCATCGAAAAGGCAAGAAACACCAGAATGCAGATGCATTGTCGCGCTTGCCGATCCATGAAGAGGACTCTTCATGGAATCATCCGGAGCTTGCCGAGCTTGATGAAGCACCAGAGACACGCATCAACATGCTCACCAATCTGGACACATGCCCTGTTGATGCACAGGAAGTAAAGAGAGTCAGCATAGTCCTGTTGAATCCCCAATCCATCCATGGGAGTTCCCTGAGAGACCGTGGGAGTAGAATTCACTGTCACTATGCCAGCATCAACAATGAGAATGTGCTGATTGTGGTCGATGCTCACAGCAAATTGATTGAAGCCATTCGGGTGAAACACGCAACAGCAGCAGCAACAGTGATTGCCCTGAGGCGGTTGTTTGCAACTCATGGGTTACCAGAAACAGTGGTCACAGACAACGGTACGCAGTTTATGTCTGTAGAATTTGCCAAGTTCCTCAGCAGCAATAACATCTGCCACATTCAAACATCACCCAAGCACCCGTCCAGCAACGGACTAGCAGAAAGAGGGATACAAACGGTGAAAGCAGGTGTGAAGAAAGGAAAAGTATCAGACCTGCGACTAAAGATCCAGAAGTTCTTGCTGACATACAGAGTCACACCTCAAGGAACGACTGGAAAGTCACCCAGTGAACTGATGTTCGGACGAAAGATCCGCACTAAACTTGACAGTCTGCGACCCGATCTCAGCAAAACTGATCGAAGGAAGCAAGCCTCAATGAAACAGGCAGCAGATCGAGGAAGCAAGAAGCGAGTCTTTGATGTGAATGATCATGTCATGGCCAAGAACTTTACATCAGGTCCCACTTGGCTTTACGGAATGATAGCAGAAGTCATCAATGAAGTCCTGTACAATGTAAAGTTGAGTGAGGGAAGAGTCGTTCATCAGCATGTCGATCAAATGGGAGCGTACTTGCCGAAAGGTGACGAACACACCAACTTCCAACAAAGAGAAGTGGTCAACCAAGCGAGGAGCCACTGATAGTTCTGCCAACTCCAACTGTAGGTGTAGATCCTGAAGGCACCCCAGATGGTGTAGATCCTGAAAGCACTTCAGAGAGTAACGAACCTGATATCCATAGTGATAACACAACATCACAACCAGAGCCTGATATTTCAGAACACATGAAAAATCCAACACAGACAGACGCATGTCTAATAGAACTACAAGAACACCTAAAAGATTTGATGATTTTGTTCTTTATAAGTGAACCTACATATACACAAAGCAATGTGTCATGTATTCTGTTTGTCACACCTTGTAGTTACGATATGCAGGTCTATTGTTTGATATTATGTGACTTTAGACATAATAATCTGATTTTAAATTTGCTGAAAAGGGCATTTTAATATTACAGAAATGTAAAATTAATCCCAAACTGAATTCCAGTTTGCTGAAACTGAAATTGATGTGGTGTTTTGTTCATCCTTACAGAAGAGTCTGAAGGTATGAATTGCAGAAAGACAAAGATATTTGACCTGTAAGCATTTTTATAAAGATTTTCCAGGATTACACCAACTTTTCAAATTTCCCATTATTAGTAAAATCTCTGTATATTTTACATAATAGCTTTTTGATATTTCTTTTGATGTAACGTTTTGGAAATTTGGGGAAAAATTGAAAATGCTGAAAATTGAAACTTGTAAGAGAATTGTAATGATTAAATTACTTGCATTTAATTGAACCAGTGCAGGTTGCACAGAAAAGCAATGATCTCAGCTCACTATCATAGTTAGTGTCAAGCCTGCGGTAACCGTTCTATTATTATTATCATCCTTAGCGCTTATCCATTGGGTGTTATTTTGTGAATGGCTAGCACCAACTGAAAACAGCTGGTGTTTATTGAATCCACATCTGTAGCTTTTGAAGGGGAGGTGCTCCAACAGTTAGCGGAAATTTTGCAGTGTTTAAAAAGTAAGGGGGGGAAGCCACAATGAAGCAGTTAGCCACAATATCCAGTTAGAGGCTAACTGGATATTTCAACATAACTCCTGATGACTTGGTGATTCCAATGAAGGGCAGAAAGATCACCTCAGCCTATGACCCTTGGAACCCATTTTGATTGCTGATGACGAGGCAGTGGGAAGAAGTTACTGATAGGTTAACATCATGAGTGAAGCACCCAGGATATTGTCGCAGAGCTAGAAAAACTTTAATGACTTCCCACAAATTCAGAGTGAGACAAATTATATCCCCCAAATCAGCTCAAATATTGTTCCATGCAATGCACCCTCCTCATTTATCTAACAGTCTTTTTCAGTCATAATGCATGTTTGACATTTATGTGCCCCATTACACCCGCATAGGTTCATCATTATTATAATACTCACATCCAGTTTGCTTAGTTTAAACATACACACCCATGTATTTAACCATGCCAAGCACGCCCACATTCTTGGGCACTCTCCAACATTCCTCCTGCACACAATTAATCCCAGCAGATTGATAAGGGGTAGGGCCATATCTGGCGTTATCAATGCCCCATTTTAAGAAGGATTGGAGAACTTAGAAAATCATCTCAGTGACATAGCAATTAGATCTGCTCCTTAATAGCTCTGTGGACCTAGATTCGACCCTGACCCTTAGGTGCTCTGCGTGTGGAGTTTAAATATTCTTTCCTTGGTTGAGTGGATCCCTTGGGTGCTCTGGTTTCCTTTGACATCCCAGAGATATCCTGGAAGTTTAATTGGACACTACAAATTATACCCGGTGTAGTAAGTAGCAAAGTATCAAATTGGTTGATGGGCTCGTGAGAAGGATTCAGTTGCTGGGGCACAGTGGAATAAGACATGGGGCAATTGGACTGATGGAACAATTGGTGATGCTGCTTGGAATACCTCCTGATAGATCCTGCAAACCATATTCAGTTCTGACCTCCAGTGCCATGTGTGAGATGTTTGAACATTTCCCCAGTGACTTTGTGGGCTTCCCCAACATCCTGAAGAAGTGCAGGTTAATAGGTTAATTGGCCATTGTAAATTGTTCCTGATTTGGTGATGAATGGTAAAATCTAGGAATGTGGAAGCAATAGGTTACAGGGCCAAAATCACCCCCATCGATGCTGTAAGGAAAAGTGGAAATCTCAGGCCCTTGGCAAGTTATGCCAGGAACTCCAACATCAAGTTCAGGTCACGTTGGTCAGTTGAGAAGTTCTGCTGCCTTTATTGTGGGAATTACTCAGCACAGTGTGCCATTTCTACCAGATATTACAAGTATAGGAAGGTGCATTGCTGCTGTATGCAAAACTGAACAGAGCAAAGGAAGACTACACAATAGTTTAGTTTAGTTTAGAGAACAACTCTCAAGCAACTTGGTTGTGTTCAGGATAAAGCGACCCAGTTGATAGCCATCCCAACTATCACCCTAAATATTCATGTTGTTAACTATTGACACAGAGTGACTGCAGTGCTTACTATGCACAAAAAACACTGCAGTTAGAATAGACGACTACGATAGCATCTTCCAACTGGCCATCTTTACTACCATGGAGGACAAGGACAGGAAGTGCTTGGAATACCACCACCTGCATGTTGCCCTCCAAGTTGCACATCAACCTGACTTGGAATTACATCTCCAATCCTTCATCGTCACTGGTCTAAATCCTGGAACTCTTACACAAATAGTATTGTGGGAGTACCAGCACCAGATGACAGCAGAGATTCAAGATTTACCACCATCTTCAAAGGGGCGATTAGATATGGAAAATAAATGCTGGCCTTTTCAATGATGCCTTGACCCTGATGATGATTGTATTTTTAAGTATGTTCTCTAATTCGATGTGATTCTGGATCAAGGCACCTTGCTTTTCTTTTATCGTCACTAATGGCATCTATCACATATTTCTTGCATTGGTCATTCACCTCAGCACTTTGCAAATATTCATGTTATGGCTTTCTACTGTAATTGTTCGTTTAGATCGTTGCTGGTTGCTATGGGGCGGCATGGTTGCACAGCGGTAGAGTTGCTGCCTTACAGCGCCAGAGACCTGGGCTCGATCCTGACTACAGGTGCTGTCTGTATGAAGTTTGTACTTCTCCCTGTATGGGTTTTCGCCAGGTGCTCCAGTTTCCTCTCACTCTCTAAAGACATACAAATTTGTAGGTTAATTGGCTTAGTAAAATTGTAAATTGTCCCTGGTCACAAACTCATCAGGAAGGCTGGCTCCGTTCCTGGGGGCGGAGTTGTATTCCTGGGAGGTGGTCTAGGAAGGGAGGATGCTCCTCAAACTGTGGAGCATTCTGGACAATACAGCTCACCCCCTCCATGACACACTGGTCAACCTGAGGAGTACCTTCAGCAACAGACTGGTTCCATCAAGATGCAGGACAGAACGCCACAGGAGATCCTTCTTCCATGTGGCTATCAAACTTTACAACTCCTCCCCCTTCTGTCGTGGGGTAGACTGAGACTGACTCCCCCCCCCAATCTTTGCACATCCCCCAAACCTTTCCACTCGTCACTTTAATTTCATGTCTCATGTATTTTGTGTTTTTATGACTGTTGGCAGATCAATTTCTCTCCTGGGATAAATAAGGTTCTATCATCGTATCGTATTGTATCATAGTAGGTGTAGGATAGTGTTAGTGTGTGTGTGTCGCTGGTTGGTGTGAACTCGGTGGGCTGAAGGGCCTGTTATGGCTTTCCACAGAAGGCGCTGCCTCAAAAACACAACTGATATCATCAGAGACGCACACCACCCAGTCACGCTTACACCGTGCTACTACCATTGGGAAGAAGGTACAGGAGCCTGCAAACCGTGACATCTAGGTTCAAATACAGCTTCTTTCCAGCAACCATCAGACTCTTGAATACTGCACAGCACTAACCACTACCTCAGCAACTATAATCTACTATGGACTTTGTTTTCGTTACATACATAGACTTTAGTTTTGAATTATTATGGTCTAGTTACCTAGTATTACTAATTAACAATTTATTATGTTTTTAATAATTGTATATTTATTGCATTAAAGGGCCTATTAAGCTGCAGCAGGCAAGAATTTCAATGTTCCATTGTTGATACATATGACAATTAAACACTCTTGACACGACTCCACGGTCATCACCTATCAAATAGACAGGTTTACTGCTGCATTGCTTCATCAACTGCTTCTCCAGCACTTCCCTCTGACACCAATTCCAAAATAATGTTTGTGACAGCAGGTTTCATTAATAACTATTGCAGCTGGGGTTTTTTTCCGAACTTCAATAATCAGAAGATTAATTATGCGATTGAAAGTGAGATTTCGGTGGCTTCTGGAAAATTGCTGTGACTATAATGCTGGAGACTTGAAAGTGTCTTAGTCAATTTTTCATGCTAAATGTGATACACTGAATGAATGTGTTTGCTAGGTATCTAGCAGCAGTAATAAATTCTGATTAATGTGGAAATAATTAAACACCTTGTTTTCCACTTTAAGTGTTGAATGCTTGGATGTTTAATGGGTTTAATCCTGAAGCTTCCCTTAGGTGGTAGTATATATTTTACATGCTCCAGTTAATAATCGTGTTCAGTCCAGGTGTAACAACCAAGTTAATATGAAATTTCCAGAACTATTGCTCTTGCATTCAACATTCAATATAGCTTCAAGAGAGAGGGCAAGTTGGATGGATCAGTATTGGGTGCAACCTGTTATCTTTTTATGCCTCCGCTCATGACTAGATTGTAACAATAAAGCCTCTGGCTAAACCAGATCTTATTTTATGACAATATGAAACCCTGAATATGAAATAATACTCATTTTTTGCATTAGTCCGAGGGTACTTTATGAATCTGAAAGGCTGTAAGGTGCCATGTTCCTGCTAAACTTATATTTGAGAGAGACATAGCAAATATGATGGTGATTAGATACAACTGACAGGAAATGACCAGAAGAGAGAAAAAGCCCCCCACAGATGGGACTGCTATGGATGAGGCTTTATTATCAGTCACCCAGTGACAATTGGATATAATTGTAGCATTCTTCAACTGAGTCCTGACAGGCACTATTGAAATGCCTGGGAGGCATTGCTGAATGTCTAATCTGCTTCTTTACAGAGCTGATGCAGTCTTACGATGAAGAGACGATCCTTCACCTCAGCTGATGACCACTGGGTATTTTCAAACATTCCGGCAATTCTTGCTGTAGATTTTCATTAATTTGATGCCTTCTGCTGGCTTGAAGGATGGCAGCCACCTTCCTGAATAAATTGATCAAAAATGCATCAGTTTCCGTCTTCTTGGAACATACATTACAAATGGCAATGACAGAAGAAGCGTAGGCACATGGACTGAAGTAAACACATAAAATAAGAATTATTTCCAATAATCACCAAAGAGGTGGAGCACAGCACAATTTCCATTCAATAAAACCACCATTCTCCATTCCCTCAATCCCCATTAGGCTACGAGGATGATATCTTTGCATACTCTTTCCAACCGTATATCCTCCGAACTATTGGAATACTGGAAATGCTGCTTTCAAATGCTAATTATCTTTTATGTGATGGCTCCACTGGAGACATGGAGATTGATGACCTGGTCATCGAATGCTGGTGACTTTAAGGATGCATTACTGCAATTAACTCTTGTCATTTCCGAAATGGAAACGCTCAAGAAGCCATAAGCATAGGCATTCTTACTGTGGATTATCCCCAGAAATAACATACCAACATTTGAAACAATACAATGAGAAAATTCCTGTAACATACAGACGTTGCATATTGCATACGGCAGTGCTTTGAAAAGCAGTTGTGAGAAGGTAGCCATTCTCTGAGAGTGAGTAATGTCATGCATACTGGTGTTCCGTCCTCTCACCCCATGTCATGGATTGAAGTTGAAAAGAGCCTGGTTTTACACAATTCCCAGTTCCAAGCAAGAGGAAATGACGAATGTTTATTTTTTGCTTGACGATATGGATATGGGGTTGAGAGGAGTTGAGAGGGAAAGATAGATCAGCCATGATTGAATGGCGGAGGAGACTTGGTGGGCTGAATGGCCAAATTCTGCTCCGAGAACTTATGAACATATACTGACACCAATTCACAAGCATGCAACCACTCCAGCTCTATCCTGCCCTCTCTCCCCCCCCCCCCCCCCACCCCCCTTTCACCTACATCCCTCCCTCTGCCTTTACATTTCACTCCTCCTCTCGCCTTGTCTGGCACCCTAATGTCTCCTTTTCATCTCCAACTTTCTTCCATCTGCCAGTCTACGTCACCCATTCCTTCTCTCCAGATATGCTGCTTGTCCCGCTGAGTTGCTATAGCATTTTGTGTCTATCTTCAGTTTAAACCAGCATCTGCAGTTCCTTCCAACATACTCTCTACATCATATCCTTGTTGAGATGTTATGTGTTTGCTTTTCACTTCAGTACTCGAGTAAGTACTATAGTCGACTTTCATTGAAATCAAGATGTACAGCAAAATATTTATTTATTCCCTAAAATCTTATGGATTAACTTAGGCTTGTGATGGGTAATGTACAGTATATCAGCAGAGTTTTAATTATCATTCTGCCGAAATGTTTATTAGGCATTCCAAAGGTCAATTACTTTTATTGATACCTGCCACTGAAGTGAGTAAGTTTAAATATTAACAGGGCAACGATTTTAACACCCAAGGAAAAAGGGCAGTATTCAACAGGCCATATCTTTACAAAGTTTGCAGGAAAAATTATGTCAATGTTTTATTTACATTTAATAGTTTATTAAAGGCAGGTTTTAATCTTTCTGTCTCTGGTAGTTTGTCTCATTAATTCAAGACAAATATTGTTTCTGAGCTCATCCTATAAAGAAAAAGCTGTTTGGTATTTATGCCAGGGGTGGTCTATATTCGCCCCTAAAACAGGACAGCTCACTGGAGCTGTCCTTTCAAAGCCAGTGAGATATTGTAAATCAATAAAAAGAAGCCATTTCCAATCTACTCAGGGACACCAGGAGAAATCGTGGGTGAAAATAGTTGGAACAGTTCCCTACTGGTTCAACTCCCCCAGAGTAGAAGGAAAATGATAAATTTACAATAAGATATTGACTAAGAAAAATAAAATGCATGGAAAGTTTAAATGGAACACATACAAACACTGTACAGATTTATTTTCTGGAGAAGTGAACTGTGGGGGTGGCACTGCGGCGCAGCGGTACATTTGCTGCCGTACAGTGCCTGAGACCCGGGTTCGATTCTGACTATGGGTGCTGTCTGTACGGAGTTTGTACGTTCTTCCTGTGACCGTGTGGGTTTTCACCGAGTGCTCCGGTTTCCTCCCACACTCCAATGTCGTGCAGGTTTGTATGTCAATTGGCTTCTGTAAATTGTCCCGAGTGTGTAGGATAGTGCTGGTGTACAGGTAATTGCTCATCGGCGTGGATGGACCTGGTGGGTTGAAGTGTCTGCTTCCAAACTGTGTCTCAAAAGTCGTAAGTGAAATTTTGATCTGTGAACAGGAAAATCTATCGATACTACGTGTTTTTGAAGGAATGTTTTGTCCAAGATTGGGTTACGGTGTCATAGCTCCTAATCATTGATCTGGGAACCTAGAGAAATTTTGCTTCACTGGGAGGCGAGAACGGAACCAGCTTTTAAATATAGTAAGCAATTGCTTTATAAAGGTTTTGTATCTTTATGACGCAGCAAAATAAATGTTAATCAAAAGATAAACTGATTTTGTTTGGTTTTCTTTCGATACGAAGCAGAAAAATACACTGTCAGCTTTGCTGCTGTGCAGACTAACTGCATTGCTCATTGAATATGTATCAAGCAATAACATCCTCATACATCTGCTCTATGGCTGCTTGTTTGATTTACTGCTGGTATCTGCTGCACACTATTTTTGTCCTGCTGTTTCAAGGACTGCCGCTCCTCTCCATAGCTTCTTTTTGCAGTTTTCACCAAAGCATGCAGTAAATCCTTCTCTCAGTTGTAGAAGTTTGTTTTTGAAGAAGACTCAAGTTTTTTTATCAAAGGTTCTAGTTTGCGGATGCACATGTTATCCTTTGCGTATTTTCTAGAAGCCATATTCTAGAATCCAGCCTTCAATAAATTACCTCCTCTCTCAGACAGCCATGGGACTCCTGCCTTTGTTAGAAGGACATCTGGTTTAGTTTAGTGTAGTTTAGAGATACAGCAGGGAATCAGGCCATTCGGCCCACCGAGTCTGTATTGACAGGCGATCACCGGTACACTAATTCTATCCTACACACTAGGGACAATTTATAGAAGCCAATTAACCTACAAACCTGCATGTCTTTGGGATGTGGGAGGAAACCGGAGCACTGGGAGAAAACCCGCGCGGTCACAGGGAAAAATAGAAACATAGAAAATAGGTACAGGAGCAGGCCATTCGGCCCTTCGAGCCATTCAATATGATCATGGCTGATCATCCAAAATTAGTACCCCGTTCCTGCTTTGTCCCCATATCCCTTAATTCCGTTAGCGCTAAGAGTTATATCTAACTCTCTCTTGAATTGGCTTCCATTGCATTCTGGGAGAATGTACAAACTCTGCACAGCCATTCACCCGTAGTCAGGATCAAATCCAGGTTTCTGGCACTGCAAGGCAGGAGGTCTACTACTGCAAGCTGTGCTGCCCTTGAGCTCTTTGGGAGCTATACTTTAGATTCTGATGGAAATTGTGCACAATTTGCAAGTTAATATTAAGGTAAATTCACATAAGATTGTGGTCCAGGAATGCAGACTTGATAAACGTATCCTTTCAGTGAAAGTGGTGTTCGGCTCTATAAATCTGTTTTGAAAGTCTGACAAGTAGGCAGTTTTGTGACATTGATCAGGATGCATCACTGATATGATGCCAGTACTGCCACATTGACACACTGTCTGCAGTTAATGTTATTGACCTCATGCATGACAGGACTTGTTCAGCAGCAGGATTGACTGCATACTGGTATTATCAAAAGGAATCACAAACTTCTTGCAGGTTGTAGTATGTTTGATACTGCACTGTGGAATCTTACATATTCTGAAGCCAGTGTGGATTGTGGGCCAAAAAGCCTGTTTCCACATTGTACTGAGAGAATCAAGGAACATATTTATTTCATGCGGCAACCAGCTTTAAAAGGATTCTTGACTAGGATGCATACAATGTTCCAATTGTCTGTTATGGGAACGTATATGACATAGTTGCCAAAAATAACAATAAACTTAAAGCATCAATTACTTTACAGAAATCAAGATAGTTATACTGAACAAATTTTAGACATTAGACTTTGGAGATACAGCTTGGGAACAGGCACTTCGTCCCACCGAATCCGTGCTGATCAGCGATAACCATACACTAGCACTATCCCACACACTAGGAACAATTTACAATTAACAGAAGCCAATTAGCCTACAAACATGCACATCTTTGGAGCGTGGAGGAAACCGGAGCACTCGGAGAAAACCCACGCAGTCACAGGGAAAACGTTAAAAAACTCCGTACAGACAGCTCAGGATTGGACCTGGGTCGCTGACACCATAATGCAGCAACTCCCCCGCTGCACCATTGTGCTGTCCCTGATGTTAAACAGCATGAATATACTATAATCGAAGATAAACTTATTTAGTTGAAGAAATTATATACGGGATAGGTGAGCTCCTTTACAGTCATGAAATAATGATTCTGCTTTTGTTATCTGCTCACTTTGTTAACCTAGATGTCCTTAAAAGAGCAGCCTTTCACCTGAAGCACTCCTTGTGTTTCCTGAGATTTAGGATAATCTGTACCTTACCAAATCCAGAAAGTTATCTCTGCGGCTTCCCTGCATTTAGATCCTGGGACTTCTATAATTATCCTCTGTTCTATTTTCCCTTTAAAGGATTTTCCTTTGAATTATGTTTTTTTTAGTTTAGTTTAGTTTAGTTTAGTTTAGTTTAGTTTAGTTTAGTTTAGTTTAGTTTAGTTTAGTTTAGTTTAGTTTAGTTTAGTTTAGTTTAGTTTAGTTTAGTTTAGTTTAGTTTAGTTTAGTTTAGTTTAGTTTAGTTTAGTTTAGTTTAGTTTAGTTTAGAGATACAGTACGGAAACAGACCTTCCGGCACACTGAGTCCACACTCGCCAGTGATTCCCAAAGTAACACTGCCCAACACCCACTAGGGACAATTTTAATTTTTTTATACCAAGCCAATTAACCTACAAACCTGTTTATTCACAAAATGCTGGAGTAACTCAGCAGGTCAGGCAGCATCTCGGGAGAGAAGGAATGGGTGACGTTTCGGGTCGAGACCCTTCTTCAGTCTCAGAAGGGTCTACAAACCTGTATGTCTTTGGAGTGTGGGAGGAAACTGAAGATCTCGGAGAAAACCCATGCAGGTCAAGGGGAGAATGTACAACCTACATACAGACAAGCACCCATAATTAGGATCAAACCCAGTCTCTGGCGCTGTAAGGCAGTAGGTCTACCTCTGCGCCACTGTGCCGCCCAAAAAACCCTCAGTCAAACTGACTGCACAACCACACTTTCTTCTCCCAGCAAATTCAAGCACCTCCTACAGAATATATGCTCTTCAACCTTAACCAAACTCAGTCTTAATTTGTGTAACCTTAACTGCAAGTGAAGTATTTTGTGGTAAAGAATCCCACAGGGAAGAGTGATCACAACATGCTAGAATTTCAAATTCAGTTTGAGCGTGTGAATCGGAGGTCTGAAACCAGTCTCCTAAATTTAATTAAAGACAATTATAGCAGCATGATGACAAGAGTTGGGTAAAGTGGTCTAGGAGAATAGATTAAAGGGTAAGTTGGTAAATCCGCAGTAGCAGACATCTAAAGAGCCATTTCATAAATCTGAGCAAACGTATATTCCAGTGAGCAGTAAGGTTCTATGAAAGGAATGCAGCTAAATAAGGAAGCCAAGGATAATAACAAATTGAGGGAAAATGTGTATAATGTCAGAAGATTAGTGGTACGCCAGACGATGGGGACGTTTTTTGAGCACAAATTGTAAAGACGAAGAGTATGAGAGGACACTGGCAAATAACATAAACATTTATGGTAAGAGATTCTACAGGAATATAAGAAAGAGGATTAGCTAAATTAAACTTAAGTAAAGTTCTTTAGAGAGTGCTGGGGGGGGGTGTCAACTCATTTATATTTGTTGATGAATAAAGGGACCGATTGCAATGCTGATGATACAAGAATAGCCGAGTTACAAGTTGTAAGTAGGAAACAAGGAGCCAACAAACTGATATATGTACACTAAGTGAGCGGGGAAGAAGTTGGCAACTCATTGCGTGCTGGTCCGAGAGAAGGATCTGCTATCATACCATACACCATACACATACAGCCGGAAACAGGCCTTTTCGGCCCACCAAGTCCGTGCCGCCCAACGATCCCCGTACATTAACACTATCCTACACCCACTAGGGACAATTTTTACATTTACCCAGCCAATTAACCTACATACCTGTACGTCTTTGGAGTGTGGGAGGAAACCGAAGATCTCGGAGAAAACCCACGCAGGTCACGGGGAGAACGTACAAACTCCTTACAGTGCAGCACCCGTAGTCAGGATCGAACCTGAGTCTCCGGCGCTGCATTCGCTGTAAAGCAGCAACTCTACCGCTGTGCTATCGTCTGATACAATCGCCCTACCCTTTTAAATTTATTTCCCATGTGTAAATCTAGATTCTACACTCTGTATCTTTCCCTTCACTGATGTGTAGTGGAGATGAATGGTGATTTCTTTCATTTCCAGTAACTCCTGCATTCCTTCTATCCCCCCCTTCCCCAGCCTAGTCACCCTACTAGTTCAACTGTTTGCACCCCTGGATCCCTTTGTTATCTCCTCTTCCCTAGGTGATTGATATGGTGGATGATTAGAGAATGGTTCTTTAAGGGGGTATCGAGATCTATGGGCATTGTTTCAGAATAAGGTGTCACCCTTTTCAAATGGAGATGAGGGTGATTTCTTTTTAGACAGTAGACAATAGACAATAGGTGCAGGAGTAGGCCATTCGGCCCTTCGAGCCAGCACCGCCACTCAATGTGATCATGGCTGATCATTCTCAATCAGTACTCCGTTCCTGCCTTCTCCCCATACCCCCTGACTCCGCTATCCTTAAGAGCTCTATCTAGCTCTCTCTTGAATGCATTCAGAGAATTGGCCTCCACTGCCTTCTGAGGCAGAGAATTCCACAGATTCACAACTCTCTGACTGAAAAAGTTTTTCCTCATCTCCGTTCTAAATGGCCTACCCCTTATTCTTAAACTGTGGTGTTCTCTTTGGAGTTAATCTTTGGAGTTCTCAAACTCAGAGAGCTGTGGATTTGTTCACTAAATATGGCCAAGGTGGAGATGGACAGACAATTAAACATAAAAGGGTAAGGGGGCCAGTGGGAAGTGGTGCTGAGATGAAGATTGGGTTGCCCATGATTTTATAAATTACAGAACTGCAAAAAAAGAGTTGACTAACCCTGTTCTGTTCCCATTTATGTTCTTGTCTTGTTCAGTGATTTCTCTGAATCTTTGAAAATCTTTCCTTTATCCTGCTTCCCAATGAACTTTAGTAACCCATGACAACCGGTTCCCAGCTTTCTGTCGGGGCAAAGCATATTCACTTTAAACTAGGTACAATTGTCAATCGACCTTTTGTAATCATTGGATTCCACTATGACTGGGCTATTCTTTCCCCAGGCACTGTTGCAATGCTCAGGGCTACTTGTTCTTCAAGTAGCAGTAGCTTCTATACTGTCTGCTCTGCCTGCCTTGAAGCACCCCTCATTAGTTCCATATCACATAGTTCTTCTATTTCCACAGCCTTTCTTTCCTCAGATTTGTGGAATTCCTTGGAACTTCAGAAGGACCTTTCAACTTGTTCTGTGTTGCTCTTTAACATTTGTGGCAGTGCCCTACCAGCAACTCACTGTATTCTCCTGACATTTCTATTGCTGCTCCTTCCAGCAAGAGACTGCTTGACATCTGATCTATTTCTTACCTTGCATATCAAAAGAGGAGTAGGTGCCGATGATAGTAAAGAAGACCTATATATCACCATTCTCGTTTCTTCAGCTCTGGGCTTAATGCTTAAACAGAATATGTGTGCTTCAATTATTTGCAACTAGTCCTGTCCAGCGCTCTTGGATTCTAGGTATAGTTACAAGGTTATAAACAAATCAACTTTCCTGCATTCATGTACAACAGGGCACTATCGCTGCTCCATCGAGAGTGTGCTGGCATACTGTATAACCACATGGTATGCCAGCTGCTCAGAAAAGGACAGGAAGGCCCTTCAGAGGGTCATCACGACGGCCCAGAAGATCATCGGCTGCTCACTGCCCTCCCTGGAGCACCTGTTCAGCCTACGCTGCCTCAGTAGAGCAGGCAAAATAATAAAAGATCCATCCCACCCCGGCCACCGTCTGTTTGTTCATCTGCCCTCTGGTCGACGTTTCAGGTCGATCAAATCCCGAACAAACAGACTTAAGAACAGTTTTTACCCCAGGGCCATACGAGAACTGAACACTACCTTTGCACTAGGCAACACCGTTAAAAAATCTTGTACTTAATATAATTGTATTTAATTGTATTTATGTATTTATTTGTTTTTGCATTTATTGCATATATGTTTGTACGCACCGTCAGGATTGGCTATTTTTTAATTTCGTTGTACTCGTTGCAATGACAATAAATGAATATTATTATTATTATTATTGTCTCTCCCTACTGTTTTAATATGTTCCCTGAGTATGTGTATGGTAAGTCATGCTCCTGGGCAGTGGGACTTGGCTCAAGTTGTGTCAGTAGCTATTGTGTACCTGTTTGCACACTGTATCACTCTATGACTCTATGACTATTCATTGCACCCCTCTGAATTTGTTCACCGTCTGCATTTCCCTGCTTATACGGAATACAGAATAGCTTTATTGTCATTCGTTTTATTTGTCATTGTCATTCGTTTTACCGAACAAAATTAATTTGCCAGCAGTCAAAACAAAAAACACAAGACACACAACCCCAACACAAACATCTATCACAGTGACTCCAAACACCCCCTCACTGTGATGGAGGCAAAAAAAACTTCCTCTCTCTTCCCCCATGCCCCTCCCATGGACAGACAGCTCGACCCCTACCGAGGCGACCGACCCGCACAGCCCCTGCAAGGAGATGGAAAGTCCTGCGGCCGAACCGCACCGGCGCTGTTAAGTCCCGCGGCCGTACCGGGCGATGGAAAATCCCACGGCCGAGCCACGCCGGGCGATGGAAAATCCCACGGCCGAGGCGCGCCGGGCGATGGAAGGCCCCGCGGCCGAGCCGCACCGGGCGCTGTTAAGTCCTGCGGCCGAGCCGCACCGGGCGCTGTTAAGTCCCGTGACCAAGCCGTACCGGGCGCTGTTAAGTCCCGCGGCCGCGCCGCGCCGGGCGATGGAAGGCCCCGCGGCTGAGCCGCACCGGCGATGGAAGGCCCCGCGGCCGAGCCGCACCGGGCGCTGTTAAGTCCCGCGGCCGAGCCTCGCCCCGAGGAAGAGACCTAATAAAAGAAAGATTTCCCCCACCCCACCCCCCCCACACCCCCCACACACACACAGCCAAAAACAAACCAACACACAAACAAAAAAGGAAAAAGGACAAACAGACCTCCAGCGAGCCGCAGCCGTTAGGCGCCGCCACACGTGACTGCCACCTGGCAGACTTACCTGGACAATAATTCTCAATGCTCTTTATATTCTACCTGGTCCTTGCAGCTTCTGCAAGATGTAGAACATAGAACAGTACAATACAGGAATAGGCCCTTTGGCCCACAATGTCTGCCCCAAACATGTTGCCAAACCAATTCTTATCTGTGTGCACATCATCCATTTCTCTTCATTCCCTGCATCTCCAAATGCAGGCATTGAAGTGGCTTAAAAACCACTACCGAAGGTGCCTCAACCACTGTCCCTACCAGCACGTTCCAGGCACTCATCACCCTCTGTATAAAAAACTTGTCCCACATATCTCCTTTAAACTTTGTCCCCCTTATCTTAAAACTATGCTCTCTACTATTTGATTTTTCCATTCTGGGAAAAACATTCTGACCGTCCAACCTATCAATGAAGATGGAAGCTGGATTGATTTTTTTTTAAACATCACCCATCCTTTTTATCCAGAGATGCCACCTGACCCACTGAGATACTCCAGCATCTTGTGTCTATCTTTTGTGACAGCAGGCTTTTTTGATGGACAAATCTTGCTGACGTCAATGGCAGGGCTTTCGGCTTTTACAAAGATGTGACCTATCTTTCTGGTCAATTGGCTTTCTGGTTTCCTATATAAACTGCCCTTAGCGCACATGTGGCATTCATTACTGTCCCTGTGGCTTTGCAAAATGCCCCTTGTCTACATCTTGAACTGACTGCAACATTTCATGTTACTCATTGCAGTTTCTATCACACTGGCTGTTTCAAGCACTCCCTGAAACGTAAGGTTTGCACATTTGTAAAAGTTTGAAGTGTATACTCATATAGTGATCTGACCCTTAATGCTTGGTCCAAGAATATTCTGACACATTGCGAGATGTTTATATCAGTTATTGCCGTCACTCATCAAGTGTTTGCTAGCTACTAAGGTTCATTAATGTAACTAAAGTCTACAGGGAATTGTGTGCCAGGTGCTTAAGATGTTTGTGTTGATTTCCGTGCTTCTGCACCAACCAGTTGTTCCTAAACATGAGTGCATTAATGGGGATTCTGCTTGAATTTCGCCAATCCTGGGAGAATAAGCAAGGGGAACTGAGCCGAACAAGCTGTGGACTGGAGAGGCTGTGCAGAGAGCTGCTGTGGGATTTGGAGGAAATGAAAGAAGGGAGGAGGGAAGCCTGATTGATTTTTTTTCTGGCTTGGTTGATGAATGGTCCAATTGAGATGAATGGTCTCGATCCAAAATGTTGACGATCCATTTCCCTCAATTGATGCTGACGTATGTAAAGTGACCACATTTATTTAAATTTATTTAAATAGACTGCCCACATTGATTAGAACAGTATTTTCTCTTGGTATTGTACAATAGACAATAGACAATAGGTGCAGGAGTAGGCCATTCGGGCCTTCGAGCCAGCACCGCCACTCAATGTGATCATGGCTGATCATTCTCAATCAGTACCCCGTTCCTGTCTCTCCCCATACCCCCTGACTCCGCTATCCTTAAGAGCTCTATCTAGCTCTCTCTTGAATGCATTCAGAGAATTGGCCTCCACTGCCTTCTGAGACAGAGAATTCCACAGATTTACAAACTGAAAAAGTTTTTCCTCATCTCCGTTCTAAATGGCCTACCCCTTATTCTTAAACTGTGGCCCCTGGTTCTGGACTCCCCCAACATTGGGAACATGTTTCCTGCCTCTAACGTGTCCAACCCCTTAATAATCGTATACGTTTTGATAAGATCCCCTCTCATCCTTCTAAATTCCAGTGTTTCATTTTTGTCAGATGTTTAGTGTGCTATCTGGCAGAGCACACCATGCACGAGTACAATTAAACCATACACGAGTACAATGGGTAGTACAGCTGCAGGAAAAGTTCATAAATTCATAAGTTATAGGAGCAAAATGAGGTCATTCGGCCCATCAAGTCTACTACGCCACTCAATCATGGCTGATCTATCTTTCCCTCTCAACTGCTCCTCCAAATGCTATTCCCTGATCATGTATCTATTCACTGTAAATGGATCATCATATCATATCATATATATACAGCCGGAAACAGGCCTTTTCGGCCCACCAAGTCCGTGCCGCCCAGCGATCCCCGTACATTAACACTATCCTACACCCACTAGGGACAATTTTTACATTTTACGCAGCCAATTAACCTACATACCTGTACGTCTTTGGAGTGTGGGAGGAAACCGAAGATCTCGGAGAAAACCCACGCAGGTCACGGGGAGAACGAACAAACTCCTTACAGTGCAGCACCCGTAGTCAGGATCGAACCTGAGTCTCCGGCGCTGCATTCGCTGTAAAGCAGCAACTCTACCGCTGCGCTACCGTGATCGATTGTAATCATGTACTGTCTTTCTACTGACTGGTCAGCATGCACAAAAGCTTTTCACTGTACCTCGGTACATGTGGCAATAAACTAAACTGAACTGAACTAAACTGAACTGAACTGAACTGAACTGAACTAATGTGGAAGGAAGAAAGAACGTGCACTTTAAACAGCAGTTTTTGCAACGGTTGGGTGTCCTTCCAAAATAATCTGAGGTATCACTGTTGTAACATGTGGGAAAGTGGCTGCCAAACCACACATGCCAAAAATCCCACAAACAATAATGGCTCATTTAAGTCTTGCTAAATGAGGGATAAATATTGCCCAGTGTGTCAGGTGTTTTCTTTGCATTCCTTTCAATGGAGCAATCATGTCATAGGATTTGTTTCCTTGGAAAAACCAAATTACACTTTAGTGTCTTTGAAGGATTTGTTTCCTTGGAAAACACAAATTACACTTTAGTGTCTTATTTGAAAGATGGCATCTCTGAAAGAATGTCAGTATGACAGAGTATTACTCTGTCTATGTAATATTCTCAAGCTTTCCGAGTGGAAGTGTAATTCACAATCCTTTGACCTGATGGAGAATATGCTGGCATCTTGGGATTGTAATTTAAAAGCCATTGCCAACTTTAAAAGTTTATTTATATGGAAACACTATATTTAATCTACACTTTATTGAATGGGTCAATGAAAGAGCGTTCATGTCACGGCCCTGTTTCCACCAATCTTTCCACCACTACGCACAAGAAGCACAAGAAGCACAAGACCCCATTGTATGCAGATGCCGAGAAGTGTGTTCAGCTCTGGCTGAACTATTTCTAATCTTGTGATGTGGACTCGATAAGAAGACTTTAATGAAACGATATATTTTCTGCAAATAAATATTTCATTCATATCAACAAATTAAAATAAATTATAAAACACAAATATTTTGTAATTTTGCATGATGCAAATAAAATGCAAACTATATAATATATTTAAAATTATGCAGAGGTGGAGAATAGTGATTGCTGTGAGAATGTCAAGGTTGGAAGCTGCTGTAAGACTAAAAAGCCATGCCAGAAAGAAAGAAAATTTAAAGAAAGAAACTTGTTTTCCAATCATTTCTATATTGTGGTTCTTAGAAGTTCCTAGAGTACCTCACTCAGAAGAAATATTTAGTGCAACAGATGTAGATGGAACAACTATATTCTTCACAAAGCAAACAGTGGCTTTGAATTTACAGGAAAAAAGAAACAGAGCTATTGTGAGGTCACTAGAGTCCAAGGTGCTTTAAATGAAGCAGAAATGCCAAGGCTTATCATTAGTGCGGAATGTTTAAACCAGAAATGAATAACAATTGTCTTAATGCTTCTTATGTTGCTGAAATGTTAGTACTATTGAAATTGCAAATTCACTTCAATTTTAAAAGCACAAATCTGCAGGCACTGAAAGCTGACATTACGCCAGAAAATGCAGGAGATCTAGTCAGATACCATCTGTGGAGAGAAATATAGAATTAACGCTTCAAGTTGATGATCTTTTATCATGAGTACTGGGCATTTACACCTTTGTGTAAATTGTGCATCTGAGAACCAGGGCCCAGCAGTAGAGTTACTGCCAGAGACGGGTGTTGTCTGTACGGTGTTTGTACATTCTCCCCATAATCTGTGTGGGTTTGCTCTGGGAGTTACGGTTTCTTGCCACACTCCAAAGACTTAACAATTATGTAGGCTAATTGGCTTTGGTAAAATTGTAAATTACACCAAGTGTGTGTGTAGGATAGTGTTAGCGTGTGGGAATCGCTGGTCACCGTGGGCTTGGTGTGCCGAAGGATCTGTTTCTGCTCCAAATCTCTAAACTAAACTAAACTAAACTAAACCAGCAAACAGGTAGAATAAACCATCAAATTATTTATAGGATAAATTGTGACAACTTCTCTACTTTAAGAGATTCTTTGAGATGGTGATTTATAATGTGCCAATTATCTCATGCTGGACTATTCTTTGTGACCGTCAGCCTTAAGAAGGGTTTTGACCCGAAAAGTCACATATTTCTTTTCTCCAGAGACGCTGCCTGACCTGCTGAGATACGCCAGCATTTTGGGCTGTCTTCGGTGTAAACCAGCATCTGCAGTTCCTTTCTACACATTTTGTCTGCTCCACTGCGAAATCTCCTCAAGGTATGCCTTCTTTGAAGCCGTCTCCTCCTCTCTCTGACGGGAGTTCTGCAATGCTCTCTCTCGCTGCTCCCTCTCTGTGATTCAAGTCTGAAGAAGGGTTTCGACCCGAAACGCCACCTATTCCTTTTCTCCAGAGATGCCGCCTGATCCGCTGAGTTATTCAATCCATTTTTATGTCTATATTCTTTGTAACTATTGTTTCAGAATGGTCACAATAAATTATATGTGATCATTTCACTGAAGCGATATCCAATCGAAACCAAAGATCAAGAAGGCAGCTCAACACCTTGTAAGTGCAATTAGTGATGGTCAATTAAATGCTGGATCAACCAGTGAAGCTCACATTCCTGGAACGAATGAAAAAAAAGCCCACTCTGTTTGCCTAAGCTAAACGATTTATTCATGCTTATTTAGGTTTATTGCTTCAATTGTGTAGCTGTGGGCCAGACTGAATATATTAAATTTTTTACAAGAAATGTTCATTCACCAGTGGAGAAAAATAAAATGACGATGGACTAAACAGGAATAGAACGGTATTACTCTTCAGACTTTTGTGGAGGAATGGCAAAGCCTATTCGTCAAGGACGTACAGTTCATATTTCCTATGATAACATTGGAATCCAAATGACAGATCAGGAGTAAGCTCATGAATGCTGTCAATGGAGCTTGAGAAGGCAGCAGAGTGGCACAGTGGTAGAGTTGCTGCCTTACAGCACCAGACACCTGGGATTGATCCTGACTACGGCTTACAGCGCCAGACACCTGGGATTGATCCTGACTATGGATGCAGTTTGTACAGAGTTTGTACGTTCTTCCTGTGACCACGTGGGTTTTCTCCAGGTGCTCCGGTTTCCTCCCACACTCCAAAGACGTACAGGTTTGTAAGTTAATTGGCTTCGGTAAAAAAATTGGAAATTGTTGATAGTGTGTAGAAGAGTGCTAATGTGTCAGTGTGGACAGTGTGGACTCGGTGGGACAAAGAGCCTGATTCCATGCTGTATCTCTCTAAACTCTAAGGGCTAAAGTCTCTAAAGTCTAAAATATTCACAGACTGTGACAAAAGCTGTGTCCCCTCCCTGGTATCTTTGATGGGGCATCGGTTTTTCACTGAGATAATGGAAATGGGAGACATATATTCAAGTTTGCAGATTACACTGAGATAGAAGGCTCAATCTAATGAGTAGATTTAAGCAGGAAGTACAGTTCAGCTGTGACATGATTGAAAGCAAGGACATACTGCAGGATCAAGAGAATTGGAAAGATTTAAAAGAAAATTTTGTTTCACTGGGATAGAGTGGATGCGGAGAAGATGTTTCCACTAGTGGGAGAGTCTCGGACTAGAGGTCATAGCCCCAGAATTAAAGGACGTTCTTTTAGGAAGGAGATGAGGAGAACTTTCTTTCGTCGGAGGGTGGTTAATCTGTGGAATCCTTGTGGAGGCCAAGTCACTGGATATTTTCAAGGCTCTGAAATAGCCCCAGTTGACTGGAAAGCAGCAAATGTATTACTGCCACACATGAAAAGAAGAAAAGAATAGGGAACTACAGACCAGCTATGTGGTTGACTCTTAAATGTCGTTTGATGTGATTTAGTTCATGGCTCCGTTCAAGAGCAATTAGAGATAGGCAATGAATTGTCACCCACCATATGTTGTACCAATGTAACTTAGTGCCACGTTGCCCATGGGAAAAGTAGCTGAAGGAAAATATAAATAGCTTTGAAGCATTATTTTTCCCTCATTTTAAATCAGGAAAGGTAATTTGTAATTGCTCTCTGCCACACTTTTTGTTTTATTTATTATTTAGGCATAGAACAGATCATCATAAGATATAGAAACAATCTTCTGCTTTTGTCATACCTCCATGGTCTTCATATCCTAGACACCTCCTCATATAAACTCAGCATTTACAAAAGGCAATTATAAACGTGTGCCAATATTGGAACCAATCTGGCAACAAACCAAATAAATGTGCTTCAGGTCTTGGCTAAAAGTAACTTGTTTGAGTTTGCGTAAGAAGCAATTATAGTAATTTTTTACTGTTAACTTCAGAACTAATTTATTAAGTTGTGTCAAATGGGATAGACATGGATGGAGTTAAAGGGAAAGAGAGTACAGGAAAAGTTAAGAAAGACCCCAGAATTAACGGGACAGAAAGCTCACGAAGGGATAGGAGAGAATGGCCAAGTGTAATAGGAATCAATGTGAAAGGTGAGATGAGCAATGTATTAAAAGTATTATATATGAATGCGCAAAGTATAAGAAGTAAAGTGGATAAGCTTGAGGCTCAGTTAGAGATTGGTAGATATGACATTGTGGGGATTACAGAGACGTGGCTGCAGGAGGATCGGGACTGAGAACTGAATATTCAGGGTTATACGTCCTATGGAAAGGACAGGCAGGTGGGCAGAGGAGGTGGGGTAGCTCTGCTGGTGAGGGATGAAATTCAGTCCCTTGCGAGGGATGACATAGGGACCGATGATATAGAGCCACTGTGGATAGAGTTGAGGAATTGTAAAGGTAAGAAGACACTAATGGGAGTTATCTGTAGGACCCCAAACAGTAGCCCGGAAATAGGGTGTAAATTACAGCAGGAGTAAAAACTGGCATGTAACACAGGTAATGCCAATGTGGTTATGGGGGATTTCAATATGCAGGTAGACTGGGAAATCAGGTTAGTTCTGGACCCCAAGAAACGGAGTTTGTAGAGTTCCTCCGAGATGGATTCTGAGAGCAGCTTGTACTGGAGCCAACCAGAAAGAAGGCAATTCCGGATTTAGTGTTGTCCAATGAACCAGATTTAATGAGGGAACTCAAGATAAAGGAAACACTTGGTGGTAGTGACCATAATATGATTAGTTTTAATCTGCAATTTGGGAGGGAGAAGGTTAAATCAGAAGTGTCAGTGTTGCAGTCGAACAAAGGGGACTATGAAGAATTGAGAGAGGAGCTAGCCAAGGTCGACTGGAAAAGGATCCCAGCAGGAATGACAGGGGAACAGCAATGGCAGGAATTTCTGAACATAATCCAGAAGATTCAGGATTATTTCATTCCAAAGAGGAAGAAAGATTCTAAGGGGAGTAAGAGGCTGACAAGGGAGGTTAGGGATGGAATAAAACTAAATGATAAGATGTATAACATAGCAAAGAGTAGCGGGAAGCCAGAGGATTGGGTAACTTTCAAAGGGCATCAGAAGGTAACAAAACGGGCAATACGGGCTGAAAAGATGAAGTACGAGGGTAAGCTGGTCAAGAATATAAAGAAGGACATTTAAAGCTTCTTTAGGTATGTTAATAGAAAAAGATTAGTAAAGACAAATGTGGGTCCCTTGAAGGCAGAATATGAGGAAAGATTGGAAAGACTGGGCTTGTATTCACTGGAGTTTAGAAGGATGAGAGGGCATTTTATAGAGACGTATAAAATTATAAAAGGACTGGACAAGCTCGACGCAGGAAAAATGTTCCCAAAGTTGGGGGAGTCCAGAACCAGGGGCCACAGTCTAAGAATAAAAGGAAGGCCATTTAAAACTGCGGTGAGAAGAACATTTTTCACCCAGCGAGTTGTAAATCTGTGGAATTCTCTGCCAAAGAAGGCAGTGGAGGCCAATTCACTGGATGAATTTAAAAGTGAGTTAGTTAGAGCTCGGGGCTAGTGGAATCAAGGGACATGGGGAGGAGGCAGGCACAGGTTAGTGATTGTGAATGATCAGCCTTGATCACAATGAATGGTGTGCTGGCTCAAAGGGCTTAATAGCCTCTTCCTGTACCTATTTGCTATGTTTCTAAGCTATGCTTCACATCAACTTGTCTGAATTCACTGGGGAACATGATCTAGGCGACCAGGTATTAGTTTCTGACTAATAGACCGATTGTGAATTGCCTGTCAAATCAAAACAAATTCCTAGCATAGACACAAAATGCTGGAGTAGTTCCGAAATGTCACCTACTCCTTTTCTCCAGAGACACTGCCTGACCCGCTGAGTTACTCCAGCATTTTTTGTCTATCTTTGGCGTAAACCAGCATCTGCAGTTCCATCTTACGCATAAATTCCTGCATGTTTCTTGCCTTTTATGGCAGCACATTGCCAAGTGTTTCTTAGGACAAAGGTGTTGGCTTTGTAGAGAGGTTAAACAAATTTGCCGAAACTCACTGGAGTCATGAAATGGGTTCTTGACCCTACTCCATTATGGCTAATCTTGTGTCTTGCTCACTGTGTTGTTCAAGATCCACACCCTGTCAGTCCCCAATGTTCAAAATTGTATCAGGTTCCGCTTTAGCATTGAGCCATGCGAGCGAGATGGGCTGGCAGGATAGATTCCCAAGAGCTATTTCCCCCTAGCTGCAGAGTCTAGAACTGCGTGGTTAATCTTTAGGATAAGTGGGTGGCTTTTTAGGATTGAGATGAGAAGATTTGTTTTTAAGCAGAAGATTGTAAATCTTCGGAACTCTTCTCCCAAAGGGCTCTGGGTGTTCAGGTTCATTAACGAAGAGATTGGTAGGATTTCTAACTGAGGGAGCGAGAGAATGTGGATATTGGACGGCAAAGTAGGCATGTCACAGACTTGGAGAAGCAGGTTCAATTGCCGTGCTGCTTTCTCCAGTATCTATTCCTTATGTTCTCATATTTCAAAATAACATTCCCAAAGAAAACCTCAAAATTCTCTAAACTTTCTAAGATCATAAGATCATAAGTGATAGGGGCAGAATTAGGCCATTCGGCCCATCAAGTCTACTCCGCCATTCAATAATGGCTGATCCATCACTCCCTCCTAACCCCATTCTCCTGCCTTCTCCCCAAAACCCCTGACACCTGTACTAATCAAGAATCTATCTATCTCTGTCTTAAATATATCTGATTGATTTTTTTGAAGACATGACCAAAAAGGTCGATGAGGACAGAGCTGTAGATATTGTATACATGGATTTCCGAATGGCATTCGACAAGGTTCCGCATTGTAGGATGCTCTGGAAGGTTAGATCACAAGGGATCCAAGGAGCGATAGCTGAATGGATAGAAAATTGGGTCCATGGAAGGAAGCAGAGGGTGGTGGTGGAAGGTTGCTTCTCGGACTGGAGGCCTGTAACTAGTGATGTGCCTCAGGGTTCGGTGCTGGGCCAGTTACTGTTTGTCATCTACATCAATGATTTGGATGAGAATATACAGGGCAAGATTAGCAAGTTTGCTGATGATACAAAAGTGGTTTGAAGATAGTGAAAATGGTTGTGAAGGATTGCAGCAGGATCTGGATCGATTGGCCAGGTGGGAGGAGGAATGGTTAATGGAATTTAATACAGAGAAGTGTGAGGTGTTGCATTTTGGGATGTCGAACAACGGCAGGACCTACACAGTAAATGGTAGGCCTCTGGGTAGTGTTGTAGAGCAGAGGGATCTAGGAGTACAGGTGCATGATTTCTTGAAGGTCGAGTCGCAGGTAGATAAGGTGGTCAAAAAGGCTTTTGGCACTTTGTCCTTTATCAGTCAGAGTATTGAGTATAGAAGTTGGGAGGTTATGTTGCAGTGGTATAAGACATTGGTGAGACTGCATTTCGAATATTGTGTTCAGTTCCCATGTTATAGGAAAGATATTGTCAAGTTTGAAAGGGTTCAGAAAAGATTTATGAGGATGTTGCCAAGACTAGAGGGTGTGAGCTATAGGGAGAGAGAGGTTGAGTAGGCTGTCTCCATTCCATGGAGCGCAGAAGGATGAAGGGGGATTTTGTAGAGGTGTACAAAATCATGAGAGGAATAGATTGGGTAGATGCAGACTCTTGCCCAGAGTAGGGGAATCGAGGACCAGAGGACATAGGTTCAAGGCGAAGGGGAAAAGGTTTAATAGGAATCCGAGGGGTAACTTTTTCACACAAAGGGTGGTGGGTGTATGGAACAAGCTGCCAGAGGAGGTAGTTGAGGCTGGGACTATCCCATCGTTTAAGAAACAGTTAGACAGGTACATGGATAGGACAGATTTGGAGGGATTTGGCACCAAGCGCAGGCAAGTGGGACTAGTGTAGCTGGGACATTGTTGGCCAGTGTGGGGCCGAAGGGCCTGTTTCCACACTGTATCACTCTATGACTCCATGACTCTATATGTTAACCTACTCATTCCTGGGATCATTCATGTAAACCTCGTCTGGGCTCTCTCCAGAGCCAGCACATCCTTCCTCAGATATGGTGCCCAAAATTGCTCACAATAAGTAGGACATGATAATTCTAAAGTGGGACATGATAATTCAAACTTCACATGCTTATCAGTTTCCACATTGAATAACTTGTTGTTGCTTGATAATGCTTGGAAATGTTAGAACTGCCAAATGCAGAGGACTGCAGTGTATTTTGAAAAAGCACCATATTTGGAGCTTTTATGGTATAACCTTTAGGTGGATATTCTGTGGACAAATACTTTCCAAAAGTTGGAGTGAGTGATATGATGAAAATTTTATTTCAGGGTCTGACATGTCAAAATACAGGCTGAAAATATTACTTTGCTATGAGAAAATTACTTTGCTATGAGAATCTCATCCATTTGAAAAAGTCCTACATGTACCTTGAAAGAAAGCTGTCCTTTTGAGACAAATATGCACATAAAATCATTAGGGTGAAAGAAGGTTGATGAGATAGCTTACAGTGCAGTGGAAGACTTTTAAATATGTCACAGATGAAAAGAGATCGAGAAAGAGTGCACGCAACACTAGCACTTTCTGATCATCACAAAATAGAACTGGATCCTCGACTTCCTGACCAACAGACTCCAATCAATGAGGATAGCGGACAAATCATCCTCCACGATAATCCTCAACACGGGGGCTCCACAAGGATGTGTTCTCAGCCCCCTTCTTTACTCCTTGTACACCCACCACTGTACAGCCATGTACAAATCGAATTCAATTTTCAAATTCGCAGATGACACCACCATTGTGGGCCGGATACCAAATAAGGAGACGGAGAACAGGAAGGAGATTGAGAACCTCGTGTCCTGGTGTTGAGACAACAACCTTTTTCTCTCAATGTCAGCAAGACAAAGGAGATAGTGATCGACCTCAGGAAGCCGACCACAATTATACCCCACATACACATACCCCAGTTTGTATTAACAGTGCCGAAATAGAGATGGTTGAAAACTTCAAATTCCTAGGAGTCAATGTCACCAACAACTTCTCCTGGACCACGCAACGACCAAGAAAACACATCAATGCCTCTACTTCCTTAGAAGGCTTAGGAGGTTTGGCATGTCCCCTACAACTCTCACCAACTTCTACAGATGTACCATAAAAAGCATTTTGTCAGGTTGCATCACAGCTTGGTTTGGGAGCAGCTCCATCCAAGACTGCAAGAAATTGCAGTGAATTTTGGACGCCGCTCAGACCATCATACAAACCAACCTCTCTTCTATTGACTCCATTTATACCTCATGCTACCTCGGCAAGGCCAGCAGCATAACCAAGGATGAGTCGCACCCTGGCCACTCCCTTTTCTCCCCTCTCATCCTCTCCCTTCAGGCAAAAGGTATAGAAGTGTGAAAACACACACCACCAGATTCAATAGACAATAGACAATAGACAATAGGTGCAGGCGTAGGCCATTCGGCCCTGCGAGCCAGCACCACCATTCATGTGATCATGGCTGATCATTCTCAATCAGTACCCCGTTCCTCCCCATACCCCCTGACTCCGCTATCCTTAAGAGCTCTATCTAGCTTTCTCTTGAATGCATTCAGAGAATTGGCCTCCACTGCCTTCTGAGACAGAGAATTCCACAGATTCACAAACTGAAAAAGTTTTTCCTCATCCCCGTTCTAAATAGCCTACCCCTTATTCTTAAACTGTGGCTCCTGGTTCTGGACTCCCCCAACATTGGGAACATGTCTCCTGCCTCTAACGTGTCCAACCCCTTAATAATCTTATATGTTTCGATAAGATCCCCATCTCATCCTTCTAAATTCCATTCAGGAACAGGTTCTTCCCAGCTGTTATCGGGCAACTGAATCATCCCACCACAACCAGAAAGCTGTGCTGAACTACTATCTACCTCTTTGATGACCCTCGGACTATCCTTAATCGGACTTTGCTGGCTTTACCTTGCACTAATAGTTATTCCCTTATCATGTATTATGTATTGTGGTTCTGCTAACTGGTTAGCACTCACCAAAAAGCTTTTCACTGTACCTTGGTACACGTGATAATAAACTAAACTAAACTAAAGTGGGAAAAGGGAACCAAATACAAACATTTATTAATCTGCTGATAATGATTATATCAAATCATGAATGAATGAATGAATGAATGAATACTTTATTGTCACATGTGACAAGTCTTTGCTTTTTGAAATTCTTTGCTTGCATACTCAAAGTATGCAATAGTCGCCACATAAAGGGCGCTTATTAATGTCAAGAGCAATTGATTTTTAAATCTTAAGTTTAGATATTTAATGCATTTCCAAATGATTTAAATCATTCTTATTATTGGAAATTAATATCCATTTTTTTACATATAGGATGCACAAATATATATGTGTAGAAAGGAACTGCAGGTGATGGTTTAGACTAAAGATAGACACATAATGCTGGAGGTACTCAGTGGGTCAGGCAGCATTGCTGGAGAAAAGACTAGGTGACATTTCAGGTCAAGGCCCTTCTTCAGACTGACAGTCAGGGAAGAGGGAAACTAGAGATATGAAGAGGTACAAAGAACAAATGAATTAAAGCTGTGCAAAAGGTCAGATCAAAGCCAGCAACCACGATGGTCCATTGTTGGCTGTGAAAAAGGTGATAAATTCTATATTTTGTTTGAAAGGTTTGAATGAACTATCAAACATCTTCGTTTCTTCTTCTTTATTACATTCTCTGTCTGTTTCATTTGCAATTTTCTCATGTGGGAAAAGCAAGCAGCAAAATAATTTCCTTGCATTTTGCCCATGGAACGTTGTCACTGACCATTACTGGAGCATCAGAATCTGAGTCCTCATTGTTTTCTCTTAAAGCTGTGTCTTTCTTCAATGATCCTGTTCCATGCAATATACATGCAATATGGTTCAATTTATGAGCTGGTAATGTTTGGAATCAGAGGAATTGACATCCATCCGATTGCTGTGACACACAGCTTAACTCTACGTTGAAAGACATTGAAAATTCCTATACTAGTCCCTAAAGCATATCATTAGGGTAAATTAATACGGTTAATAAAAAGCTTATTTTTAATGAATCACCGTCTTATTTTTAACTTTCCATACAATAAGGCTTTGCACCTGCTTTTAAAGTTATTATTGCTTGTGTTCAAATCCTTCCAACGCCTGTCCATTCTGTTCATAACATCCTCTACTCCACAATTGTGTGTTCATTTAACCCTGACCTCCTGTGAAGCCGTAACCCTGAGACCCACAATTGCTAGCTGTGTATTCATGAAATGAAGCTCAAAATTCTATCCTTAATACTCTCGCAATTTCCATCTGTTTTCTGAAGTTATTTGGAAACTATATCTTTGGTCATGGTTTTGCCACGTCCTGACGTGTCTCTCTTTGGTTTTGTTTCCTTTTGTGTATGATTACACTCCCGTGACCTGCTTAAAAAATGAATGATTCATTCAGTAGTTTGCATTGTTGTGCATGTGTGAGAAAGTTGTGATTTCAAGATTCAGTGCTTCAACAAATAATTTCTAAGTGGAAACTGATGAGTTGAAGCCATAGTTTAAATGAAGTTTGTCGGCACTGGGCCTGTACACGCTGGAGTTTAGAAGAATGAGGGGGGGGGCTAATTGAAACATACAGAACAGTGAAAGGCTTGGATAGAGTGGCTGTTGAGAGGATGTTTCTACTAGTGGGAGAGTCTAGGACTAGAGGTCATAGCCTCAGAATTAAAGGACGTTCTTTTAGGAAGATGAGGAGACATTTCTTTAGTCAGAGAGTGGTGAATCTGTGGAATTCTTTGCCACAGAAAGCTGTGGAGGCTGTCAATGGATATTTTTAAGGCAGAGAAAGATAGATTCTTGATTAGTACAGGTGTCCGAGGGAGGAGAATGGGGTTAGGAGGGAGAGATAGATCAGCCATGATTGAATGGCGGAGTAGACTTGATGGGCCGAATGACCTAATTCTACTCCTATTCCTTAGGATCTTATGACCTTAAGTGTTAAACTGAGGTCTGGCATTCTACCTCTGTGATTCCGTGCATTTTGGTGATCCCTACTCTAGCTTCTGCTATTTTCAATACTATTATAGAAACAGTATCAAAAACAATTCATTTAGTACAATTCCCATTGTGGTTTGTGAGATTAAGTTTTGGATACAACATTGCTGATGTACAGTCATATTTAAAAATAACTGACGCAAAAAAAGTATGTTTCTAAAAAGAGTTTTGAAAAACCACACCTTTCCTTACCAAGCAACAGTAAACATAGAATGATTATAAATGGAATTATTTTCCAATTTTCAGTCCATTTCATCTGCTGTCATTGAGAGAGGAGATAGTTTGGGTATCTGCACTTGAATATGAGATTTCCTTTCTCCTGAAGGTAAGCAATTTGTACAGTCAAAGTAAAATCAATGGGCCATAAAGGGCTCAGTCCTTCCTTGGTCATCTGTTGCTGCCCCTGCTTTGTTCTGGCCTTTTCTTGCCTCCTGTTCCTTCCCCTCTACTTTCAGCCTGAAGAAGGGTCTCGACCCAAAAAGTCACCCATTCCTTCTATCCAGATATGCTGCCTGACCTGCTGAGTTACTCCAGTTTTTTGTGTCTATCTTTGTACTCACAATCTTATGGCTCAAAAGTATGAATGTCATGAAATAAGTCTCAAATAACAGCATTAGATGTTAGGTTAAATAATGAACTTTTTGATAATGAACTTAGGTTAAATAATGAACAGGAGATTTTACTGAGCAGCTTGGGGGAGGAATGCTGAGAAATTTGGGGCTAGAATTCCAAAATTTAGGATCTTAGAATAGATATGACCATCAATGATGGACTGGCTAAATTCAAGCTTGATTAAGAGTCTGAATTGAAGGAGTGCAGATATCCTGAAAGACTGTGCAACTGAAAGAGTAACAGAGACAGGAAGTGTTGAGGCCATTGATGAATTCTTAAACAAAGACACTAATTTTAAAATTAAGTCATTGCTTTTGCAGCAGTGTGCATAGGGCAATGGTAAAATGGGTGTAAATTACCATTCTGAAAGATCATATAGAGTGAGAGGAAGAGTTGCTATGGCTCTTTCCTGTATCCACAGCATATCTCCAGTCAGCAAATTTGCAGATGATACTAAGCTGGGGGGTAGTGTGAATTGTGAGGAAGATGCAATAAGGCTGCAGGGTGACTTGAACAGGTTGTGTGAGTGGGCGGATACATGGCAGATGCAGTTTAATGTAGATAAGTGTGAGGTTATTCACTTTGGAAGTAAAAATAGAAAGGCAGATTATTATCTGAATGGTGTCAAGTTAGGAAGAGGGGATGTCCAACGAGATCTGGGTGTCCTAGTGCATCAGTCACTGAAATGAAGCATGCAGGTACAGCAGGCAGTGAAGAAAGCCAATGGAATGTTGGCCTTCATAACAAGAGGAGTTGAGTATAGGAGCAAAGAGGTCCTTCTACAGTTGTACCGGGCACTGGTGAGACCGCACCTGGAGTACTGTGTGCAGTTTTGGTCTCCAAATTTGAGGAAGGATATTCTTGCTATTGAGGGCATGCAGCGTAGGTTCACTAGGTTAATTCCCGGAATGGCGGGACTGTCGTATGTTGAAAGGCTGGAGCAATTAGGCTTGTATACACTGGAATATAGAAGGATGAGGGGGGATCTTATTGAAACATATAAGATAATTAGGGGATTGGACACATTAGAGGCAGGAAACATGTTCCCAATGTTGGGGGAGTCCAGAACAAGGGGCCACAGTTTAAGAATAAGGGGGTAGGCCATTTAGAACGGAGATGAGGAAGAACTTTTTCAGTCAGAGAGTGGTGAGGGTGTGGAATTCTCTGCCTCAGAAGGCAGTGGATGCCAGTTCGTTGGATGCTTTCAAGAGAGAGCTGGATAGAGCTCTTAAGGATAGCGGAGTGAGGGGGTACGGGGAGAAGGCAGGAACGGGGTACTGATTGAGAGTGATCAGCCATGATCGCATTGAATGGCGGTGCTGGCTCGAAGGGCTGAATGGCCTACTCCTGCACCTATTGTCTATTGTCTATTAACACGTTTACAATATGGCTACAAAAAACAGCTCAACCAATTCTTCCCAGGTATGAAAACTTATTTTATTTTAGACAAACGCCTTTAGAAAACTTTGTTGCCACAGCTTTTGTATCCTCATAGAATAAAACACATGGCCTTGATCTAACACTGGGTCTGAAGACATGTGCTTTTAAAGCTGCAGCACTCTTTCAATTGCAATTTCACTTAGGGAGAAAAAAATGTGCTTTGATACAAAGGTCCTAAAATCTGACAAGTTAGTTACCAGCAAAAAGAAATTTTAATGTAAGATAATACAAACTGAATGCGATGGACGGGATGCCTAGAGTTTTATTCTGTTTTAATAAATTCTTTACTTCCTTGTATAATTTTGCTTTGGTTTTAGATGTGACAAATTTATTTAGTACAGGGTACAAATATGAACTTGAAAATCAAAACAAGTCCAGGCAATAACTGGCCTCAGGCTGTCATGAATGTATTTAGCTCAACAATATTCAGACAAATGTGCAATAAAATGAGGTTTAGCAAATTGCAGAAAACACCTTTACCTGACAAATGTAATCTTTTTGACTATTAACACATCTTATTGATTATATGCTAATGCTTTTGAGCATTTTTTTTCACAAATGATTAACACCAGTTTCTTTTTATTGTAGCTCAGGATAAAGTGAATACGTCGATTTATGATCAGCACAAACTCCCTGACTATGTCAGATGAAACAAACATATTGTATCAATATTTAATTCTTAAGACTAATTTAAACATAAGATGGATGAAATGTTGGATATAATCAGTAAATTATGTCACAGATTTATAATTACAATGTGGTCATTGGGTTAATTATCTAAACGTACTTAATTTAAATCCAACATTCAAAATATTTTTCCCATGCAGTAATAAATACATTTCAATCTCTTTTATTACAGCATGTGTGGACAATGGCATGACTATCATCATTTGCCAACAAATATTCTCAATCTTGTATTAAGAAAGTGTATTTCATTACGTGAAACCTGTTTAACTGGTTTGAAAGATTTCACTCAATTCTCAAGTTCACATTCCCTGTGTGGCAATATTCTGTGACTTTTCATATTTCACAACCACAGGAAATCAGGCATATAAATGGGCCATCTGAGATCTGGCATGGGTGTATGTATTATTCCTGCAATTATTTCCCTGTAACTTATTCTGTCTCAGATACCATCAGCTGCCAATGCCCCCCCCCCCCCCCCCCCACCCATCTATTGCCACCTACCTACATTAAGGCAACTTACAGTAACCAATGAACCTACCAGACGCACAAGGTGATGTGGGTAGAAGCTGCAGTATCCAGGGGAAATACATGCAGTTACAGGGAGAACATACACATTTGCCTTTTAGAGTCAGAATATGCAAAAATATTCACACTTTTGTAATAAATTTACCAGATATGTCTCCATTTCATATAGCTGTGTTCTTGCATAAATATGCAAACAACATACATAAGTTTAATTTGTGTTGGCTCGTGGAATGTAACAATCGATTGCTAAATTTCAAATATTGTAACATTGTCAAAAGGGTCTAATAATAAAAAGCTACATCATATAAACATTCCAGAGAGAGATGAAAGACAATGGTTGACTTCCATAAAATATAACAATATTTCAAATGTCATTTTTATGAGGCTCATTTGTATCACCATTATAGTGAGGTTGGAAACTCAAATTCCACTGAAGAAACTTGAACGTAAACATTTCAGCACAACACTGAAGCCATCCCAAGGTGCTGCACGGCAGAAGCCTACCAGAGGTGCGGAACATGGAACCTGCCCGGAAGACCCGAATGTTCGGGTGGACCGCGGAATTGGGAACCCACCCCGAGGACCAGAAGGTTGGGCGGACTCTTTCCTGTTGAGGGAAGCTGCCGGGCCCGGACCCAGCTCTTCCCCCAGAGACAGCAGAACCGATGAAGAGGGACACCCTGGAGACGTTGGATGTGAGGAGCAAGGGCCAGTAGGAGAGTGAACGAGGGTTTTGCATCCAGCGCCTTCAAGGTTGGATGCTGGAGGCGCCCTTTGGACACAAAGATGGCTGGGCGAGGAGAGTGGTGTCAACTTGCGGGCTGGTCGCAGGCGATAGAGGGAGGCCAGCAGGAGCCTGAGGCTTACCTGGATTGGGAGTTGCTCCAGTAGACTGACCGTATAGGTGCTCCGGACTTAGACTTTGGCAATGGAGCCAAAACATGGTGGTGCCTGCATGTGTAAATATACAAAAAGAATTTCACTGCGCAGTAGTAGCACATGTGACAAATAAAGCACCATTGAAGCATTGAGTGCTGTCCTGACAGAGGTCCTGCCCTTGAGATAAGATCTTGATCCATCTGATCTCTCAAGTGGGATGGAAAGATTCCAGCATTACTTCAAGTGGTGATGCTAACATTCATGTATTAATCAGTGTTTGCCCCTTATTCAAATCACTAAAACTAGTTAACCAGTGCTTTATCATATGGACGAATGTGAGAGCTTGCTGTGCTTCCTCTATTTTCGCAACAATTGCTTAGGTTGTGAAAGTTCCTTTTAAAAGTATACCTTTTCTTCTCACTCACCGGAAATACTGCTAACCCCTGGGAGGCCAAATTAAAGTAAAATAAAATTGAGAGTAGTTTCAAGGAAAGCATGAGGATAATCCTTTTCTAGTTTAATGGAGCAGTCGAATCAGTTACAAAGGTATCCAAGTGGAGATTAAATTGGTCCCATGCTTATCATATCCACTGCAAATCTAATCCACAGTACGAGCCTGTCCTAAGAACATATCTCCTTGCTTGCAATATTTATATTATGCAAGCATTTTAAATCTACCACTATAAGACTTTAATATATACTTAGCATCCAGACATGAAAAACATTAAAAGTCAATGAAAAATAAATATTTTAAAACATTAAAAAATTAGAATTTTAATCATCTTAAGAATACTTAAAAGCAATTACGAATATTTGACTAAACTGAATTTACTCAAAAATATTGCTCTCTCACAGCTATTCCTTGTCATTTAAATAGAAAGAGTTGCAGTTCTTGCACCAGAATAGGAAAAGTTTGGAGGGATAGGAGCCAAGCGCAAGCAAATGGGACTAGCTTTTTTTTCTTGTTAATTATATTGTTTCCAAAGTACTAGGTTTACATATTCTGTTGTGCTGCTGCAAGTAAGAATTTCATTGTTCTATCTGGGACATATAACAATAAAACACTCTTGACTCTGACCAGCTCAGATGGGGCATTATGGTTAGCATGGATGAGTTGGGCCGAAGGGCTTCTTTCCATGCTGTATGACTCTAAGTCTTTTTCTGGCCTGGTCAATAGATTCATTGGATACATTTCCTCGGTATAGGTTTTGTGGAATCGCCACAAGATTGAGTGCCTTGGCAAGACTCCGTGAGGATCCCAACTGTGGAGTGCAGTTAGGAAGGGCCAATAAGCTTTGGATTTCCGCACTTGCGTGGGGGTTCTGAATGCACTTGCTCCCGCAAGAGAAATGCTCGCAGTTCTATCAGGTACTCCCTATGTTTTCCCAAGCCTGCAGACTTCCAGGAGGACTTACTTAAGGAGACAAGGGAATCTGGTGTAAACCGTAAACTGCTAGAGAAACTCAATGGGTCGAGTGACATCTGTGAAGGCAGAGGAATAGTTGATATTTCAGGTCAAAACACTGACAATGCCAAAGAACTGTCTGTGTGGAGTTTTCACATTCTCCCCGTGAAAACATAGGTTTCCTTTTTGTGCTCAGGTTTCCTCCCACATCCCAAAACCATGTGGGTTTGTAGGTTAATTTGCCTCTGTAAATTGCCCCCAGTGTGTACGAAAGTGGTATACGGGTAATATAGATCTGGTGGGAACAGGTGATTGATGGTTGGCATGGGCTCGGTGGGCCACGGCTGTATCTTTCAATCAATCAAACAATCCCGCATTACGAATTAAATAGTTCTTCAAATGATATCACAAGACAAAAGTGGAGCTCGTTAAATTGAAGACAAGTTATTGACCTGATTAGAAATTGGATGTTCGGCAGGGGACAGAGATAAAAAATAATGGACATCCATGCCCAAATGACTAGCGAGTCTTGCAAGGATCTCTATCTAGGCTGTAACTAATCACTATGTTCATTAATATCTTAGAAAGCCTCATATCTTGATGACAGAATGGTAGTATAAAAAGCAACATAGATGGAAATATTGCAAAATGCTGGAGGAACTTAGTGGGTCAGGCAGCATTTGGAAAGGGAATCATAAGAATACAAGTGATAGGAGTGGAATTAGGCCATTTGGCCCATCAAGTCTAATCTGCCAATCAATCATGGCTGATCTATCTTTCCCTCCTAACCCCATTCTCCTGCCTTCTCCCCATAACCTCTGACACCTGTACTAATCAATAATCTATCTATCTCTGCCTTAATCTATCTATCTATCTATCTATCTATCTATCTATCTATCTATCTATCTATCTATCTATCTATCTATCTATCTATCTATCTATCTATCTATCTATCTATCTATCTATCTATCTATCTATCTATCTATCTATCTATCTATCTATCTATCTATCTATCTATCTATCTATCTATCTATCTATCTATCTATCTATCTATCTATCTATCTATCTATCTATCTATCTATCTATCTATCTATCTATCTATCTATCTATCTATCTATCTATCTATCTATCTATCTATCTATCTATCTATCTATCTATCTATCTATCTATCTATCTATCTATCTATCTATCTATCTATCTATCTATCTATCTATCTATCTATCTATCTATCTATCTATCTATCTATCTATCTATCTATCTATCTATCTATCTATCTATCTATCTATCTATCTATCTATCTATCTATCTATCTATCTATCTATCTATCTATCTATCTATCTATCTATCTATCTATCTATCTATCTATCTATCTATCTATCTATCTATCTATCTATCTATCTATCTATCTATCTATCTATCTATCTATCTATCTATCTATCTATCTATCTATCTATCTATCTATCTATCTATCTATCTATCTATCTATCTATCTATCTATCTATCTATCTATCTATCTATCTATCTATCTATCTATCTATCTATCTATCTATCTATCTATCTATCTATCTATCTATCTATCTATCTATCTATCTATCTATCTATCTATCTATCTATCTATCTATCTATCTATCTATCTATCTATCTATCTATCTATCTATCTATCTATCTATCTATCTATCTATCTATCTATCTATCTATCTATCTATCTATCTATCTATCTATCTATCTATCTATCTATCTATCTATCTATCTATCTATCTATCTATCTATCTATCTATCTATCTATCTATCTATCTATCTATCTATCTATCTATCTATCTATCTATCTATCTATCTATCTATCTATCTATCTATCTATCTATCTATCTATCTATCTATCTATCTATCTATCTATCTATCTATCTATCTATCTATCTATCTATCTATCTATCTATCTATCTATCTATCTATCTATCTATCTATCTATCTATCTATCTATCTATCTATCTATCTATCTATCTATCTATCTATCTATCTATCTATCTATCTATCTATCTATCTATCTATCTATCTATCTATCTATCTATCTATCTATCTATCTATCTATCTATCTATCTATCTATCTATCTATCTATCTATCTATCTATCTATCTATCTATCTATCTATCTATCTATCTATCTATCTATCTATCTATCTATCTATCTATCTATCTATCTATCTATCTATCTATCTATCTATCTATCTATCTATCTATCTATCTATCTATCTATCTATCTATCTATCTATCTATCTATCTATCTATCTATCTATCTATCTATCTATCTATCTATCTATCTATCTATCTATCTATCTATCTATCTATCTATCTATCTATCTATCTATCTATCTATCTATCTATCTATCTATCTATCTATCTATCTATCTATCTATCTATCTATCTATCTATCTATCTATCTATCTATCTATCTATCTATCTATCTATCTATCTATCTATCTATCTATCTATCTATCTATCTATCTATCTATCTATCTATCTATCTATCTATCTATCTATCTATCTATCTATCTATCTATCTATCTATCTATCTATCTATCTATCTATCTATCTATCTATCTATCTATCTATCTATCTATCTATCTATCTATCTATCTATCTATCTATCTATCTATCTATCTATCTATCTATCTATCTATCTATCTATCTATCTATCTATCTATCTATCTATCTATCTATCTATCTATCTATCTATCTATCTATCTATCTATCTATCTATCTATCTATCTATCTATCTATCTATCTATCTATCTATCTATCTATCTATCTATCTATCTATCTATCTATCTATCTATCTATCTATCTATCTATCTATCTATCTATCTATCTATCTATCTATCTATCTATCTATCTATCTATCTATCTATCTATCTATCTATCTATCTATCTATCTATCTATCTATCTATCTATCTATCTATCTATCTATCTATCTATCTATCTATCTATCTATCTATCTATCTATCTATCTATCTATCTATCTATCTATCTATCTATCTATCTATCTATCTATCTATCTATCTATCTATCTATCTATCTATCTATCTATCTATCTATCTATCTATCTATCTATCTATCTATCTATCTATCTATCTATCTATCTATCTATCTATCTATCTATCTATCTATCTATCTATCTATCTATCTATCTATCTATCTATCTATCTATCTATCTATCTATCTATCTATCTATCTATCTATCTATCTATCTATCTATCTATCTATCTATCTATCTATCTATCTATCTATCTATCTATCTATCTATCTATCTATCTATCTATCTATCTATCTATCTATCTATCTATCTATCTATCTATCTATCTATCTATCTATCTATCTATCTATCTATCTATCTATCTATCTATCTATCTATCTATCTATCTATCTATCTATCTATCTATCTATCTATCTATCTATCTATCTATCTATCTATCTATCTATCTATCTATCTATCTATCTATCTATCTATCTATCTATCTATCTATCTATCTATCTATCTATCTATCTATCTATCTATCTATCTATCTATCTATCTATCTATCTATCTATCTATCTATCTATCTATCTATCTATCTATCTATCTATCTATCTATCTATCTATCTATCTATCTATCTATCTATCTATCTATCTATCTATCTATCTATCTATCTATCTATCTATCTATCTATCTATCTATCTATCTATCTATCTATCTATCTATCTATCTATCTATCTATCTATCTATCTATCTATCTATCTATCTATCTATCTATCTATCTATCTATCTATCTATCTATCTATCTATCTATCTATCTATCTATCTATCTATCTATCTATCTATCTATCTATCTATCTATCTCCACTGACTTTGCCTCCACAAGAATTCCACAGGAATGGACAGGTGATATTTCAGATTAGGATCCTTCTTCAGATTATCAGTCTGAAATGTCATCTGTTGCACATGAAGAAGGGTCTCGACCCAAATCATTACCTGTCCATCCTCTCCCTGGATGTTGCCTGACCCATTGAGTTCCTCCGGCACGTTGTGCTCTACTCAAGATTTCAGCTTAGGCAGTTTCTTGTGTCTCTTGATGGAACTATAACTTTGCAAAGAGATATCAACAGAAAAAATAATTGAGAAAAACAGTGGCAAATTGATCTTGGTGAGGGGAAATGTGAGATTATCCACATTTGGCATAAAATGGGTCAAAAGTGGATGAAATAACTCGTTCGGAGGTCATCAAAATTACCACAGTAATTAAGAGAAAAGGAAGCTGAAACATCAAAGAATCAAGAACTAGATTAGGTGTGATTGTGGTGGTAGTGCAGTTATATTATCTCCATGGTGTCAGATTAGGTAAAGGGGGAGTGCAATGAGACTTTGGTGTCCTTGTACACCAGTCACAAAGTAAGCGTGCAGGTACAGCAGGCAGTGAAGAAAGCTAATGGCATGTTGGCCTTCGTAACAAGAGGATTTGAGTTTAGGAGCAAAGAGGTCCTTCTGCAATTGTATAGGACCCTGGTGAGACCACATCTGGAGTATTGTTTGCAGTTTTGGTCTCCTAATTTGAGGAAGGACATCCTTGTAATTGAGGCAGTGCAGCGTAGGTTCACGAGGTTAATCCCTGGGATGGCGGGACTGTCATATGAGGAAAGATTGGAAAGCCTGACCTTGTATTCACTGGAGTTTAGAAGGATGAGAGGGGATCTTATAGAGACGTATAAAGTTGTTGAAGGACTAGACAAGCTCGATGCAGGAAAAATGTTCCTAAAGTTGGGGGAGTCCAGAGCCAGGGGCCACAGTCTAAGAATAAAGGGGAGGCCATTTAAAACTGAGGTGAGAAGAAACTTTTTCACCCAGAGAGTTGGGAATTTGTGGAATTCTCTGCCACAGAAGGCAGTGGAGGCCAATTCACTGGATGAATTTAAAAGAGAGTAGATAGAGCTCTAGGGGCTAGAGGAATCAAGGGATATGGGGAGAAGGCAGGCACAGGTTACTGATTGTGGATGATCAGCCATGATTACAATGAATGGCGGTGCAAGCTCGAAGGGCCAAATGGCCTCCTCCTGCACCTATTTTCTATATTTCTATGTTTCTATACAAAACTGATTCCACCATAATCTAGCATTTGTACTTTCTGGCATTTGCAAGTTTGCAGTGTGATTTTAACAGTCTTCCACACATTTAGAGCAACTGCTAGAGCAAGGACGTTAATCGGACTTTACTAGACTTCATCTTGCACTAAACATTATTCCCTTTATCCTGCATCTGCACACTGTGGAAGGCTTGGTTGTAATCATGTATTGTCTTTCTGTTGACTGGATAGCACGCAACAAAAAAGCTTTTCACCGTAACTTGGCACAAGTAACAATAAACTAAACTAGGGAGAGAGGAACTCTGTTAACTGGCTAGGGTCCTTAGGCATAAAACTATTGCAACTTTTGTGTAACAGGGAAAACTTATAACGGAATGTCTAGTTCAGCCACAAATCTGCTGACTTCCCCTGATGTTGCTGAGAAATCAGGTACCTCCCACAGCTGAATCTAGTGGTGTCTTAATGCTCTGTGTCCATGTTCTAAGATTTATAACCAGACGAGATTGCACATGTGTTACTTGTGGAGCAATTGCTTATTTGAATCAATCTCTTATTGATTCAAGTAAGCAATGTCTTAAAGAGACTTCTGTTATTTGCCAAATGATGAAATGTTGGTTCGTAATGCTACATGGATCCAATGATTCCCTCTGTCTACATAACAGCCGATACCAGCTGCATGGCTGTTAAAAGCTATGCCCTAAAGGGGCAATGTGATTTAAAAAAAAATAAGGTTGCAGGTTTTAAGTCCTTACAAATAGCAATCTCATTGTTACTGATGAGTGTATTATCTCATGGAGAACAGGAGCATTATGGTGAAAGGTGGATAGAGCAGTGTGGGGAGACATTCTGTTGGAGTGAACCTGTTCATCCCTCATCATGCTCTATGTGGTATTGTTATAGTTCAATAATTCTGGCTGTGCAGTCTGATTCCAACTGGTAAGTGTGTTGCAGAAACAAGGAACTGCAGATGCTGATTTACAAAAAAAGACACAAAGTGCTGGAGCAACTCAGCGGGTCAGGCAGAGACAGCATCCACGGAGAACGTGAAAAGGTGACATTTCGGGTTGGAACCCTTCTTCAGCCTGAGGAAGGGTTCCAACGAAAACCTTTACCTGTCCATGTTCTCTACGGATGCTGCTTGACCTGCTGAGTTACTCCAGCACTTTGCATCTGGAAAAGTAAGTTACCTGAAATTATTGAAGCTGATATTGACTCTTAAATGCTGCAACCTGCCGTGCCCAAACGAAAGATGAAGTGCTGTTCCTCAAATTTAGATTGAACTTCATTTCACTGGTGTTGATCGCCAAAGGCAAATAGGTTTGAGTAAAAGCGAGATGACAAGTTAAAGTGATAAACAACTAGATGGTCAATGCTGCCAGTTCTGCAGAAATGTTACCCATCTGTAATATCAGCTCAGTTTTACTCTTTGTCTCATTAATCTATAAAGGATATGGTTCTGTAAACATTGGAATCATCTGGGCAATTCTGGTCTCACCTTATCAGAGTTATTCTCTTTGCCCTCTCCATCCCCATCCCCACTCCTCTTCCTCTCTGCAACATAAATTGATGGCGCAGCGGTAGCTGCGGTGACGCGGCAGTAGAGTTGCTATCTTACAGCGCTTACAGCGCCGGAGACCCGGGTTCGATCCCGACTATGGGTTCTGACTGTATGGTGTTTGTACGTTCTCCCCGTGACCATGTGGGTTTTCTCCAAAGATAATAGAGCAGAGTAAGATAGACCACTCGACCCTAAAAACCATAGTATGTCATGGTGTCATTTTAGTAGGCAGAAACTTGCAAAAACATTTAAAAAGAAGAAGCAAAAAAAATCTGTGAATTAATAGATGACATATATTTTGCATTTTATGGTATCATCACACATACTGTTCCCCCACAACACTGATTACACTGCAAGAGGCATAACGAACGGCGGGTTTTGCTTACTAAAATGGTGGACGTTACGCTCCTTTGCGTACTACACTTCAGTATAGGCAATTTCAATGGAGTGGTTCATCTTGCTCCTCAAGTATCATTGGTTTTCTCTGAGATCTTCGGTTTCCTCCCACACTCCAAAGACGTACAGGTATGTAGGTTAATTGACTTGGTGTTTGTGTAAATTGTCCCTAGTGTAGGATAGTGTTATCTGTATCTCTAAACTAAACTAAAATTAACTTGTTTGGTTCACTTCGAAGGTATCACAAAATGCTGGAGTAACTCAGCAGGTCAGGCAGCATCTCAGGAGAGAAGGAATGGGTGACTTTTTGGGTCGAGTCTCTTCTTCAGACTCACTTTCACTTTCATCATTCAGTATTGATGTTGGACCTTTAGCCTGAAACATTAACCTTGTTTCATTTTCTATAATCCCCAAGATATCTAATTTAGGTTTCTTGTTTAACCCTGATTGTAATATGGCGAGTCTGGAGGCTTGTACTTTGTTAAAGAAGTTTATTGCGGCAGCAATATTCAATTACAAAGGATAACAAATGAGATTACAGACAACCATTAACTCAAACTGTTCACATCGAAGTTCTCTTCCAACTGCCTGGTTTTGGGCGCCAAAACCACCACCTGACCTTGCTGGCCAATCCGAGGGTTCGACTCTCAGGACCAATCCCTATGGTCGCTACAGTAAACACTTTGTTGGAGGCCATGCCTTCAGCTACCATTGGATTGATCATGAGTCATTCATCCCATTTAGTGGAATTCACTTCTTAAACCAATACCTCATAAAGTGGAATTCACTTCATAAACCAATTGCTTTAAACCTACCTGCTTGCCCAGATATTTCCTCTCCTTGATCAATGTCAAATCTTTTTTACCAACTGCATGATAGAAAGCTTCTTGTATTTGGAAGAACAGAAGGATGAAATGCTGTGGAATCTTATTATTACTAACTCAGTCTAACACATTGCTTATAAAAACAAACTTAATTGTGGTTTTGGCTCTACAAGTGTTTAAAAGAGCGCAAGCCTCAAAAATACCAACAACTTAACCTTCTCTGTGGAACTGCTCTCAAACGTCCCTTGTAATTTTTGATCACAGCCCCTTGATATAACAAGTGTATTCTAAACTTAATAAAAAAAACAAAGCAGTACTGTTCATCAAATATGTTCCTTGGTATTCCAAAGGAAAAAGAGGCGGGTTTGAAAATTAAGCATGAGCTGAATCTTCTGCTCCAGTTGTGCCGAAGTAATGTATCTCACTTTGCAGAATATTATTGTGACACACCTAAAGTACTGGGTGTATTGCCCTGCAGCAGTATACTTCAATAGAAACTTTCAAACGTTAAGTCAGTGACTTATTTATATTCCTATAGTAAGGCATTCAGGCAGGCTCTTAAATGATCACAACATTTGCAACATAAATATATAATTAAAGCAGTGTTCATTTTAAGGAGGCACAAGAGATTGCAGATGCTCAAATCTGGATTAACACGTGGTTGATTTGTATAAAGGAGAGTGGATGGTAGAACTCGAAGGCAGACACAAAATTCTGGAGTAAATCAGAGGGGCAGGCAGCATCTCGGGAGAGAAGGAATGGGTAGAACTCATCAGGCTAAGCAGCATCTGTAAGGGAAAATTGGGCAGTTGATGTTTCTGGTCGACAGCCTTCATCTGGACTGCAAAGGTAGAGGGGAACTATCCAGTGTAAAAAGGTGGGGGAGAAGGGTAGGCTAAGAGGTAGCAAGTGATAGTTATATACAGATGAGGGGGGGGGGGGGGAGGGAGGGTAATTGACAAATAGAAGTCAGGTGGGGAGGGAAGGGAAGGGTGGAGATTGCAACAGAGTCTGGGAGGTAATGAGTGGAGAACAAATGGTGATAGATTCTGGAATATAAGAAGACAAGGTGAATTTTTTTAACTTAAAAATCACAGAAGAGCCAGAGTTACTGTTTCTCCTGCTGCATATTTTAGATTCTGAGTGTGAATCAAAAAGGGATCAAAATGGAAATGCTTGCAAAGGACGCATTAAAGGGCCTGTCCCAATTAGACGATTTTAAGGCGACTGCCGGCGACTAGGCTGTCGCCGAACGTTCGCCGGGGTGTCGCGGGCATGATCACGAGGAGTCTTCAATGAATCGTAGTGGATCTCGGCACGTCGCGGAAAAAAATTCCAGATAGAAAGATCTCGGCGACAGCTGGCTAGTCGCCAGGTATCGTAGCTTATTGCGGGCGCTGTCGCATGCTGTCCCCAGGTTTGCTAGGTTGTCGCAGATGCATTTAGAAGCACGTAATATTAAATTAAGAAAAAGGCATTTGAAGATACCAGAAGATAGTTCTGTTTAACCAATTTATTTACCGTCAGGACATTTGACAGGTAGATTGGAGGAAACAGTTTGACGGTCAGGTAAGCGTGGGAATTTCGCGATGTTTCCAAAGACGGTGTAATCTCTTAGCCAGGTGCTAATTCCACAAAAAAAGTAACCTGGCTCGGCATTGTCGTGGTCATTGTCATAGGGTAAAGGAAAATTTCGGCGATCTGCTACGACTTTGACAGTCGCCGGCAGTCGTCTAAAAAATCGCCTAAGTGGGACAGGCCCTTTACTTGTTCTTGAATTTCAAGGTTAATTGCCTAATGCCTATTTTTACTTAATGTATCTTTGTCACGATATCAAATGTGGGATCTTCGATTAGATTAGTTTGTTGTCATACATGCCAAGGTGTAATGAAATTCTTATATCACACAAAGTTCACAGAGTATACAGTATACGTATGGTAATGATAAATTTGACAATAAAATACAATGGTGAGTGCAAAACAGCAGTATAGTGCAAGATTGTAGTGCAATTTGGAAGTAGAGCAAAAAATATTAAAGTACAATAGCGGAATACCGAATGAAGTGGAGCCTTGGCGTGGCAAGTTGGGCCAAATATATTTGTCCCGCTAGTTTTCCCAATCTTTCTCACAGCAGTGGCGCACTGCATCTCCCACAAGTTTGCTGCTGGAGTGGAGAGCTAATACACCTGATAAATGGGAAACTGTTTAACATTTGTTGCCACTGTTGCACAATCAAGGTCAGCCCAACTTCAGACATCCAGCTGCAGTACACAGATGACACCTGTTTAAATGGACGTTTGAAGGCTGCGTTCAAGTTCCAAATTAAAAACAGAAAATGTACAAGGAAATTGAATAGGCCTTGGAGGACAGAGGTCAGAGTGGGTGTGGTATTTCATTCCTACACTAGTTCACTGAAAAACGAAAGTAATCCATTCTCTTGCATATGAAATATAGATATGAAAAAAAACCTGCTGATAACTAATTACTTTGTTGCTTGTCTAACATCTGTTGTTACTCGGTGTTACTCATTTAATTATAACGTTGCACAACATTTAATCACTGTTGCTAATTAGACCAGTACCTTTGAAACCGTAAAAAAAAAAATCCTGGAACATTATGGAGACCTTTTGTAGATACACACGACAAACGGCAAAGCAGTAAAAACAGTAAAGTGAAAAGGAATCAAAATTCAGCGAATGCTGGAAATTGGAAATTTGAAGCATTTCACTTGCATGTGAGAAATTGGAAATTTGAAGCATTTCACTTGCATGTGACAATAAAGTATCATCGAATCAATGAAATAAAATAGCTGTACATTTGTAAAATTATATTGCCTATTCTCATTTCAGGATTTATGCCCATGTATTTCTGGTACTATTTTGCCTTTGACAGAGAAATTACAGAGTCAAGCATTTTAATTAGCTACTCTCAATTTCTGTTTAAAACACTGTGAAATATTCATTATACAGTAAGCCCTTACCTGTTCTTGATTCAGTCAACGTTGTTATGTTAAAAGAATACTGTAGGGAATATATATATATATATATATATCCGTTTAATGTCACGATGCTCACTGTTATGACATTCACCACTGGACCACAGCAGAATACAAACTTTCTTTTGTGTAGATGTAGAGGAATAGGAATAGGATAGAATAGGAATACTTTATTGTCACATGTGACTAGGCACAGTGATATTCTTTGCTTGCATACCCAATGTATACAAATAGCAGCCACCTACGGTGCTGACAAAGTTACAAAGCATGCCGGCTCCCCCTTTTGTCGTCCCCCCTGCCCCCAACAGTTCCCTCATTGTTCTTTGTCCTCCCCCCCCCCCCCCCCACGTCCTTCACAACAGTCCCCCCACGCCGGGTCCTCCATTGTTCTATTGTGTCACATTAAAGCATCTCCAGACATCCCTCAGTCTTTGCATTGCTGAGCTGTTCTATTTTATGAAGCGCAACATTGTAAACTATTATCACAATCCCTGTAAACATGAGTCAGAAAATGACCAAGGAATGACGATGGGGAGTCTGTAGAAAGAAAACAAGGAAAAAGATATTTAGAAATTAGATTAGAAAGTTTAGTGTGCTTTGGTGCTGGACAGTGGGCAATTGACATCAAAACAGTTCTCAGCCGACTTCTCCAATAATAAGAACAAATGGTTGTTTTATTGCCAAAATGAAACAAAGTGTGCATACTTGTGATACTTTTAGGTGCAAATAAAGGTTGTACCAGAAGCAGCAGCATGGAAAATATGAAAAGACTCTTTGTCATTTTGATCACAAGATGCAATGTGCATTCTAGTATTAGTGTCATTCAAGCAAACACTGAAAAATTGTCATGAGAATTCAGAATGAAAAGGGTGACAGCTTGCAAGCAGAAATTTTTGTGCTACTTGAGGTTGGCTCAAATATTTTAAGAGATGTTGCAGTTTGCAATGACATCCACGAGACGAGTGAAGGTTCTAGTTTTGATTCTGAAATGACTGGCACATTCTCTCCTTATTTGTTGATTATGGAAGTAGGAAGTCAAGCCTTTAACATCACTGAGATATATGCCAAAAGGATCATGCATTTCCAAAGATTGAAAAGCACATCAGGACTAAAACCCAGCAAAGATCTCCTAACAGATAGAGACAAAAGGCTGGAGTAACTCAGCAGTGCAAGCAACATCTCTGGAGAAAAGGATTAGGAGACATTTCAGGTCGAAATCCTTCTTCAGACTGAGTCTTAATTCCTTTTCTCCTGAGATACTGCCTGACCCGTTGAGTTATTCCAGCATTTTGTGTCTATCTTCAGTGTAATTCAGCATCTGCTGTTCCCGCCTATACAAAGATCTCCTAACTCTCTTCTTGGTGAGAACTTGACGGGGGATTTTACATTCATTCCTTCAGTGACACCAAGATTTTGAAGGACTATTCCTTCACAAACAATAAACAATCTGCCGGAAATAGCAGGGGACCGGGGGTCTAATGAGATGGAGGAACTAAGGGAAATCCAGGTTAGTCGGGAAGTGGTGTTAGGTAAATTAAATGGATTAAAGGCAGATAAATCCCCAGGGCCAGATAGGCTGCATCCCAGAGTGCTTCAGGAAGTAGCCCCAGAAATAGTGGATGCATTAGTGATAATTTTTCAAAACTCTTTAGATTCTGGAGTAGTTCCTGAGGATTGGAGGGTAATTAATGTAACCCCACTTTTTAAAAAGGGAGGGAGAGAGAAACCGGGGAATTATAGACCAGTTAGCCTAACATCGGTAGTGGGGAAAATGCTAGAGTCAGTTATTAAAGATGTGATAGCATCACGTTTGGAAAGTGGTGAAATCATCAGACAAAGTCAGCATGGATTTATGAAAGGCAAATCATGTCTGACGAATCTTATAGAATTTTTCGAGGATGTAACTAGTAGAGTGGATAAGGGAGAACCAGTCGATGTGTTATATCTGGACTTTCAGAAGGCCTTCGACAAGGTCCCACATAGGAGATTGGTGTACAAACTTAAAGCACACGGTTTTTGGGGTTCAGTGTTGAGGTGGATAGAGAATTGGTTGGCGGACAGGAAGCAAAGAGTAGGAATAAACGGGTCCTTTTCGGAATGGCAGGCAGTGACTAGTGGGGTACCGCAAGGCTCAGTGCTGGGACCCCAGTTATTTACAATATATATTAATGATTTGGACGAGGGAATTAAATGCAACATCTCTAAGTTTGCGGATGACACGAAGCTGGGTGGCAGTGTTAGCTGCGAGGAGGATGCTAGGAGGCTGCAGAGTGACTTGGATAGATTAGGCGAGTGGGCAAATGCATGGCAGATGCAATATAATGTGGATAAATGTGAGGTTATCCACTTTGGCGGCAAGAACAGGAAAGCAGAGTATTACCTGAATGGTGGCCAATTAGGAAAAGGGGAGATGCAACGAGACCCGGGTCATGGTGCACCAGTCATTGAAAGCAAGCGTGCAGGTGCAGCAGGCAGTGAAGAAAGCGAATGGTATGTTAGCATTCATAGCAAGAGGATTTGAGTATAGGAGCAGGGAGGTTCTGCCGCAGTTGTACAGGGCCTTGGTGAGACCGCACCTGGAGTATTGTGTACAGTTTTGGTCTACTAATCTGAGGAAAGACATTCTAGCCTTAGAGGGAGTACAGAGAAGGTTCACCAGATTGATCCCTGGGATGGCAGGACTTTCATATGAAGAAAGACTGGATAGACTAGGCTTATACTCGCTGGAATTTAGAAGACTGAGGGGGGATCTTATAGAAATATATAAAATTCTGAAGGGGTTGGAAAGGCTAGATGCGGGAAGATTGTTCCCGATGTTGGGGGAGTCCAGAACGAGGAGTCACAGCTTAAGGATAAGGGGGAAGTCTTTTAGGACCGAGATGAGAAAATATTTCTTTACACAGAGAGTGGTGAGTCTGTGGAATTCTCTGCCACAGAAGGTAGTTGAGGCCAGTTCATTGGCTATATTTAAGAGGGAGTTAGATTGGCTATATTTAAGAGGGAGTTAGATGTGGCCCTTGTGGCTAAAGGGATCAGGGGGTATGGAGTGAAGGCAGGTACAGGTTATTGAGCTGGATGATCAGCCATGATCATATTGAATGGCGGTGCAGGCTCGAAGGGCCGAATGGCCTACTCATGCACCTATTTTCTATGTTTCTATGTTTCTATTCTAAAGAACAGCCGGCTGTTATTTGTTGACCAAGTAAGGTAGGCGAGCTGGGATAGCTTTTTCAAGTGTGACTTCTCTACATGCCATCCACCATGTAATAAATAATTTGCCTTATAAAATGGACTTCAAGATACTGTTTACTCTAGGTAATTCCTAGGGCAATTTGAAGACTTATTAGAGAAAACATAAGGCTGCTTTACTGACACCCAATACAGACAGCTTCAATGCTACAGCAAAGGATCGAGGAATATTGAAAGCTTAATATTTATGTTGCTGCTTCTTCCAGCTCATCGAGGAAACAGATGGTGAAGGTTAGCCAAGAAAATTCGGTAATTTTGGCATGACTATAATATCCTGATGCATATCAATAATATTGCCAATTTGTGGGATGAAGTTACATCGGCATTTTGAATGGTATGTGGTCAGGAAATGGTCCTTAAGTACGGTTTTTAAAGGTTTAGCAACATTGTACAAATATTCATACAAAATCATCAATCTAGTCAAGGAAACCAGCTTTCGAGAAGTGGAGGAAGCTGACATGATGAAATTGAATGAATTCCACTGAGAAAAAATTGTTAAACTATTTAATTAAACTGGTACGACAAAGAGTTGCAGAAGAAAAGAAAATTGTTGAAATACCACCTTTACAAATGCTAACACCGCAATTATTGTCAAAAATTATTCGTTATTGAAAGTGCAATGGAAATCTTCACCAAAGATGACCTGAAGAAGAAATACGTTGAATAGGGGAATCAATGATGACATTAGCTGATTTTGAAGAGCTCCCAAACTAAAGGGAGGGAAAGCTATGCTCAACTTGTTAAGGTCATTGAAAAGAAAACGGATAATATGCTGGGAGATACTATATCATATCATATCATATCATATCATATCATATACATACAGCCAGAAACAGGCCTTTTCGGCCCTCCAAGTCCGTGCCGCCCAGTGATCCCCGTACATTAACATTATCCTACACCCACTAGGGACAATTTATTTTTTTTTACATTTACCCAGCCAATTAACCTACATACCTGTACGTCTTTGGAGTGTGGGAGGAAACCGAAGATCTCGGAGTAAACCCACGCAGGTCACGGGGAGAACGTACAAACTCCTTACAGTGCAGCACCCGTAGTCAGGATCGAACCTGAGTCTCCGGCGCTGCATTCGCTGTAAAGCAGCAACTCTACCGCTGCGCTACCGTGCCGCCCTACTTGCATAGATGATTCAAAAGAAGCAAAAGGAATGCAGAAGAGACTATAGTTTCATTGTCAGATGAATGAGAGCGAGAACGCATTGTCTTGTGAACTAACCCACCTATTCCTCTACTCTACAGCATATTTACCAAGAAACTCTACAACCATCACTGCAGTCAGAGTCATAGAGTGATACAGTGTGGAAACAGGTGCTTTGGCCCAACCTGCCCACACTGACCAACATGTCCCAGCTACACTAGTCCCACCTGCCTGTGTTTGCTCCAAACCAGTTCTATCCATTTACCTGTCTAACCGTTTCTTAAATGTTGGGATAGTTCCAGCCTCAACTACATGTTCTGGTAGCTTAATCCAAGCACCCACCACCCTTTGTGTGAAAAGGTTACCCCTCAGATTCCCATTAGATCTTTTCCCCTTCACCTTAATCTAGTGAGGGTTATTTATTTTGTATACATTGACATTTATTTTACCTTAAAACTTACTTCATTATGGGGAAATTTGATTAATTTAATATTGTTTTGCTCAAAATTGCAATATTCAGGAACACATCTATAAAGCCATGCTATAACCATTAGATGATTGAAGGGTTTTAACATCCAAGCCTGTATTTACCGTAGGAATTTGTGCAAGGTACTTTGTTATTGCTATGTCTCAGTGAGAAAGTGGGATTTCATTCATTTCCAAGATTTCTGGAGCACTTGAATCCATTAATCTGGCCAGTGGCAAGGGTTTTACTGATCTCTCGCTTGTTTCTCTATGATGTACGAATGATTTAGCAAAAGCCCTGATTCAGTATTTTCATTGATTTTTTAATCTGTTTAGCCTCAGCAGGATCACATATTGTTACTGACAGGCAATTCTGTGCGAGCTCTCTGATGCATTATAGCTGATGATCAATAGAAGCTAATCTACGGATGGAATCTCAAATAAAATTAAGAATAAACCAAATTTCAGAACCATGATTGAAATATTCTGATGTTGGTCTTTTTTTTTTTTTTGTCGAATAAAGGACACTTATTAAAATTACACATTCAGTGCAAATGAATTTACAGAAAACAATTCAATTTTATTTTTGGTGTTGTAGAGAGGAACATTTCAATATTTCAACGCGTTTTTAACCGCAGTGATAAAAAGTAGTCACATTTGAATCCTACTTTAATATTGTGACATTGTAAAGTGAATGAAACATTGTTTATCCAAGGATGATGCTGACACCTTTTTAATTATATACAGGGCCCAGTAAATAGAAAACTAATCATACCTCAGAATTGGTAATCTCACCTGCTCCCAGCAATAACCCTTGGGGGTGATGTACTCTTTCCTCAACATGATAAACTCTTTTAATCTGATCAAGTCTTAGTAGAAACATGCTGGTTTACTGCCAAACCTTTCGGGACTTTATATTGTAGCCATTTTATTATCAAAGTTGGAATTGTAAAACAGTTAAACTGAAGAACAAACACCCTATTAATAGTATCTACCTTCTCCATAAGAATTTTGGAAAGCAATCCTGATTTAATCCAACAGTCATATCTTTTAACATTTTCAGCATTTTCTAAATTTAATCAGAGAGGATCTGAGACTATAATTCTGGAAAAAATGCTGTTGATAATGCTGGAGGATTACTTATACAACTCGCTTGAAAATCTCCCAATTTATTCTTCTAACGTGGTCATGTCAATCTTGTAATTATTTTTCTCTCCTACTGCTTTCAGATTTCTCAGCAAAAAAATCCATCTTCATAGCACAAACCTCTGCCAATTCTGTCCTTAAGACACCTTTCAGATATGTGTCCGCTTTGTCATATTTTGTCCTCATCTTTTATATTGTATTGTCCTTGGAACATCTTTCCAAAGCAGGGGACTTGTGTAAGAGTCGAAGATGTTTACACATACAAAGTTTGGACATTTTATCTTAACTCTACAAAAGATTAACCATTGCTTCCGCAGATTCAAATCATAGAATAACGAACTCATAGAATTAATATGATTTGGAATGAGACACAAGAGACTGCAGATGCTGTAAACTGGAGCACAAGACAAACTGCTGGAGGACCTCAGTGGGTCAGGCAGAGAGGAATGGTTTACATTTCAGTTCGAGATCCTGCATTATTCATGTGTAGGAAGGAACTGCAGATGCTGGTCTACACTGAAGATAGAGACAAAATGCTGGAGTAACCCAGTGGGACAGGCAGCATCTTTGGAGAAGTGGAAACGGTGATGTTTTGGGTCAAGACCCTTCTTCAGACTTGCATCATTCATGTTTGGTTTTAGTCTAGTTTAGTTTAGTTTTGAGATACAGCGTGGAAACAGGCTCTTCGGCCCACTGAGTCTGTGCTGACCAGCAATCACCCATGCACTAGTTTTATCCTGCACACTAGGGACAATTTTACAGAGGGCAAGTAACCTACCAATCTGCACATCTTTGGAATGTGGGAGGAAACCGGAGCACCCGGAGAAAACCCACATGGTCACAGGGAGAACGTACAATCTCCATACAAACAGCACCCATAGTCAGGTTTGTACCCGGGCCTCTGGCACTGTAAGGCAGCAGCTCTACTGTTGCGCAGTAAAAATTAATTTACTGCTTTCATTCTTCTTGAATTGTTTCACTATTTTACAGCAAGTTATTGGGTCATACAACATTTATGCTAGAAATCTGATACATCACATTTGGGTAAAGAAGGTGTACAGTATGTTTGCCTTCTTTGCTAGGGGCAAGAGTCAGGAAGTCATGATGCAGCTCGCTAGGACTTTGGTTAGTCTGCACTAGGAGTATTGCATGCAGTTCTGGTTGCCTCAATACACAAAAGATATGGAGGCTTTGCAGAGGAAGTAGAGGAGATTTACCAAATGCTGCCTGGACTAGAGGGTTTCAATTATAGGGCGAGGTTAGATAGGCTTGTACTCGGTGTGGGGTCCTATATATATCGGTGAGACCAAGCACAGACAAGGCGATCATTTCACTGAACAGTTATGCTGAGTCCGCCTTGGCCTATGTGATCTCCCGGTTTCCAAACATTTTAATTCCCCTTCCCATTCCCATACTGACCTTACTGTCCTGGACCTCCTCCACTTTCCGAGTGAGGCCACAAGCTAATTGGAGGAAAAGCACCTCATATTTCGCTGGGGCAGCTTACAACCCACCAGTGTGGAGAAGGGTCTCGACCCCAAACGTCACCCATTCCTTCTCTCCAGAGATGCTGCCTGTCCCACTGAGTTATTCCAGAAAAAGGTGTGTCTACCAGCAGTATGAATGTTGATTTCTCTCATTTTATGTAACCCCAGCCTTCTCTTTCTCCCCTTCTCCACCTTAGTCATCCTATGAGTTCCAATTTTGGCACCATTGTATCTCTTCACTATCACATCTTATCCCACCATTATGGGCTCCAACATTCCTTGGTCGACTGTTACCGACCCTGGCCGGTTCTGGCCTTTTCTTATCTCTGGTAGCCACCCCCCTACTTTCAGTTTGAAGAAGGCTCCTGACCTGAAACATCACCCATCTTTTTTTTTCCATGGATGCTGCTGGACCCGTTGAGTTACTCCAGCACTTTGTGTCTATCTTTGGTATAAACCAGCATCTGCAGTTCAGTTCTACACAACTTATAGGTGGATACAGGTGATGGAGAGAGGGTTATGAATGGCATATGGGTGGACGAAGCCCAGAGATGGGAAGAAGACAAGAAGTGTGAAATACGGAGGGAAGAGGCTCAAATTGTGAAGCCCGAGGAAGGGATAGAGATGAATGGGAATGCGGGAAGAGGAAAGGTTTGTCTATATTTCAGATTTATGGATGTTTTATAAAAATAGCAGTAAACCTTGAATATGATGAGTTTAATTTATTCATTTTGTTATTTTGGGATTGGGAATGAATAACTTCAAATATTAAAACAATTTGATTTCATGGATAAAAGTTGATGATTTTAGAAACATGCTTCAATCCAACTTTTCAAAAGTGTGGTGTTTAGTTTGTTATCGGTTTATTTTATAGTCGTTCAATTAAAAGATATAACCATCACTAGCAATTCTGGATTTTATTCCAAACCCATATCTATCCTGAAAGATGCTTGCTATTTCCTTCTTTATACATCACTGTTATTCCAGTGATGATTAGATATGGACAACACTGAATAGCTTTCATGGCCAAGACACTAATAAGGTAGAATTAGTTGAATTCTGGTTAGTTGTGACCACCAGAACCCTCTGGCACTCAGGTGACACAAACAAGTGAACCAGTTAATGCTGTTGCCACATAGTCCCAATGGGTCTGGTACGATCCTGACCTGGGCTACTGCTTGTGTGGAGTATGCACGTTCTCCCTGTGATCACGTGGGTATTTTGACTTCCAGCCACATCCCACCAAATATGGTGGTAGGTTAATTGGCTGCAGTAAATTACCTCCTAGTTTAGGTGAGTGGGAAAAAAATTAATAGGCAGTCGATGGGCACACGAGCGAGAATAAGTTGGAAGGTCACAGGAAAATAAGTGGGGAACAGATACGGCATTGCTCTGTTGGGAGTCGGCATGGACCTGATGGACGAAGTAACTCCTGCTGTGTTGAAATGAGTGAATACACAATGTTTCTTGCCACAATGCAGCCACAAAATGGGATAGAGTGCAGATGACACCGTATACAGTTACACATAGCCTTACTATTTGATGGACAGTCAATAAAACTAACCACAATACAATCATCAGCACACAACCACACTTGTGATAGAGGGGAAGGTCATGGAAGAACCAGGTGAAGATGGTCACGACTTGGACTCTGTATTGATAATTCACGTTTTGGATATTGAGTCCACTGGTCTCTAAAATCCACTTGTACTTCCTTTCAGCCAGACATTCAGCTGAAATTCAGTGTGATCTTTTTCGGAACAAGAGATTCAGAGCCAAGTAAGTATGTGAAAAGTCTGTCGGTTCAGTAAGTGCTGTTGATGGCACCATTAACAGTTCCTTTGTCACTTTACTGATGATTAAGTATAGCCCTGATTGTGTGACAATTGGCTGGCTAGAATTAGTGTAACAAGGCATTTGATTTGAATTACATCTATTTAATTTTTAAAAGATCTCTGGTGAATTTGTGAATTTGACAATTATTTGGCCATTTATATATTATATATTCTTTTAATGGTAGCATTTGAGATTTTATTAATCCAGGGGACTCTGAAGAAGGGCCCCACCTGGAAACGGAGTCTGAATATATCCCTCCACAGATGCTGCCTGACTTGCTAAATTCCTCCAGCAATTTGTTTGTAGCTCAAGGTATCTGCAGTTTCTTGTGTCTTGACTTTGAGAAATACCTCGGTGTCAGGATAGATCCCTGGGTAGGGTGTGTATGAATGAGATAGTTGGGAAAGTAGATTCAGGGTGTGGGGTAGAAATTTTGTTAAGGCCCGGAGGACAGTTCAAAAGCTAGAGATTTTTAAAACCTACTTCATATCTTGATTTTAGTTTAGTCTAGGTTAGTTTAGAGATGCAGGGTGGAAACAGGATTTTTGGCACACCGCCTGCACCGACCAGCGATCCCCTTACACTAACACTATCCTACACACACTCGGGACAATTTACAGTTTTACCGAAGCTAATTAATCTACAAACCCGTATGTCTTTGGAATGTGGAAGGAAACTGGAGATCCCGGAGAAAACCCATGCAAGTCATATCATATCATATCATATATATACAGCCGGAAACAGGCCTTTTCGGCCCACCAAGTCCGTGCCGCCCAACGATCCCCGTACATTAACACTATCCTACACCCACTAGGGACAATTTTTACATTTACCCAGCCAATTAACCTACATACCTGTACGTCTTTGGAGTGTGGGAGGAAACCGAAGATCTCGGAGAAAACCCATGCAGGTCACGGGGAGAACGTACAAACTCCTTACAGTGCAGCACCCGTAGTCAGGATCGAACCTGAGTCTCCGGCGCTGCATTCACTGTAAAGCAGCAACTCTACCGCTTCGCTACCGTGCCATCCCGGGGAGAACGTACAAATTCCGTACAGACAAGCACCTGTAGTCAGGATCGAACCTGAATCTCTGCCGCTGTTAGTCAGCAACTCTATCGCTGTGCCACCGTGCCACCCTTCGTTCCTATACTGCTCTTTAGTTTTAAGTGAGGCATCTCGGATTATTTTAGTCACGTTTGATGAATTTATTAGAAAGACTATCTCCCTCCCACTTGTATTAATAAAAGTATTTTATATTCTTGAATGAAGGTTGGTGGACTAAGTCACCAAACTCAAATTATAGATCGCATAATCAATTATTAAGAAATATTGTGTCTTTAAACTGGCTGATGATAGATTAGTGAGTCGTTTGAGTTAGTTGGATGCAATATTGATAAAATTATAGGGAAGTACAGTGGTCTTAAATGTCTTAAAGTGATTAGTTATATTGATGATTTTGTGCATGATGAATTTTCTTGGTTAGTTGTAGATGCCATGCCTAGTAATTGGAGAGATGTTACGTTTGAGCCATGGTCCAGTATATTCATCAGGGTATTGCAATCTGTCAATTAATAGAATGATCCTCAGTCTAATACATGGATTAGGGAGTTGCACCCCTAGCACAATCCAACTTTAGCCCAGTGGTATAAATATTGATTTCTCTAACTTCAAGTAACCCCTGCATTCCCTCTCTTTCTATCCCTCCCCCACCCAAGTCACACCAGCTTCTCATTTTCACCCAACAGCTAACAATGGCAAGTTTCTTTTATCATCGTTACTCTTTTTGCATATATTTCATTCAGTTCTTTATGTATATCTCTCACTTCCCTTTCCCCTGACTAGTCTGAAGAAGGGTTTCAACCCAAAACGTCGCCCATTCCCACTTTTTTATTGTCCTTTTATTAAGAGCTAAAGTATAGTCTGTTAACAACAATATAGCTTTAGCCTGGCCTGATGTGAATAAATCTTGTCCGATGTGTGGCTTGGCCACATAGAGATAGGTAGGGATTTCTTTTTTTCCATGCAATACTAAATAACCTGGCATTGTGAGACAGAATTGTTTCCCATCTAACTGCAGGAGATGCCGTACCTTTCCTTAGACCTCGTCTTTTCCCAGCAGCCAGGGGCCAAAAGAATATTTCAGGTGTGGCAAAGTGGTTTCCTTTACATTGGGGAAAATCAATAACAGATTGGGAGCTTTGTGGAGCACCTGTTGCAGTCCAGAGAAGTGAACCGAAGCTTTCAGTTGTTGCCACTTTAATTCACAATCCCACTCCCACTTTAAACTTTCTGCATTTGGCCTTCTGCCCTGTTACAATGATACCCATTGTAAGGAATAATACCTCATTTTCTGTCTTGGCACTTTGCAGCCTTCTGAACTCAGCACTGAATCTGCAATTTTAGGTAACTCACTCTTTCTGTCTGTTTCTTTTATTTTGACATAGATTATCTTTCCCTCTAAGCATAGACTGACCTGTTGGGCAAGTCCTACGGTGTTGTTATTAGGTACAGGCTAGAAGGCATCCTTTGATCCAAAATATTGATCTCATTGCTACATTAAGTCATTTTTGTCTCACCCGATCAGTGATATTCCCTTTATTCAACCCATCCCACCCCCCTCCTTCTCTGTTACTGACTTATTACCTTGTTTTCTCATTTATAGACACAAAGTGCTGGAGTAACTTAACGGGTCGGGCAGCATCTCTATAGACACAAAGTGCTGGAGTAACTCAGTGGGCCTGACCCACTGACTTACTTCAACACTTTGAATCTATTGCCTGACCTGCTGAATAACTCCAGCACTTTGTGTCTTCAGAGATGCTGCCTGGTCTGTTGAGTTATTCCAGCACTTTGTGTCCATCTTTGGTATAAACCAGCATTTGCAGTTCTTTGTTTCTATATTTTGTTTTCTCATTTTCGCGGTTCTGATGAGGGTCTAGGACCTGAACCATTGAATGTTTCTCTTTCCATAGATGCTGCCTGACTTGCCAGGTGCTTCCAGCATTTTCTGTTTTAGCTTCAAATTTTCAGCAACTGCTGTGCTGAAAATTTGCTGTATTTTGATTACAGTTTACGGTTTACAGTTTAGCTTATTGTCACGTGTACCGAGGTACAGTGAAAGGCTTTTGTTGCGTGCTATCCAGTCAGCGGAAAGACAATACATGAGTACAATCTAGCCATTTACAGTGTGTAGATGCATGATAAGGGAATAACGTTTAGTATAAGGTAAAGCTAATGTCTGATGAAGGATAGTCGTAACACCTTTGCTTAGTCCACCTTAACCAACCTGATCTCCCAGTGGCTGAGCACTTCAACTCCCTCTCCCACTCCCAGTCTGACCTTTCTGTCATGGGCCTCCTCCAGTGTCATAGTGAGACCCATCGCAAATTGGAGGAACAGCACCTCATATTTCGCTTGGGCAGCTTACAGCCCAGCGGTATGAAGTTTGACTTCTCTAACTTTAGATAGCTCCTCTGTCCCTCTCTTCCCCTCCCCTTCCCAGTTCTCCCACTGTCTTCCTGTCTCCACCTATATCCTTTCTTTGTCCCGCCCCTCCTGACATCAGTCTGAAGAAGGGTCTCGACCCGAAACGTCACACATTCCTTCTCTCCAGAGATGCTGCCTGACCTGCTGAGTTACTCCAGCATTTTGTGATATCTTCGATTTGTACCAGCATCTGCAGTTATTTTCCTACACCAATGAGGTAGATAGTTGTTCAGGACTGCTCTCTAGTTGTGGTAGGATGATTCAGTTGCCTGATAGCAGCTGGGAAGAAACTGTTCCTGAATCTAGAGATGTGTGTTTTCACACTTTTATACCTTTTGCCTGATGCAAGAGGGGAGAAGATGGAATGGCCAGGGTACATCTCATCCTTGATTATGCTGCTGGCCCTGCTGAGGCAACGTGAGGTATAAATGGAGTCAATGGAAGGGAGGTTAGTTTATGTGATGGTCTGGGGTGCGTCCACAATTCGCAGCAATTTCTTGCGGTCTTGGATAGAGTTGTTCCCAAACAAAGCTGTAATGCATTCTGATTATCATTTTCTATCGAAAACTGTCTGCTTCACAGATAATATCACTGAAAGCCAGTTCTGTAACAGATATTGTAGTCCTATCTTAAGGGCCTGTCCCACTTAGGCAATTTTTTTAGGCGACTGCCGGCGACTGTCATAGTCGAAGCAGGTCACCGAAAAACCGGCGACTGGACCCCCCTACGACAATGTCTATGGCAAGCTACAACAACCTACCACCTAGTCGACATCAAGCTACGGCAAGCCACCGACAACCGGCGACCCAATCGTCGTTACGTAGGACGTCCACCAATGACCGCACCTACGACGACCTACAAAGACACCTACGACAACCGAAGTCAACCTACGTCCACCTGCGACAAGCTACGACAAGCTACGACCCTGTTGACCACAACTGAAGACAATTCACATCATTTTGGCCTCCAAAACAATGGAATGACCCAGTTTCCTTCTAAAAGGGGGTGTAGGGTAGGTTTTCCAATCATTCTGCATCATGACTACCATGGAGCAACATCTGCGGGCATTGCCCTCACAAGAAGTAGAAACCCTGCTGCTTGCAGCGGCCCTCATGCTTAAAGATCAGCAAGACAGAAGGACAAGAAGAATGGGGAAGAAGAAGCCCTAAGAAGAGGTCTGTGTGGTTGAAGCCCTTGTCCCTGAAGAGACCCAGGTTGGGCCAGTATGACAACCTGATGACTGAGCTCCAGCAAGAAGATGAGGCATCCTCTCCAGCAGATTCAGATGCTTGCTGGCTATGATGGAGCAGGTGCCCAAGAATGGTGGAGACCATTGTCTACGCAGCATGTGTCCTCCACAACCTGATCCATACCAGAAGTGCAGCAGCAGCAGCCATGGTGGAGGGTGACCGAGTGGACAACCAGACAGGCAACATCACACCAGGCTCATGGAGAACTGGAGGACAGGCTGCACTGATGGTAGGACCGGAGATATCATCAGGAAACACCTCCAACAAGAGAGCCAAGAACCAGAGAGACCATCTCTGCACTTACTACAACTCCAAACTAGGCAGTGTACCATGGCAGAATGACATGATCTGAAGACCAGCAGCAAACAGCCCACACCACAAACAGAAGTCCACCACTCCAGGAAGAGAGCCCACAACAGACCACAACAGAAAAGTCATTTTTCAGGGCCACCCACATCCTCCCAAAAGAGTTTAAATTTCAATGCAGTACAATGCTTGTACCTGTGTTTGTTTTATTGATCAAAATATATGAAATTAAAATATTTGAAATACTCTGAAATACAATATCTTCATACATCAATGGAATTCACCGAAGTCAGCATCGGCGACAACCTACATCACCTGGCGTCGATCTACAGCAGCACCTACATCAGGAGATGTCAAGCTACGCTCATTGGCGTCAAACCCACTGTCACCGAAAAATGTCCAACATTCTGAAAATCCAGCGGCAACCAGAAAGACGCTATATTCACAAAATGTTGGAGTAACTCAACAGGTCAGGCAGCATCTCGGGAGAGAAGGAATGGGTGACGTTTTGGGTCGAGACCCTTCTTCAGACTGATGTCAGGGGGGCGGGACAAAGGAAGGATATAGGTGGAGACAAGGAAGATAGAGGGAGATCTGGGAAGGAGGAGGGGAAGGGAGGGACAGAGGAACTATCTAAAGTTGGAGAAGTCAATGTTCATACCACTGGGCTGCAAACTGCCCAGGCGAAATATGAGGTGCTGTTCCTCCAATTTCCGGTGGGCCTCACTATGGCACTGGAGGAGGCCCATGACAGAAAGGTCAGACTGGGAATGGGAGGGGAAGTTGAAGTGCTCGGCCACCGGGAGATCAGTTTGAGATGCTATGACTCTTTGGGCGACTGAGGGGACTACTCACGACCATACAGGCGACACCCCGATGACCATGTGGCGACAGCCTAGTCGCCTGTAGTCGCCTGTAGTCGCCTAAAAAATCGCCTAAGTGGGACAGGGGTTTTAGGCTTTCCACTACAGCTCTCCCTTGGATAAACTCCATTTTATCACATGCAGAAGTTGTATTTAAACTTCTCCAGATTGAGTTAAATAGAGTATTAATTTCAAAAACTCTATAGATGAGGACCCCTTTGTATTCTTTATAGCGACTACTCACAATTGTGGTAGATTTCCATGTGTGTTGTAAACCTGTGTAATGAACGAGAGAAAGGTTCTAGCCATTTACTGAAAGGATATTGAAAGGTTTTATTCAGACCAGCAGCTCACTTTCTTGAAGCCACATAAAGAATTAGACCATTTAGACTGAAAAAGGATGAAGAAAACAATAGACAATAGACAATAGGCAGGAGGAGGCCATTCGGCCCTTCGAGCCAACACCGCCAATCAATGTGATCATGGCTGATCATTCTCAATCAGTACCCCGATCCTGCCTTCTCCCCATACCCCCTGACTCCGCTATCCTTAAGAGCTCTATCCAGCTCTCTCTTGAATGCATTCAGAGAATTGGCCTCCACTGCCTTCTGAGGCAGAGAATTCCACAGATTCACAACTCTCTGACTGAAAAAGTTTTTCCTCATCTCAGTTCTAAATGGCCTACCTCTTATTCTTAAACTGTGGCCCCTTGTTCTGGACTCCCCCAACATTGGGAACATGTTTCCTGCCTCTAACGTATCCAACCCCTTAATAATCTTATACGTTTCGATAAGATCTCCTCTCATCCTTCTAAATTCCAGTGTATACAAGCCTAGTCGCTCCAGTCTTTCAACATATAATAGTCCCGCCATTCCGGGAATTAAACAGATTACTACGCATTACTCGCCAGATGCTTTTACCATTACCATCTTTACTGGAGATGTTCTGAGCATTGTGATCTCAATTCCTCTTCATACACTGTGGTTTGAAAAACCCTCACATTACATTCAGATCACCAGTCTTAATCTAAACAAATATGGTCAAATTAATAGACAATAGACAATAGACAATAGGTGCAGGAGTAGGCCATTCGGCCCTTCGGCCCTTCGAGCCAGCACCACCTTTCACCGTGATCATGGCTGATCATCCACAATCAGTACCCCGTTCCTGCCTTCTCCCCATACCCCTTGACTCCGCTATAATTAAGAGCCCTATCTATCTTTCTCTTGAAAGCAATGAGAGAGTTACTCTCTTAATGAAGTAATATGTTCCAAAAATTCAGTTTAATTGTGGAATTCCGTAATAAAATCAAAGTAATATACATTTCAAGAAGCTGATTAATATCTAATGGCTTAATTTTTGATGTACCTTCTAAACTAATATTTTGCATTCCGTACTTTTTTTTAGTGTTCACAAGAGGAAAATGACAGCTACTGTTTTACTGCAGTGGAATAATGTTATAAACTGCGAACGTCTTCTCCTATTTGAACAGTCAGAAATGTTATCATTCACTTAAGGTATCCGCAAGAGTTATACTTTCTAATCTAATGTTATATTTGGAAACTTTATCCACGAATGCTCTGTCTTTTCTGTGATAATGAAGTGAACAGCTAACAAGTGGATTAACGGTTACAGGGATTAATGACAGGCACAGTGGATAGACAATTTTGTGGATACAGTGATTTGTGTACCTTTGGAATCTTGTTTGAGTCCTCACCTTGCTATGAAACAGATTGCTCAGCTAAGACTGTGCTGACCAGCACGCACATCGATCCTAAAGTAACATAATTCCATTCTCTCCAAATTGCCATCAACTAACCCCAGATTTTGCACTCACCTGCTCACAAGGGAATAATGTAAAGCGGGCTATTAAGATGTGAGAAACTGGAGCACCCAAAAGTATCCCACGCAGTTGCAAGGAGAACATGTAAAAATCTACAAAGACAACACTCGGAGGTTAGAGTTGAACCCAGGGAAAAAAATCCCAGTCTATCCTATCCTGCCTCTCCTTATAAATCAAGCTCTTGAGTCCTGGGGAAAAAACAACTGGTGAGTCTTTTCCACGCCCCCTTCAGCCTAATGACATCCCTGCGCACCAAGATGACCAGAATTACAAATGGCTGAAGGCTTGAATGCCAAGACTTCCTACAAGGCAAAATCAAGCGGCAGCTCAAGCGACAGTAAAGCATGTCAAGTCACGTTTATTTGTCACATACACATACACGATGTGCAGTGAAATGAAAGTGGCAATGCCTGCGGATTGTGCACAAAAAAGAATTACAGTTACAGCATATAAATAAAGTTAATAAAGTTAATATAGAGAAGACAAAATTTAGTCCCTGCAGTTATAAAAGTTAACAGTCCTGATGGCCTGTGGGTAGAAACTCCGTCTCATCCTCTCCGTTTTCACAGCGTGACAGCGGAGGCGTTTGCCTGACCGTAGCATCTGGAACAGTCCGTTGCTGGGGTGGCAGGGGTCCCTCATAATCTTGCCTCATAAGCATCACTCCCTGACGAGCTCAATGCGTTCTACGCATGCTTTGATAGGGAGAACACCGATGTGTCTTCCTGAGCTCCCATACTGGGTATTACAAGCACAGTCACAGAGGTTGATGGCAGAAGATCCTTCAGTGAGGGATGAACCCTCGGTAAACGTCTGGACCTGATGAGCATGTTCTTAAAACTTGTGCAGATTAACTAACTGGAGATTTGGCAGACATCTTCAACCTCTCATTATTGAGGTCTGAGGTTCCCACCTGCTTTAAGAAGGCATCAATATTAACCAAGAAGAGGGCCCAAGTTGTTAGGTGACATGCCTCAATGACTATTGATCGGTGACGCTAACATCTGTGGTGATGGAGTGCTTGGAGAGGTTGGTTATCTATAATGCGAAGTTCAATTAGATAGGCTAGAAAGGCAACAGTTTCTATTTGTGATTTTGACTCATTTCTCACTCAACAATGCATACAATCCTTATTCTTTAGGGAACGGGGGTTCCCTTCTTCCATCATAGATGAGGCCCTCACACGTGTCTCCTCGGTACCCCGCAGCTCCACTCTTACTCTCCCTCACCCTAGTTGCAACAGAGACAGAGTCCTTAGCTTTCACCCCATCAGCCGTCGCATGCAACACATAATCCTCCGACATTTTTGCCACCTCCAACAGGATCCCACCACCAGTCACATCTTCCCATCTTCACCCCTTTCCACCCTCCGCAGAGACCGTTCCCTCCACAGCTCCCTGGTTAACTCATCCCTTCCCACCCAAACCACCCTTGGGCAGCTTACAACCCAGCGGTATGAATATTGATTTCTCTAACTTCAAGTAATCCTTGCATCCCCTTTCTCCCCGTCCCTCCTCCACCCAAGTTGTTGTACTAGCTTCAAAGTCGTCTTGCTGTGTCTCATTGTCTGTAACCCATTTTCACCTTGCCCACGGCTAACTATGGCTTGTTTCCTTTGTCATCGTTACTTTTTTGCATATCTTTCGTTCATTTGTTCTTTCTCTCTCTATATCACCATCTATATCTCAATATAATACAATATATCTTTATTGTCATTGTACAGGGGTACAACGAGATTGGGAATGCGCCTCCCATACGATGCAATAATTTAATTAATTTAAACAGCAACAACCCAACGAAACAAATTGTAACAGTTTTGAGACAGAACTCGTTTCCCTTTCCCCTGTCTCTCAGCCTGAAGTAGGGTCTTGACCCGAAACATCACCTATTCCTTTTCTCCAGAGATACGGCCTGACCCGCTGAGTTACCCCAGTTTCTTTGTGTCTATCTAATGCATGCAATGAGTCTTAGACCAGTTGTCACTCTTCCACGGTGACTATTGCCATGGAGTGCTGGTCAGGTGAGCGAGGTTACTGCGAGCAACCTGATAGTGAGCTTTGCTGCAGAGCTTCAGAGATTGATTGAGTTGTCCCACTGCTCCAACAAAACAAGTGATCAGTGTCCATTACTCTTGCATCTTTGCAAAGCTGTGGTAGTACAGCGCTTTAATCGCAGATAAAAGGATGATCCACTGCCTGTGTTACAAAAGAATCGGGCGAGAGACAAAATTTGTTGCAGCCAGCACTCGGTGAGCCATGTCAGTTTGAGTGACGAGTGGATAAACCTGAAGCGGATTACGCACTGTCATTAGGGATTATGACAGTGACAGAGCTCAGGACAACAATATAGGAATCCAATGGTAGTAAATAGTCAATTGCCCCAAGCTCCACTGCTGTAGATAGAACTGTCACAAATAGTCATTCATTGAAGTGAAAAGAGCAGTATCCTTTAGAAAATCTGTTTGGCAGAACGTTTTAGTTTTGTTTGCAAAGGCAGATAAACTAGAAGAGTTGTACATCAAATTTGTCACAATAGCAACCCATTTATCACAATGTGTGTGATGTGTTGATGCATTTGTATACAAATTAGGGCATATTTGTGTAATTATTTGTATTAATTTGCTCTATAAGATTCACAAGTGATCATCCGTGTCAAACCAAACAAATCTTCCCATCTACATGGAATCTGCAATGTAGAGGTTTGTCATTTTTATTTGACGTATTTAAAATGACTTTGTATCTTCCATCGTGGGATTTTTCTGTGCAAGGATGAGGAAATAGAAGCTAACAGAAGCATAGAAGATGCCCGAGAACCCAGGCAGCATCTCGGGAGAGAAGGAATGGGTGACGTTTCGGGTCGAGACCCTTCTTTAGACTGATGTCAGGGAAGGGGGCAGGACAAAGATCATCGACCGCTGCAACGATCTCTCCACTATCACTGCCAGGTCTTCTCCAGATGCCTCCGTGGCACCGACCCAGGCCACAGCCATGGGCTCCGCCGACCCAGGCTCCGTCGACTCCATCGGCCGTGGGCTCTGACCCGCGAGGCTCCGGCCTCGGATTCTCCGCGGCCTGCTGGGAGGCGTCATCATCTCACTCGGCAGTGTAAAGTAGTGCTGGTGAAGTGCTACATTGTGAAGATACCTTCTTTTGCTGCAGTATTACACTGAGGCTTTGTCCTCATATTGCTATACATTATACGGATAATAAAAATGCAATGGGCCCATTATGAAAAGTTATGAAAGAAGTAATTTATTTTTTCATGTTTCCTCCTTGGAAATTTGGGAAAACTGGGAGGATTGCCAATCCAAGACTATCCATCAACCAAATATGAATGTGGAAACTAGCGTGACATGTAACATTACATTGAGGCTTTGTCTTGAGATTGCAGTAATTCAGATGGATGTGAATGATTTACAGTGTACAAGATGAAAGGAAGAGAAGAGCTCTTCCAGTGTTTTAGTCAGAATTCCCTGTCAGCTGAATCCACAAAATAATCTTAAGGTCGTTTGTGGAACCTCGATCATTGAAGCTTAGATATTTATGGCACAGAAATTGTATTTCAGCCCATGATATCACTATTAGTTTCAAATAGATTCTTCAGCAAAAGAAACAATTGTTTCCGCCTATTAGAAATAATACTAAAATAGGTGGTATCATAGACAGTGAAAATAGTTGACACTAAAATAGGTGGAATCATGGTCAGGGAAGATGGTTATCAAGAATTGCAGAAGGATCTTGATCAGCTGGGCGAATGTCATGGTGTCATAGAGTCTAGAGTCATACAGCATGGAAACAGACCCTTTGGCCAACTTGGCCAAGCCCACCAAGGTGTCCCATCTACATTAGTCCCTCCTGCATGCATTTGACACAACTACCTTTAAACTTATCCTATCCATGTACCTGTCCAAACGTTTTTTAAACGTGATAATACCTGCCTCAACTACCTCCTGCAGCAGCTCGTTGCATACAGCTCCCACCCTTTGTGTAAAGAAAATTGCCCCTCAGGTTCCTATGAAATCTTTCCCCCCTCACATCAAACCTAAGTCCTCTGGTTCTTGATTCCTCTACTTTGCTTAAAAGTCTCTGTTCTTTTCTCAAAAACTCCATCAAAATACACATGTCTTATGTTAAAGCCCATTATTAATTAGAAACTGGTCTCCAACCTTTGACAGATATTTGGATGATATCACCATTTTATTCCTGAAAAAGGCACCAAGTCAGTTTTTACCCTTTTATTTCAGTTATTTTTCTTTCTAGGCAACAATGATAACTTTTTTTAAGAGGAAGTTATTTTTTCAGAAAGGTTATGGGTTTTGTTTTGAAGAGAAGAAAAAAATAACAAGCACATAAAAGTCCAAAGTTGATTGAAATATTTTTATACTGACCATCGCAGCCTCAGGATGTCCTAAGGCTTTTTATATCCATGGAGATACTTTTGAATTGTTGTCACAGTTGAAATATAGGAACCATGGCTCCTAATTTGTTTGTAGCACAGTACCACAAGCAGCTTTTGGAAGCAGGAATAGGCACAAAGGCTCTTGTGACTGGTCCTTCAGGATTTGGTTTATTATTGTTACATGTATCGAAGTACAGTACAAGTCTTTGTTTTGCAAGCTATTAAAAAAAAATCAGATATACCAAACATAGATACAATCAGTACAAAATCAGGTACATTAGAAAGAGCAAAGGGGAAATACAGAGTGCAGTACATAGTTCTCAGCATTATAACAGTTATAATGTCAGTTCCTTAGATCAGTCTGAAGATGGTCCTCGACCAGAAACGTCACCATTCCTTCTCTCCAGAGATGCTGCCTGTCCCGCTGAGTTACTCCAGCATTTTGTGTCTACCTTTGATTTAAACTAGCATCTGCAGTTCTTTCCTACACAGTTCCTTAGACAAAGTCCAATGTCCTCATTGTGGTTGAGGTGAATCAAAAAGTACCCTAGTTTATGGAAAGAAAGTTCAGACGCCTGATAATAGAGGGGAAGAAGTTGTTCCTGATTCTGGCGGTGCACGTTTCAAAGTCCTGTCGCTTCTGCCAGACAGGAGCAGGGGGAAGAAAGAATGATGGGCCAGACAAGTCTTTGATTATGTTGGTTGCTTTTCCAAAGCAGTGTGAAGTGGGACAGAATCAATGGTGGGAGATATGGTCTGTGTGATGGACTGGACTACATCTATAACTCCTTGCAATTTCTTGTGGTCTTGGGCAGAGCTGTTCCCAAACCAAGCTGTGATGCAACCCGACAGTATGCTTTCTAGGGTGTCAGTACAAGTTTGTAAGAGTCGTTGGAGATAGGGCGAGTTTCCTCAGTTTCCTCAGGAAGTAGAGGCGTTGGTGTGCTTTCTTGGCTGTCACATCAATATGGTTGGTCCTCAACAGATCATTGGTAAAACTAACACCAAGGAACTTGAAGCTCCCAACCAATTCCCCATCTCTATCATTGACTTTGACCGTTCACCATGTTTCCTGAAGTCAATAATTAGCTCCTTTGTCTTGTTAACAATGAGGGAGAGGTTATTGTCCTAGCACCATGCCATTAAGTTCTCTATCTCCTTTCCTGTACCTTGTCTCATCATTGCCCATGATTCCCACCATAGTGGTGTCATGTACAGACCTGTTGCTTAGCTCCACATTCCTGCTGGATCCTTACAACAATACGTCAATTCCCTTCCTACTTAAAATCTGTTGTTTCAGATCATGAATATATTTTGCTTACTCTGTACCTTGCGTACTCTGCCAGATGATCAAATAAAAATAATGACATCTTTCTTTTACTACGAGAATATTGGAAGCCCTGGTGAATGGCACAGAATCCTACAATAGATGCAGGTGCTCTATTTCTAATGGCTTCCAGGACATGATGTCCCATTGCTCAGAAGGTACCCATTGGTTTGGAAAACATGGGATTGTTTTTATTGACCCTCTGGCACACATTATAGTGTAAAGAGCAGTGAAATCTGGACACTCTGTGTTGTTCTTCTCATCCCCCAATAGAAGAATAAAAGCACTTAAATGTTACAAATTCAGATTCTTAGCATCCTATCCTTGACTGCGCATACCTGCAGTTGTCAAGAATATTTAATCTCCAAGATGATAATTCTAAATTCAAAACAATTATTTCTTAAAAAACACTCTTAATGCACAAGGCTTGGAAGTTAGTATGTTAATCTTTAGTAATTTTAGAAGTAGTTTATCTGCTCCAAACGTTCAAGTGTACGATAGATTAATATGTACGTCTTATAATAATGTTCATAGTAGTGATTTATTAAGAATGATAAAGCTATAGATGAATTTCCTCAAGAAAACAGATCAAAATGAAATCAGGATTTATATTCCCTGTCCTGTTATGCGACAACCAATGGTTAGGCGACAACCGTTTTGAATTTGTGAATAGCCTAGAATCATGTAAAGAAAAGTTATATACTGTAGGAAAGCAGTGCAAAAATACTGCAGATACTGTAATGTGTTAAAAAAAAAGAATATATAGAAATACCCTAAAGGTCAGAGAGCATTGGAGAAGAGAGAAACTGAGATAATGTTTTGGATCAATAATTTTTTTTGTTTAGTTGAGAGATACAGTGTGGAAAAAGGCACTTCGGCCCACCGGGACCGCTCCAACCAGCGAGCCCCACACATTAACACTATCCTACTCACACTAAGGACAATTTTTTACATTTGCCAAGCCAATTTACCTCCGTACCTGTATGTCTTTGGAATATGGGAGGAAACCGAAGATCACGGAGAAAACCCACGCGGTCAATTTATCAATCTTTGATAAAATGCCACGGAATACAATTTTGTCCTGACTGCATGCTTTAAGCATGTAAAATAGTAGATTAGACACTTTGAACTTTGCTTCCATTGTTTGGTCGAGGTGAATGAACTAATTCAGTTTATCCCTTCCCGTGTGATAGCACCACTGAAAAATTAATCTTGGTAAACCTACTAAATTCAGATTACATTTTCGAAAAGAAGGTGTCACTTCTCAATTTTTCATTGCAGGTTTAAATTAATATTGAATCAAGTAGTTGAAGCGCTAATAAGATTTGATTTCGATTTATTGATTGAAAGATATAGTACGGAAACAGGTGCTTTGGGCCACCCAGTGCATGCCGACCATCACCATTACTAGTTCTATGTTATCCTACTTTCACATCAACACCCTACTCATGAGAGACAATTTTACCGATTCCCATTAACCTACAAACTCGCATGTCTTTGGGGTGTTGGGGGGGGGGGGAGATCTGAGTACCCCGAAGAATCCAACATGGCCACAGGGAGAATGTGCAAACTCCACATACTCCCCGCATCCGATGTTGGAATCGAATCTGGGTCTCTGGCACTGTGAGGCAGCAACTCTAACAGTTTGTTTACAGAACCTCCTCAAATTACATATTTTACCGGGAGAAGTTAAGGCATCAAGTTTGGGTTGAATGTTGCAGGGAATTGTCATGATTTACCCAGATAATCGATGGCATTTCCTCAAACAATTATCAGCAAAATCAGGAATTCGATGTTGAGCTAGCAACGTCTTTTTAACTGTTTTGTGGGCTGGGTTTGTATTGACTTTTCACCAATGTATTCCCATTACAGAGCAGAAAGGCCATGCCTCATACCATGCCCTCACATAAGATGCTATGCCAATGTGGACAGCATGTTCCTACACAGGAGGTACGTTCATTAGGACTGAACATTTTTGGCGGTTAGCAATGAACGTGGGTGGCTTGTCACTGACTAACAATTTGGACACATTCATTTCCCTTTATGAGATTCATGAGATTATTACACATTTTTAGCTGAGGTGGTTGTTTCTCACTATTTATCGGCAGATAATGTTTGAACACCTTTTAATTGAAATACAAAACAATGCTGTATTCAAATCATAATTTAAATATGGTGAGCTTTCAATCTACCCCTATGCGAACATTGTACTTTTAAAAAATCGGCCTTTTCAGATTGTACTGAATGAAGCAGCTGGTTATTCAGATAAGTTACTATCCATTAGCTTCCGTGAGTTCTGAAGAAGAATCTCGACCCGAAACATCATCCATTCCTTCTCTCCAGAGATGCTGCGTGTCCCGCTGAGTTACTTCAGCATTTTGTGTCTATCTTCGGTGTAAACCAGCATCTGCAGTTCCCTTCTACACAGCACAGAAACTATATCTATAACAACCTTGAAAAGACATTTGGGAAAGTACAAGGATAGAAAGGTTTAGAGGGATATGGGCCAATTGCGGGAAGGTGGAACTAGTGTGGATGGGGCATCTTTGTTGGCATGGGCAAGTTGGGCCAAAGGGTCTGTTTCCATGCTGTACGACTCTATGACTCCATGACTCTGAACAGGTGCTTTGGCCCTCTGAGTTCACACGTCCATCAAATAGCCATCTACATTAATCCCATTTAAAAATAAATATCCTCCCCACATTCCCACCAACTCCATCCAGAGTCTAACATTTTCACTAACATAGAAAATAGGTGCAGGAGTAGGCCATTTGGCCCTTCGAGCCAGCACCACCATTCAATATGATCGTGGCTGATCATCGAAAATCAGTATCCTGTTCCGGCTTTTCCCCATATCCCTTGATTTCCTTAGCCCTAAGAGCTAAATCTAACTCTCTTTTGAAAACACACTAAGTAACAAGTCACCCGGCCGATTAATCTACAAATCCACAAGTCGTTGGGATATGGGAGGAAATGGGCCCACAGGAGGAACATGCCAATGCCACACCCATCCAGCCTGGGTTCAGACCTGAGCTCCAATGTCACTGGAGTTGTGAGGCAGCAGCTCGCTATGCCACTGTGCCTGAGAACCTGAACATTGAGTGCCTGCTTAAGATGCCGATTCTCTGCTTCTTATGCTGCTGCAGTTTAAAGAAATCAAATCACACTCATGAAAAAATGATTAAGGAATAGTTTGTCATTTTATAGATTGCATTAACTCTACCTCCTCGCCTTGGACACATTCATACAATCAATCTATGGGTGCAGCATGGTATAAATTGTACTTATTTTAAGAATGAGGAAGCACACTGTGAATTCAAAGAAGTTAAATAAAATCAACATCCAATGTATTTATTTGCTTTGTTGCCTGAACCGACAACATCATGGCTAATTTAATTCAATTCAATGAGTCATTTCTATTAATGGCAGCTGTCTGATTGTTTGTTTTAAGTCTGATAAAATGCTGATATTATTGACCTATTCCTCACTAGCAATCGTTACGTTATTAGCTATGGTGGTATAATGAATTTTATTATCAAATTCAGCAGGAAATAACATAAATGTAAAACAAAAATGGATCTATTACCACAATCATATTTATTCTATTATGATTTTGTAAAACAAGCAAACCAGCCATCATCTTCTGCCGCTTGTTATGACAAGCTTTCTCATTTTTAATGCAGTTCTGTAATTCAATAATTCTCCTGTGCACAGTAAACAACAGCATAGCGGCATGTGGCAAAGTGAAAGTGCATTTTATTATTCACCATGAACTATTCTTCTCTAGCTGCAGTATATCAATCATTATATGATACCGTTCAATCCAGTTGAGGTCATGCTGCCATTGCAATTTGGTTGCAATAAGTCAGTTCGAACATAGGCTGAAACCTTCTCTCCCTATTCATAGACAATTCCTCCCATTGTGCTGTAGCTTTGTGGATACATGGTAATCCCAGTATAGGTCCGGATGAGCAATTTTTTTTCCTATCCATCTATCCATCTATCCGTCTGTCCGTCTGTCCGTCTCCTCTCTGCTTCTCTCTGCTTCTCTCTGCTTCTCTCTCTCTCTCTCTCTCTCTCTCTCTCTCTCTCTCTCTCTCTCTCTCTCTCTCTCTCTCTCTCTCTCTCTCTCTCTCTCTCTCTCTCTCTCTCTCTCTCTCTCTCTCTCTCTCTCTCTCCCTCTCTCCCTCTCTCCCTCTCTCCCTCTCTCCCTCTCTCCCTCTGTTTGTCTGTGTCTATCTCTCTCTGTCTGTCTGTCTGTCTGTCTGTCTGTCTGTCTGTCTGTCTGTCTGTCTGTCTGTCTGTCTGTCTGTCTGTCTGTCTGTCTGTCTGTCTGTCTGTCTGTCTGTCTGTCTGTCTGTCTGTTTCTTTACCTATCATTAGATCCTCAGTCATCCAGTGGACAACGCAAAGACTCCTACACATTTCTTTAGGTTTCAAAAGGGCAGAATTGAGGTGTGGCTAGAAGAGCCACTGCCTTGCAGCATCAGAAACCAGAGTTTAATCCTCACCTTGAATGCTGTCTGTGTGGAATCTGCATGTTCTCCCTGTGACTACTGAATTTAATTGGCCACTGTATATTGTCTTGAGTGTATAGGTAAATGGTAGAACCTGATGAGAATGTGTGTAGAATAAAATGGTATTAATGTAAGACTAGTGAAAATGTGTGGTTGATCGGTTGAGCAGACTTGATGGGCCAAAGGGCCTATCACTGAACTGTAACTCTCTAAAATATATGACTCTAATGGAAGAAATACATAACACCAACAAAAATATGCAACGCAGAGGTTCGGGCCTATCTCCAAACAGTAACTCTCTGTAATATCTGACTCGGTAGCGCAGCGGTAGAGTTGCTGCTTTACAGCGAATGCAGCGCCGGAGACTCAGGTTCGATCCTGACTACGGGTGCTGCACTGTAAGGAGTTTGTACGTTCTCCCCGTGACCTGCGTGGGTTTTCTCCGAGATCTTCGGTTTCCTCCCACACTCCAAAGACGTACAGGTGTGTAGGTTAATTGGCTGGGTAAATGTAAAAAAATTATCCCTAGTGGGTGTAGGATAGTGTTAATGTACGGGGATCGCTGGGCGGCACGGACTTGGTGGGCCGAAAAAGGCCCGTTTCCGGCTGTATATTTATGATATGATATGATATGATAATAGAGCAGAGCAAGATAGACCACTCGACCCTAAAAACCGTAGTATGTCATGGCGCTATTTTAGTAGGCAGAAACTAGCAGAGACATTTTTAAAGAAAAATAACAAAAAACTGTGAATTGATAGATGAGATATATTCTGCATTTTATGGTACCATCACACATTCTGTTCCCCCAAAACACTGATTACACTCCGAGAGGCATAGCGAACGGCGGGTTTTGCTTACTAAAATGGCAGACGTTACGCTCCTTTGCGTACTACACTTCAGTATAGGCGATTTCAACGGAGGAGTCTATCTTGCTCCTCTCGTATCTTTGATAACAACATAAGAAAGGCCCCACCCGAAATGTCACCTATCCACATCCTCCAGAGATGCCTTTAGAAGCACATGATAAACACATGATAAAATAGGCCAAAGTCACCATGGTTTTGTTAAGCTGAGATCTGTTGGAATTCTTTGAGCAAGCAACAAGCAAGATAGAAAAAGGAGAGTCAGTGGATGTTGTTTACTTGGACTTTCAGAAGGCCTTTGATAAGGTGCATCACGTGAGGCTCCTTAACAAGATAGGAGCCCATGGTATTAGGGACAGGTACTATGTGTAGGAAAGAACTGCAGATGCTGGTTTAAATCGAAGGTAGACACAAAATGCTGGAGTAACTCAGCGGGACAGGCAGCATCTCTGGGTAATGTTTCGGGTTAAGACCCTTCTTCAGATGGGTACTAGCATGGTTAGAAGATTGGCTGACTGGCAGAAGGCAAAGATTGGGGATAAAGGAAGGCAAATGCAAGGTTAGCATTTATTTTGAGAGGACTAGAATATAAAAATAGCGATGTAATGGTAAGGCTTTAAAAGGCACTGATCGACCACATTAGAGTATTGTGAGCAGTTTTGGGCCCCGTATCTGATGGGGGATGTGCTGGCGATGGAGTGGGTCAATAGGAGGTTTACGAGAATGATCCCAGGGATGACTGGGTTAACGTATGAGGAGCATTTGATGGCTCTGGGCATTGAGAAGTATGGAGTTTAGAAACTCTAAACTCTGGAGTTTAGTAGTATGAGGGGGGATCTCATTGAAACCCACCAATTAATGAAAAGCCTAGATCGAGTGGATTTGGTGGTGGGAGAATCTGGGACAAGTGGGCACAGCCTCAGAATAAAAGGACATATCTTTATAATGGAGATAAGGAGGAATTTCTTTAGCCAGAGGGTGGCATATCTGTGGAGGCCAAGTCATTGGGTATCTTAAAAGCAGAGATTGACAGTTTCTTCATTACCCTGAACATCAACCATCCCTCTCCCTGCACAGATGCTGCTTGAACCGCTGAGTTCTTCTATCAGTTTATTTTTTTACCACAGTTTATAAATCCCTTCAATGAGCAGCTATATATAGAAAGACTTCATCAAACAATTTAAACATAATAAAATATTAATGCAAAAGCAATTTAATAAACATATATATATATGAAATAAACATTTATATTAATGAAAGTAAAAATAAATAATTGTCTTCAATTATCTTTATAATTCAGTTGGCAAGCACATTCAGTGGAATGAACTTGTGCTAAATGAGCCAGAAAGGGTCATGTTGGAATTGCACGTGGAGCAATTGCTGAGAGTTACAGAACCAGCTTGGATTTAAGAATGAGTCTGGGAACGGAGCTGGATTCAAGATCTGCATATATCTTACCTCTGAAACAATCCATTCTTCCATGTTGCAGTATGGATGTGTTGAAGTCTGGAACAGGCTGATAATCAGGGTTCCCTGAAGAATTGCTGTCAGTAATATTTCGCCTTTAACATTTCACATTCATTTTGCCCATTGTCGAATTTTTACACGGTTAATCGATGGGAAAATATCAACTTGCTTCATTCGTTTGCACATTTGGAATACCATGGAGTCATGCAACATGGAAACAGGCCCTTTGTCCCATTAAGACCAAACTGTCCACTAAGTCCCCATTTACTAATCCTAATTTATTCTCTCTCCCCATGCTCATCAACTCCCCAAGATTCTACCACTCACAGTGGGGACAATTCATTGTAGCCAATCAATCTTCCAAGGGCGCCATAGTGGACAGTGGTAGTGTTGCTACCTTACTACGCCAGAACCTGGGTTCGATCCCAACTACAGGTGCTGTCTGTACAGAGTTTGTACATTCTTCCTGTGACCATGTGGGTTTTATCTGGGTGCTCCAGTTTCCTCCCTCACTCCAAAGACGTACGTTTGTAGGTTAATTGGCTTCGGTACAAATTGTAAAAAATTGCCCCTGGTCGGCGCAACATCGATGGGCTGAAGGGCCTGTTTCCGCACTGTATCTCTCAAGTCTATGGGATGTGGGAGGAAATCGGGGCACCTGTAGGAAAGCCACATGACCACAGGGAGAAGGTGCAAACTCTATGCAGAAGGCAATGGAGGTGAGGATTGGACCACATCAACAGAGCTACGAAGCAGCAGGTCTGCTAGATGTGCTATGGTACCAACCAAGCCATCTCTTGGTAGCACTCAGATGGAGTCATAACATTGGTTCTTGCCTATTATGGACTTGTTGTGAGATCCTGAAGGAATGCTATATTGCTGGAAGCACTGATTTGCAGGTAGAAAGATATAATTAATGGGCTGGAACTTGCCTGGAATTTCCAAGATGATTTGCAAACATTTATCCACTGCAAGTGTTGGCAAGTTTAGATTCCAACTTGAGCACCCTGATGACAGTTTCCTAGCTGTACACAAAATGAAGTCCTCCAGTGAATCGTGAACATGTTTTGGGGAAAGTGCCTGTTGAACCATGGCTAAGTCTAACCAGGATCAGGGATAGAGAGCCAATCTGGCTGAATAAATAGTTACAACTAACAATGAGCATTGAACAAATAATTAATCGTGAATTAAAATTATTGTGATGTTTTTAACTGTTAGAAGTCTTTTTCTGTGCTGGTAGAGCTGTTGTCTCACAGTGCCAGAAACCTAGGTTTGATCCTGACCTTGGGTGCTGTCTGTGTGTGTAGAGTGTGCACGTTCTTCCCGTAACTGCGTGGGTTTCCTCCAGATTCTCTGGTTTCTCCCCACATCCAAAAGACATGCAGGTTTGTAGGTTAATTGGCCTCTGTAAATTCCCTCTGGTGGGATACGATCGAACATGTGCGAACAGGTGATCAATGGTCGGCGTGGACTCTGGTGGGCCCCTAGTATTTTTTTTAGGGGAGCTTTGTCAGTTTATGAATGTTTCATGTTTAAAATCCTTGACAGCTTTAGCAGCTGGTATAATTTGGCAGCATAGGTTTGTTAGTTAGCAAGATTTATTTCAGCCATTTTATGGGTGAAGATTGTTCTTATCTGCCAACTTGACAGCGATATGTTGGACCTCTCCCGAGCAAGGTCTCATCTTTGTAGAGCTACATGTTAATTCCCAGCTTTATCAGGCAACTGAATTATCTTATCATCAAGTAGAGAGTGAACCTGACCTACTGTCTACCTCATTGGAGACTCTTGGACTAACTTTAATCGTACTTTATCTTGCACTAAACGTTATTCCTTTGATCTTGTATCTGCACATGGTGGACGGCTTGATTGCAATCATGTATAGTCTTCTTGCTGACTGGATAGCATGTATCAAATAAAAAGCTTTGCGCCGTACATGTGACAACAGAAACTAAACCTAACTAATTGCTAGAAGATAGACACAAAATGCTGGAGTAACTTAGCGGGACTGGCAGCATCTCTGGAGAGGAGGAACGGGTGACGTTTCGGGTCAAGACCCTTCTTCAGACCCGAAACAACACCCATTCCTTCTCTCCAGAGATGCTGCCTGTCCCGCTAAGTTACTCCAGCATTTTGTGTCTATCTTTGGTTTAAACCAGCATCTGCAGACCCTTCCTAAACTAATTGCTAGCAAGCCAACATCAGGGGTAGACAAGAGTTTTTAGGTGCATCAACAATAGACAATAGACAATAGACAATAGGTGCAGGAGTAGGCCATTCAGCCCTTCGAGCCAGCACCGCCATTCAATGCGATCATGGCTGATCACTCTCAATCAGTACCCCGTTCCTGCCTTCTCCCCATACCCCCTCACTCCGCTATCCTTAAGAGCTCTATCCAGCTCTCTCTTGAAAGCATCCAACGAACTGGCCTCCACTGCCTTCTGAGGCAGAGAATTCCACACCTTCACCACTCTCTGACTGAAAAAGTTCTTCCTCATCTCCGTTCTAAATGGCCTACCCCTTATTCTTAAACTGTGGCCCCTTGTTCTGGACTCCCCCAACATTGGGAACATGTTTCCTGCCTCTAATGTGTCCAATCCCCTAATTATCTTATATGTTTCAATAAGATCCCCCCTCATCCTTCTAAATTCCAGTGTATACAAGCCTAATTGCTCCAGCCTTTCAACATACGACAGCGAGTAAGTTCTGATCCTTCCTTCAAACACAAAACGTCTTTTAATTTTTTTTGTTCATCATGGTCTCAGATTGTGGCCAAAGTAGTTGCCATGTTTATCAGATTAGTAGCAATATTCGTATATTAGAAAGTAATGATTTTGGAAAAATTATGGAAAAAGTAAATTGTAAGACAGGGAATTCATGTGCATTCTTTATTCCCGATGTGTGGTCAATGAGAAAAAAGTTTGATGAGACTGATCTGTAACAGAATCCAAAAGGTAGCTGTCTTTTCCCATCCTGGAGCGTCAGACACTGAGGGGAGACGTGGTAGAAGTAAATAAAGCTATGAGAGGCATAGATAGGTAGACAGGCAGGACCTTTTTCTCAGGGTAAAAATGTCCAAGACTAGAGGGCGCAGCTTTAAAGTGAGAGGGGCAAAATTTAAAGAAGATGTGCCAGGCTCTTGGAGGCTTTGAAGAGTCAGGAAGTGAGCCACCTATTAAAGACTAATGGCCTGGATGCTGCCCTTTCGTGCAGGGGTACACTTTTGGTGCCATTATTTAAGCAGAAGGAAAGTGAATGAACAGTTTCATGCTTTAGCTTGTGACTTATATAATGCCAAATGTTACCTGCCATTTGCCGCCCATGATCAAGGACTGTTTTGGGCATTTTCATTTTCAATTAAGATGAGGTTCAACACTCAATGGCTTGAACGAAATGTGAATTCTGCTTTGGGATGCAGTCTTGGAAATAAGATTAAACTGGTGATTCCTCCCATCTCTATCCTAATGCTGAACAGGAGGCCAAGAAGGCAATAATTCACCAACCCAGACACAAGGAACTACAGATGCAGGAATCTTGAGCAATACCCAAAATGCTGGAGGAACTCAGTGGGTCAGGCAGTATCTGTGGAGAGAATGGAGAGATGACGTTTTGGGTCCGGACCCTTATTCAGACTCTAAAGTTGAGTTCTGACCCGAAACATCATTTTATCCACCCCCTCCGCAGACCCCTGTCTGACCCACTGAGTTCCTCCATACAAGCGACTAGGCTTGTGTATCCACTGGAATTTAGAAGGACGAGAGGGGATCCTATTGAAACATATAAGATTATTAAGGGGTTGGACACGTTAGAGGCAGGAAACATGTTCCCAATGTTGGGGGAGTCCAGAACCAGGGGCCACAGTTTAAGAATAAGGTGTAGGCCATTTAAACCAGAGATGAGGAAAAACTTTTTCAGTCAGAGAGTTGTGAATCTGTGGAATTCTCTACCTCAGAAGGCAGTGGAGGCCAATTCTCTGAATGCATTCAAGAGAATGCTAGATGGAGCTCTTAAGGATAGCGGAGTCAGGGGGTATGGGGAGAAGGCGGGAACGGGGTACTGATTGAGAATGATTAGCAATGACCACATTGAATGGTGCTGCTGGCTCAAAGGGCCGAATGGCCTCCTCCTGCACCCATTGTCTATTGTCTATTGAACATTGCTTTGTGTTTTGCTTAATTTTGTTCAATTGTACAGAAGTCACAACTGCATTGGCATAGCTTGACTCAGAAGTGACTGGTGCTACAACTGGTGTACTAAGAGAACCTACACTGCCTGCCACATCTAACATACTTGAGCCATCATTTGAAATGTTATCATTGGTTGACTTAGAATAATTTAGAAGTTATTTTTAAAGTGACAATATTATGAAACCAGATAGTGGAGACCAGATAGAGGTACATACAATTATGAGAGGAATAGATAGTCAGGACCTATTTCCCAATAAATATCCAACGCGAGAGGGCGTAGCTTTAAGGTGAGAGGTACAAAGTATAAAGGAGATATGCAAGGCAAGTTTTTTTACACAAAGGGTGGTGGATGCCTGGAATATGCTGCTGGGAGAGGTGTAGAGGCAGATACGATCATGGCATTTGAGAGTTTTGGATAGACACATGAATATGCAAGGAAATTAGTGATATGGATTATGTGCAGGAACTTAAGAGTTGTTCTTGGCATCATGTTTGACACAGACATTGTGGGCTAAAGGGCCTGTTCCTGTGCTGTACTGTGTTAGAAGGAACTGCAGATGCTGGTTTAAACCGAAGATAGACACAAAAAGCTGGAGTAACAGCGGGTCAGACAACATCTCTGGAGAATAGGAATTGGCGACGTTTAATAATAATAATAATAATAATACATTTTATTTATATAGCGCTTTTCATATACTCAAAGACGCTTTACAGAGATTTTGAGACGTTTAGGGTCTGAAGAACGGTCTCGACCCGAAACATCACCTATCCCTTTTCTCCAGGGATGCTGTCTGACCCGCTGAGTTACTCCAGCTTTTTGTGTCTATCCTGTGCTGTACCACTCTATGTTCTGTTTGAGAGCAAATATTTGTCTTGATTATGGTGCTGTGCCAAATAAGCAATTTGTCTTTATTCATGAAATTGTGGGACAGTATGCCCTGAAATCATTGGCCATTCATTCCTTGGGCTATCCTATTAGTTCGAGTATGAACCCTGAAGCAATCTTTTATCAGAGGCTTGTATTCACCAATAGAGGGATTTGTGTCAACTTTATCTAACCCTTGCAAGCCTTGGACTGATGGGAAGAACAAGCAAGGAGCAAACAATCTGGTAATATTTCTTTCAGAACTAAGTTTAACTTATTATTTTGAAATCATATCTTAGAATGCTATCGATGCCCATGAAAATATATATTGCAATGAAGTGCAAAAAAAGATGTTCATGATAGCTTTAAGTAATATTATCAGTAGGTAAGTATAAACATTTGTTTTTGCCAGTTTATGTATTTCATGAAATCCAAGAAGAACGAATGGCACGGTGATGGATTGAGTCCTTGAGTTGAGAAAGAGGATAGGTTTCAAAGGACAGATAAAAATAAAAGAGTGGAAAGAAATTCAGATAATTAAAATGATGTAAAATGTAAAATAAATATATGATAGCTGAGACGGTGAAAAGAACAAGATGTTAAATAGACTTGCGAGCGATTAAATGATCAAAAATAACAAAAAAATTAAAACAAAAGATAAATGGATCAAAGGAAGAAGAAGGAAAAGATTGGACTAGGGTGAAAGAAAACAAAGGGGGAGACAAGAAAATATAAAATATAATGCCACATCAAACTGTACAGATTGTGGGGTGGGGAGACACAAAATGCTGGAGTACCTCAGCGGGACAGGCAGCATCTCTGGAGAGAAGGAATGGGTGACGTTTCGGGTCGAGACCCTTCTTCAGATTGATGTCAGGGAGTGGGCGGGACAGAAATAGAATGTAGTCGGAGACAGTAAGACTGGTGGGAGAACTGGGAAGGAGGAGGGGATGGAGAGAGAGGGAAAGCAAGCGCCATTTGAAGTTAGAGAAGTCAATGTTCATACCGCAGGGTGTAAGCTACAAAAGCAAAATAGTAAGATTAAATGAGAACTTACCAGTTCGAAGTTTGATCTGTATTTTATGAGGAGTTACGATGAGGGACTACGTGAAGACCCCGTCCAGCACGCGTGCGCGACATTCTTCAAAGCAGCGGTGTGGATTCACAGAAAAAACATAACGATTGAAATAAATATAGTAAAGAAAAAATAAGAACTTGATTACCAGTTGATCTGTATAAAAAAGGGTGGGAGCGGAGGGCACGTAGTCCCTCATCGTAACTCCTCATAAAATACAGATCAAACTTCGAACTGGTAAGTTCTCATTTAATCTTACTATTTTATTTCGGAGTCACGTGAGTGACTACGTGAAGACTTCAAAGCTTCTGTGATTCCGAACCGTGTACCAGCTCATGCTTCACTCACTGTCTGAAGACCTTAGAGGGAGGAAGTATGTTATCGCGATCAAGAAACCTGTTTGTGAACAAAAAAGGTTTATTAATGACAACAAAAAACAGAGAGCTCCCCAGGGCTCAAATTAAATATTATCTGCAGACTCTAAAATTCTGTCTGCAAATGTAGCAGGTTGCGCCAGCGGTTTATTATAAAACCTTTGGAAAGTTCTTTCCGAGAACCATCCTGCTCTGGCCAGAGTATGGTCAATTGGCACGTCCATTTGACTAGCCGCCGACGTAGATGCAGCCCTGGTGGAGTGAGATTTGTAAACATTCGTATTGACTCCCGCGGACTTAAGCACCTGCTTGAGCCACCTTGAAATGGTTTGGCTCGTCACCTGACCATGAGGCTTCTTGTGGCTTATCCATAAGGCTTTTTCTCTCCCTCTTAAGTTGTATGTTGTGTCTATGTAATTGGCGAGGTGGTCTTGGCACACAGCCGTGGTTCAGATGAATATGCCCAGAACTCCATGACTGGAGGCGTGGTACCTGGTCTAGTTTGTTTGACCAGTCCCTGAATATGGAATGTGAAACAGTCCAATGACTCTGTCATGCTGTCGAGCCTCAGAAGGTGGAGGGATTGTACCCTTTAAGCTGACACTAGTGCCATGAGCATGACTGATTTCAGTGTAAGTTGTTCCAGCGTGAGTGCCCTGGGCGGTGGCCATCCCCTAAGGTACGTCAGCACAATGCTGACATCCCAGATCTGAGTGTACCTTGGTCTGGAGGAGTTAGTATTAAAAATGCCCCTCATGATTTTGATTCCTAGTGGATGGGACCCCAAAGCCAGTTGTCCTGCTGCTGGAACCAAATAAGCTGACAACGCACTCCTGGCTGTATTTATGGCGCTGTAGCTGAGTCCTTCCTGATGTAATCCAACCAGGAATTGCACAACACTGGTGGGTGTCGCTGTAGTGTAGGTAGTTCCTGTTTTGGAGCAATACCGTTCCCATTTTAACAGGGGAGAGAGCGAACGCAGTCCCCCACTACCACAAATTTTGCAGTCGAGTATCCCGCATTTGGGGACATCGCAGGCGTCAGCACACCCGAAGTGCAATGGGATAGCCTTGTCCTGGGAAAACCTCCTGAGTGATCAAGGTATCTCCCCTGCCAGGTAAGTATTCCTTATATTGGTCAGGTATTGTCTCCTGGTGGACTCCCGGTGGGATGCGGTCATCATGTTGATGGCGTCCTCAGACAGTCCCAGGCCCAGTAGAGGTCTTTTTAGAATCTGCAAGCCAGGAGATTGACTCTGTCATGGCACGGGTGACTAATGCCTGACACTGGGTGGATTAATAATTCCGGACTGCTGGGGACGGAATCCAATTGAATCTTCCGTAATACCCGACTGATGAGGCAGAAGGGAGGAAAAGCATAAAAGAACATTTTTCCCCCCAATACAGCGTGAATGCATCAACTGCTGCTGCCTCAGGGTCTGGTTCCCAAGCGACATACGTTGGTACCTGGTGATTCAGCCTGGATGCAAATAGATCGATATCTGGTGTGCCATTTTGCTTTGTAATTTCGGCAAATATTTTGGGATTTAACATCCATTTGATGTTATCGTTAAATTTGCGTGACCTGGTGTCTGCCACTGTATTTTTGACCAATTTATCACACGATATTGACTTTATACCACACATGTGGTTGATATAAGCCACCACCGTGGTATTATCTAATTGCAACCGGACATGTGCATGATGCGTATTAGATGCATATGCTTTTAAACCATAAAACGCACCCAACATTTCTAAATAGTTGATACCCCGTGTCTGTAGGCAAGATGATTCAGAGTTAGTCCATCTGCCCCCTGTGCTGGATAGCATGTTAGTTGCTCCCCAGCCCAAGGCACTGGCATCCGTTTGAATGGTTAATACTGGGTTGGAGATAATTATGGGACTGGAACTGAGGCTAATGTTCCTTGTCCACCATTGTAACTCTGTAATGGATTCAGCAGTTAAATACATGCTCGGTCAAAGTGACCTGAGTTTTGCTTTAGTTCGTGCACTTTTGTTCTTTGTAAATTTTGGTAGTGCAAAGGCCCAAATTGTACAGCTGGAAAAGCTGCTACCATTTTACCAATAGCTCTAGCTACCTGCCGTATGGTTGGCTGACGTTTATGCATTAGTTCGTGGCATGATAGTGCCAATTGTGATGCTTTCCACTTTGGCAGAGTTACAACCATGCGAACAGTATCAATCGTAAATCCAAGATAGTCCATGGTAGTGGACGGTGTAAAATTGGATTTATCTGGATGTATGACAAACCCCAAAGTTTCAAACAAACGTTTGGTGGCTGCTACTGCCAAAATAGCTGTCTCCAAGGTTTCCCTATCTAAGTACGCCATGACTATATGCTTTTGTTTTGTCAATAATGCCAAGGCGGGTTTTAAGCTTCTAGTGAAACCTTGGAGCGGAGGTTAGTCCATTTGGTAAGGCTTTAAATTGACATAGCTGTTTCATCCAGATAAATTTTTAATTATTTACGGTGCTCCTTGTGTATGGGTACTGAGTAGTAGGCATCTTTTAAATCAATGCCTGCTAGAAAGTACCCTGTAGACACAAATTCCAAAGGTTCATGTTTTGTTCTTTCAATGACACCTTTTGCTAGTAGCCTCACAAGTTCAGCTTGACCCTCTTGTTTGTCTTTGACTGAGAGGGTGAATACCCTTTGGGGTATGTGCTGAACTGGCGGAATGTTTTCATGAACAAAGTCAATTTTATAGCCATGAATGCAGGTTAGTATGTATTTGTCATTAGTGATGGTTTCCCATGCATGCAAAAAACAAGTGCAATCTCCTCCCTGTTAGTATAGAGTCCCTACTGCTCATATGCCGAAAGGTACCAGACCCACCTACCTCCATGGTGATTGGTGTTAATTCTTCTTCTGCCTCTTTGCTGGACGATGAGGTGTCTGCTGGGCTGTAGAGGGCTGCTGTTGACGTTGATGTTGTTGTTGGGGGGTGGCGCATTTTCCATGGGGTCCGCTCTGGGCCCTGGCCTAAAAGGCTTACGGGGAATGGTTGCGGACCCCGAGCTTTCACCAGTCCCATATGGTGGTTTATGACTGGTGGACGCCGTGAGGTACTGCCGCCTGGGTTTGTTAGGTCTGCTCGGTCCCAAGCCTGCCCTCACGAGACCAAAGGTCTTGGATTCTTCCTCTAGGTCTTTCACCTTTTTTGGGAGATCCTTTCCAAAAAGCAGAATTGGAGGTTCTGAACCCGGTGTTTTGCAGAGTCCCGCAAACTTAGGGTTGAGGGCAGGCTTGATAATTTCCGTAAACCATTTATTTGGTATTGAGTGGTGCACAGCAGAGCTAGTGTATCTTGCTGATTTGTGGAAATGTCCACACCATCAATGGACCGAGCATATGATGTTATCGCTGCAGTCAGTTTAAGGATTTTCTGGAGCTTCAACTCCAGGTTCCTGCCCCAAATGTCCCCAAATTTGGCTGTTTACAGCTGGTACATTTAATGATGTACAATTTTCTGGGGCTGTGTATAGCTCAAGAGCCTCATTGACCACCCGTTCTTGTAGGGTTTTTGAGGACAGGTGGTCAATGCTGGCTGCAAGTTTCGGCTCTAAAGGCCGACCCCCTCGTGGAATGTCCACGTAGCGGTTGACCACACCCAGCAGCTCTTCCTGATCCTGTACACTCTGCGTACTCCGGACATCTTCAGCCAACAACCCCTCTTCTTGACCAGCCCAGACCTGGTCGCCAATGCTGCCTTCAAACGAAGGTGAGGCAATGGCCAGTGCCCCTAAAGGGCACTGCGGGAGTGCCTGGGCGATCTGGGCCCTCCCTTGGCGAGTCTGCTGCTGCTCTCAGCAGATCTCGCTGGAGCATTGCTCCATAAGCCGTTTTAGGCTTAGGCGGCTGCCAGTGCCGCTGTGTAGCGGTGTAGCATCTTCGTCTGAATCGTCCAGACACTACCGCCCGGTTCTGGCTGCAGGTACCTCCAGCCCGCTGCTCAGGCTGCACTAGCGGTGCTGGGCTCGGCTCGGTAGTTGTGCCGCCTCTTGCCCCCCCTCCAAAGAACGTTCCTCAACGGAAAAACGAACGGGGGCGACTGCAAATTTCTTTCCTCTGGTCTTGGTCATCTTGGGACCTAAAGCAGACCAGAGAGAAAATACTTACGGCCACGGTAGAACTTACCTGTCGGCCCGACTTTTTAGTTTGTAGCGGGAGCACCTTGAACTCCCGTTCGTCGCGGTGCACTGCATGAACGCTAATGTCGCGCACGCGTGCTGGACGGGGTCTTCACGTAGTCACTCACGTGACTCCGAAATAAAATATGAGGTGCTGTTCCTACAATTTGCGCTGGGCCTCACTCTGACAATGGAGGAGGCCCAGGACAGAAAGGTCAGATTGGGAATGGGAGGGGGAGTTAAAGTGCTGAGCAACCAGGAGATCAGGTAAGTTAAGGCGGACTGGGCAGAGGTGTTCAGCGAAACGATTGCCGAGCCTGCGCTTGGTCTCGCCGATGTACAGGAGTTGACACCTAGAACAGCAGATACAGCAGATGAGGTTGGAGGAGGTGCAAGTGAAACTCTGCCTCACCTGAAAAGACTGTCGGGGTCCTTGGATGAAGTCGAGGGGGGAAGTGAAGTGTTGCATCTCCTGCTGTTGCAGGGTAAAGTACTTGGGAAGGGGGTGGTTTGGGTGGGAAGGGACGAGTTGACCAGGGAGTTGCGGAAGGAATGGTCTCCATGGAAATCAGAAAGGGGTGGAGATGAGAAGATGCGGCCAGTAGTGGGATCCCGTTGGAGGTGGTGAAAATATTGGAGGATTATATGCTGTATGCAAAGGCTGATGGGGTGGAAGGTGAGGACAAGGGGAACTCTGTCCTTGTTATGAATGGAGGGAGGGGGAGCAAGAGCTGTGGGATATTGAGGAGACCCTTGTGAGAGACTCATCTATAATGGAAGAGGGGAACCCCCGTTTCCTAAAGAATGAGGACATCTCCGATGACCTTGTATGGAAAACCTCATCGTGGGCGCAGATGTGGCGTAGAAGGAGGAATTGGGTGTAGGGGATAGAGTCTTTACAGGAAACAGGTTGGGAAGAAGTGTAGTCTAGATAGCGATGGGAGTCAGTGGGTTTGTAACAGATGTGTAAGAAGGAACTGCAGATGCTGTTTTAAACCGAAGATAGACACAAAAAACTGGAGTAACTCAGCGGTACAGGCAGCTTCTCCGGAGAGAAGGAATGGGTGATGTTTCGGGTCGAGATCCTTCTAATAGATGTCTATCAATAGTCTGTCTCCTGTGATGGAGACGGTGAGATCTAGAAATGGTAGGGACATGTCAGAGATGGTCCAAATGAATCTGATCTCCCGGTTGCTCAGCACTTGAACTCCCCCCCCCCATTCCCAATCTGACCTTTCGGTCCTGGGCCTCCTCCATTGTCAGAGTGAAGCCCAGTGCAAATTGGAGGAACAGCACCTCATATTTCGCTTGGGAAGCTTACACCCCAGCGATATGAACATTGACTTCTATAACTTCAAATAGCCCTTGCTTTCCCTCCCTCTCTATTCCCAGTTCTCCCATCAGTCTTACTGCCTCCGTCTACCTTCTATCTCTATCCCACCCACTCCTCTGGCATCAGCCTGAAGAAGGGTCTCGACCCGAAAAGTCACCCATTCCTTCTATCCAGAGATGCTGCCTGTCCCGCTGAGTTACTCCAGCATTTTGTGTCTACCTTCGATTAAAACCAGCATCTGCAGTGCTTTCCTACACAGATTGTGGGGTGGGCTTGGTTGGTTCTATGTAATTCACTGAAGAGCTCAACAGGGTATATGTAGGTTCAATCCTGACCTTGGCTACTCTTTGTGTGGAGTTTACACATTCTCCTTGTAACCACATAAGGTTTTCTTTGGAGCTCTGGTTTCCTCCCGCATTCCAAAATACATGCAGGTTAATTGGCTGGCCACTGTAAATTTCCCTTGGTGTGTGGGTGGGACGTAGATTGTTGGGAAAGTCGATGAGAATGCGGGGAGAATAAAAAACGGAATGAACGTCAGAGTAGTGTAAATGGGAGGTTGATAATTGGCGTGGACTTGGTGAACCGAGGTACCTGTGTGATTCAGTGACTGTATCGGAAGATAATTCTACCCAGGCTGAGGAGTCAAGGGCAATGGATCACATTCTCAACATAAGGGATAGATGATCTAAAATTGAAAAGAGAAATGTATTCATTCAAAGGGTGGTGAATCTTTGGAGTTCCTCACCTCAGAGAGCATTAAAAATTGGCATTGGTAGATTTTTGGTTTGTAGAAGAATTAACGACTGAAGGTAGGAAAGGCACATGGTCTAGAGGCTGAAGATTAACCATGTTATCGTTTTTAACAAGACAATGTTAAATAAGAAAATAAGAATGCAAGAAATAGGATCAGTTAATATCTTGTTGAATGGCAGAGCAGGCTTCAAAGGCTGAAATAGCAGCTGTCCTATATTAGCCCTTCAAATCTGCTCTGCCATGCAACAAGATATTAACTGATCCTATTTCTTGCGTTCTTATTTTCTTATTTAACATTGTCTTGTTAAAAACGATAAGTGATCAATGTGAGCAGGCGGCAAAAGCTTTGATTTTATATCACCATGCCGCAGATTTAATTTGCTTTGGTGCATATGAGATTTCTTGGCTCACAGCTTGCTGCTAAATATGATACATTCTGCAAGAACAGTAATAGAATCGTAATTACTGAATGAACTAAAAATTTGTCATTCGTTTTTGTCTTTTGTTCATCGTGCAGTGGAGAGACATTGACATTGAAGAGGACCCTATAGTCCATTTGGTCTTATTCCTGTTCGAAAGATGATCATTGTGATTACCCAACACATAAATGGCTGCAAATAAAGGAAAGCGGGCCAAATATTAAAGCATTGGAACGATAGACATTCAAGGCTGCAGGGCTCATTATCACAATCAGGATCCTTGTGGTTGGGAGCACGGATGTTCAAATCTGATCAGAGTTCAGTGGACACAGTACCCTATTAGTCAAGAAAGAGAGACACAAGCTCCTGCTGATGCTGGAATCTTGAGCAAAACACAAAGTAACTCAGCAGGTCAGGCAGCATTTGTGGAGGGAATGTTTCAGGTTGGGTGCATTGACCTGAGTCTGAAGAAGGATCTTCTTGTGAAACATCACCTGATCATTCCCTCTGGATGATCAGCCATGATCATATTGAATGGCGGTACAGGCTCGAAGGGCCGAATGGCCCACTCCTGCACCTATTTTCTATGTTTCTATGTTTCTATGTTTCCATAGTTGCTGCCTGACCTGCTGAGTTCCTCCAGCACTTTATGTTTTGTTAATACTCATGAAATGTTGGATCCTTTAGAAGCTATTTTGCTGACCCATTTAGGTTGCTCTCTGTATTTTGCGCAAGTCAGATTCACACCGAACATCATTGTGACATTTTCACGGCCAAACTCTGAATCTTCCACTAGATAGCCCATGAGAATGGGATTAGACCCTTTAGTCAGAGGGTGGTGAGTCTGTGGAATTCATTGCCACAGAAGGCTGTGGAGGCCTTCAATGGATATTTTTGAGGCAGAGATAGATAGATTCTTGATCAGTTTGGGAGTCGGGGGTTACAGGGAAAAGTCAGGAGAATGGGGTTGATAGGAAAAGATAGATCAGCCATGATTGAATGGTGGAGTAGACTAGATGGGCCAAATGGCCTAATTTTACTCCTATCGCTTAGAAACTTATGAACCTATGAGATATCAACAAAAGTTGCAAAGTTATACTGTAAATACCTTTACAACATTTTTCTAGGAGTTTTAGCTGAACGTTCACTGAAGTTTTCGAGGAATGATTGGGCAAATGTATATAGAACCTTCTCACCTGAAATCTGATTGTCTACCTTCTATGGAAATAAGGCTTGAGAGCTGGTGGAAATTTCATTTCCCTTTGCCTTACTCTAAATAGAGGTTGGGCAGGACTTTGTTCCTTGGAGTGCAGGATACTGAGAGGTAATCTTATAAAGGTATATAAAATCACGAGGTTGAATTAATAGGGTGAATGCTCAGACTCTTTTTACCTGGGTAGAGGAATCAAGAACTAGAGGACATACATTTGAGGTAAGAGGGAAAAGATTTAAGAGGAACCTGAGGGGCAACCTTTTCACACAGAGGGTGGTGGTTATTTGGAATGAGGTGCGTGGAAAAGTAATTCAGTCAGTCACAATAACAACATTTAACAGGTACATGGATAGGAAATGTTGAGAGGGATATGGGCCAAACAACTAGCTTAGATGGGACATCTTGTTTGGCATGGACGAGTTGGGCTGAAGGGCCTGTTTCTGTGCTCTGTGTCTCGATGCCTTTATTGGTAGCTGAAAGAGTGGATTCAAAATTCTCAAACAAACTTCTGCTGCATTGTCTGCAGTTATTCCAGGTCTCTGAATTCCTAGCCTAGTAATTTAATTCCTGAACCAACGTCACCACAGTTAAAGCCCTGCTCCGAACAAGGCTCAAGTTGTGGCTGAGATTTGTTAGCCAATTCATTAGCAAATTTGCAGATGATACAATGCTGGGTGGTAGTGTGAGCTGTGAGGAAGATGCTATGAGGTTGCAGGGTGACTTGGACAGGTTGTGTGAGTGGGCGGATGCATGGCAGATGCTGTTTAATGTGGATAAGTGTGAGGTTATCCACTTTGGTGGTAAGAATAAGAAGGCAGATTATTATCTGAATGGTGTCAAGTTAGGAAAAGGAGATGTACAGCGAGATCTTGGTGTCCTAGTGCATCAGTCACTGAAAGGAAGCGTGCAGGCACAGCAGACAGTGAAGAAAGCCAATGAAATGTTGGTCTTCATAACAAGAGGAGTTGAGTATAGGAGCAAAGAGGTCCTTCTGCAGTTGTACAAGGAAGAACTTTTTCAGTCAGAGAGTGGTGAAGGTGTGGAATTCTCTGCCTCAGAAGGCAGTGGAGGCCAGTTCGTTGGATGCTTTCAAGAGAGAGCTGGATAGAGCTCTTAAGGATAGTGGAGTGAGGGGGTATGGGGAGAAGGCAGGAACGGGGTACTGATTGAGAGTGATCAGCCATGATCGCATTGAATGGCGGTGCTGGCTCGAAGGGCTGAATGGCCTACTCCTGCACCTATTGTCTTTTGTCTATTGTCTATTGCCCCTGGTTCTGGACTCCCCCAACATTGGGAACATGTTTCCTGCATTTAGCGTGTCCAATCCCTTAATAATTGTATTTGTTTCTATAAAATCCCCTCTCAGCCTTCTAAATTCCAGTGAATACTAGCCCAGTCGCTCCATTCTTTCATCATATGACAGTCCCGCCATCCCGGGAATTAACCTTGTGAACCTACACTGCAGTCCCTCAATTGCAAGAATGTACTTCCTCAAATTAGGAGACCAAAACTGCACACAATACTCCAGGTGTTGTCTCACCAGGGCCCTGTAAAACTGCAGAAGGACCTCTTTGCTCCTATACTCAACTCTTCTCGTTATGAAGGCCAACATGGCATTAGCTTTCTTCACTGCCTGCTGTACCTGCATGCTTATTTTCAGTGACCGATGTACTTCCCTTTTTCCTAACCTGACACCATTCAGATAATAATCTGTCTTCCTGTTCTTGCCACCAAAGTAGGTAACTTCACATGCATCTGCCCACTCACCCAACCTGTCCAAGTCACACTGCATCCTCATAGCATCCTCTTCACAGTTCACATTGCCATCCAGCTTTGTGACATCTGCAAATTTGCTAATGTTTCTTTTAATTCCTTCATCCAAATTGTAAATAGCTGCAGTCCCAGCGCTGAGCCTTGCGGCACCCCACTAGTCACTGCCTGCCATTCTGAAAGGGACCCGTTAATCCCTACTCTTTGTTTTCTGTCTGCCAACCAATTTTCTATCCATGTCAATACCCTAACCCCAATAACATGTGTTCTAATTTTGCCCATTAATCTCTTGTGTGGGACCTTATCAAAGGCTTTCTGAAAGTCGAGGTACACTACATCCACTGGCTCTCCCTTGTCCATTTTACTTGTTACATCCTCAAAAAATTCCAGAAGATTAGTCAAGCATGATTTTCCCTTCGTAAACCCATGCTGACTTGGACCGATCCTGATACTGCTATTCAAATGCGCGGCTATTACATCTTTAATAATCGACTCCAGCATCTTCCCCACCACTGATGTCAGGCTAACTGGTCTTTAATTCCCTGCTTTCTCTCTCCCTCCTTTCTTAAAAAGCGGGATAACATTAGCTGCCCTCCAATCCACAGGAACTGATCCAGAATCTATAGAACATTGTAAAATGATCACCAATGCATCCACGATTTCTAGAACCACCTCCTTGAGTACCCTGGGATGCAGACCATCAGGCTCTGGGGATTTATCAGCCTTCAGTCCCATCAGTCTACCCAACACCATTTCCTGACAATGTGAATTTCCTTCAGTTCCTCCGTCACCCTAGGTCCTCTGTCCCATAGTGCATCTGGGAGATTGTTTGTGTCTTCCTTAGTGAAGACAGAACCAAAGTTGAACTCGTCTGCCATTTCCTTGTTCCCCATAATAAATTCACCTGTTTCTGTCTTCAAGGGACCCACATTTGTTGTAACTAATTTTTTCCTCTTCACATACCTAAAGAAGCTTTAACTATCCTCCTTTATATTCTTGGCTAGCTTACCTTTGTACTTCATCTTTTCTCCCCTCATTGCCTTTTACCTTACCTTCTGTTCACCTTTAAAAGTTTCCCAATCCGCTGGCTTCCTGCTCATCTTTGCTGTGTTATACTTTTTCTCTTTTATTTTTATACTGTCCTTGACTTCCCTTGTCAGCCATGGTCACCTCTTACCCCCCTTAGAATCTTTCTTCTCAAAACTCTTTCTTTGCAAGAGGAATGTTTAGTTTAGTTTCGAGATACCGTGCGGAAACAGCTTGAAGACAGAAACAAGTGAAGCCTTTCGGCCCACCGAGTCCGCGCTGACCAGCGATCCCCGTACACTAGCACTATCCTACACACTAGGTACAATTTACAATCTTCACCAAGGCAATTAACCTACAAACCTGCTCGTCTTTGGATTGTGGGAGGAAACCGCAGCAGGTCACGGGGGAACGTTAAAAACTCCGTACAGGCAAGCACCCATAGTTAGGATCGAACCCAGGTCTCTGTCGCTGTAAGGCGGCAACTCGACACATCTGTGCCGAATGTTGGAAAAAGAAGCTAGAACAGTTCAGTGCAGAAATAGAAACATAGAAACATAGAAAATAGGTGCAGGAGTAGGCCATTCTGCCCTTCGAGCCTGCACCGCCATTCAATATGATCATGGCTGACCATCCAGCTCAGTAACCTGTACCTGCCTTCTCTCCATACCCCCTGATCCCTTTAGCAAAAAGTGCCACATCTAACTCCCTCTTAAATATAGCCAATTAACTGGCCTCAACTACCTTCTGTGGCAGAGAATTCCACAGACTCACCACTCTCTGTGTGAAGAAATGTTTTCTCATCTCGGTCCTAAAAGACTTCCCCCTTATCCTTAAGCTGTGACCCCTGGTTCTGGACTCCCCCAACATCGGGAACAATCTTCCCGCATCTAGCCTCTCCAACCCCTTAAGAATTTTATATGTTTCTATAAGATCCCCCCTCAGTCTTCTAAATTCCAGCGAGTACAAGCCTAGTCTATCCAGTCTTTCTTCATATGAAAGTCCCGCCATCCCAGGGATCAATCTAGTGAACCTTCTCTGTACTCCCTCTAAGGCAAGAACGTCTTTCCTCAGATTAGGAGCCCAAAACTGCACACAATACTCCAGGTGCGGTCTCACCAAGGCCCTGTACAACTGCAGTAGAACCTCCCTGCTCCTAAACTCAAATCCTCTTGCTATGAATGCCAACATACCATTCGCTTTCTTCACTGCCTGCTGCACCTGCACGCTTGCTTTCAATGACTGGTGCACCATGACACCCAGGTCACGTTGCATCTCCCCTTCTCCTAATAGTTCGCCATTCAGGTAATACTCTGCTTTCCTGTTCTTGCCGCCAAAGTGGATAACCTCACATTTATCCACATTATATTGCATCTGCCATGCATTTGCCCACTCGCCTAATCTATCCAAGTCACTCTGCAGCCTCCTAGCATCCTCCTCGCAGCTAACACTGCCACCCAGCTTCATGTCATCCGCAAACTTAGAGATGTTGCATTCAATTCCCTCGTCCAAATCATTAATATACACTGTAAATAACTGGGGTCCCAGCACTGAGCCTTGCGGTACCCTACTAGTCACTGCCTGCCATTCCGAAAAGGACCCGTTTATTCCTACTCTTTGCTTCCTGTCCGCCAACCAATTTTCTATCCACCTCAACACTGAACCCTCAATACCGTGTGCTTTAAGTTTGTACACCAATCTCCTATGTGGGACCTTGTCGAAGGCCTTCTGAAAGTCCAGATATAACACATCGACTGGTTCTCCCTTATCCACTCTACTAGTTACATCCTCGAAAAATTCTATAAGATTCGTCAGACATGATTTGCCTTTTGTAAATCCATGCTGACTTTGTCCGATGATAGGCCCTTCAGCCCTCAATGTCTGTAATGAATGTGATACCGAGATAAACTAATTTCATCCGCCTTCACGTGATCCATATTCCTCCATTTCCTGCTCATCCATATGCCTATCTAAAAACCTCTTAAATGCCACGACCATATATGCCTTCACCATCACCCCTGGCAGTGTGTGCCAGGCCCTCGCTACTTGAATTTGAAATAAAAACCCAAATTCCTAGCATATACGCTCTTTGCCAATTTGCTTCTGAGAAAGATGATTAATGTTTAAAATATGATACACCTCCGTATGAGATCATAGTCATTTAAAAAACTATACTTTGTTATGTCAATGGATCAAGGACTTCCTGACCAACCGCCCCCAGACCGTCAAAATAGGCCCTCACCTCTCCTCCACCATTACACTGAGCACCGGCTCACCACAGGGCTGTGTGTTGAGCCCCATCCTTTACTCCCTCTACACTCACGACTGCGCCCCCACCCATCCCACCAACACCATCATCAAGTTCGCGGATGACACGACTGTGGTTGGACTCATCTCAGGAGGAGATGAGACAGCCTACAGGGATGAAATCCAAAGGCTGGCAGCATGGTGTTCAGTGAACAATCTTGTCCTGAACTCCTCCAAAACAAAGGAACTTATAATTGACTTTAGGAAAACCAGTGTAGAATACGACCCACTCTACATCAATGGGGTCTGTGTGGAAAGGGTACCCGCTTTCAGGTTCCTGGGTACGCATATCGCAGAGGATCTTACCTGGTCTACCAACACCATCACCACAGTGAAGAAGGCACAGCAGAGACTCCACTTCCTGAGGATCCTCAGGAAAACCAACCTGCAGGAGAAGCTCATGATGTCCTTCTATCGCTGCTCCATCGAGAGTGTGCTGGCATACTGTATAACCACATGGTATGTCAGCTGCTCAGAAAAGGACAGGAAGGCCCTTCAGAGGGTCATCACGACGGCCCAGAAGATCATCGGCTGCTCGCTGCCCTCCCTGGAGCACCTGTTCAGCCTACGCTGCCTCAGTAGAGCAGGCAAAATAATAAAAGATCCATCCCACCCCAGCCACCGTCTGTTTGTTCATCTGCCCTCTGGTCGACGTTTCAGGTCGATCAAATCCCGAACAAACAGACTTAAGAACAGTTTTTACCCAGGGCCATACGAGAACTGAACACTACCTTCTGCACTAGGCAACACTGTTAAAAAATCTTTTGTACTTAATATAATTGTATTTATTTGTTTTTGCATTTATTGCATATATGTTTTTACGCACCGTCAGGATTGGCTATTTTTAAATTTCGTTGTACTCGTTGCAATGACAATAAATGAATATTATTATTATTATTATTAAAAAGGACATATTTAAAAATAAAACCTAAGTAATTCCTTTAAATTCAAAACCTTTTAAGTAATATTTCTTCCTCCTCTTCCATCTCTTTGACGTTACAATGTTGGGCCCTTGTGTCAGGGAACATCTTAATTTCTCTGAAAAGTTTTTTTAAAAAGTTGATTGAATTGAATAAATTGAATTGAATACATTTTATTAGCCAAGGAAGGAATAATTGCATATACATGCAAGGAATTTGCCTTAGTGCTTTGATCGCAAGTAACAACACGATATACAGTAAACAATTAAGAATTAAACATTATAATTTAAACATGTGAAGAATGAAATAAATTACCAGAGCAAAAGGAGGTTACATACTTTTGGTTGTTGAATAGTGCTACTGCTCGTGGAAAAAAAGCTGTTTTTATGTCTGGTTGTGGCTTTGTCAGTCCAGAGTCGCCTTCCAGAGGGAAGTGCTTTAAAGAGTTTGTGGCCAGGGTGAGGGGGGTCAGAGATGATCTTACCCGCTCGCTTCCAGACCCTTGCAGTGTACTGTTCGTCGATGGGGGGAAGGTTGCAGCCACAACCTTCTCGGCCAATCGAACGATACGCTGCAGCGTCCGGATGTCATGCTTGGTGGCTGAGCCTAACCAGACCATGATGGAGAAGGTGAGGACAGATTCTATGATGGCAGTATAAAACTGGACCATCATTGCCTGTGGCAAATTGTGTTTTCTAAGCTGCCGCAGGAAGTATGTCACCTGTTGGGCCTTTTTGACTGTGGAGTCGATGGTGACCTCCCATTTAAGGTCCCTGGAGATGATGGTTCCAAGGAACTTAAATGACTCCATAGATGTGACTGTGGTGTTGTTGATGGTGAGTGGGGGGAAGGGAGGGGGAGCTCTCCTAAACTCTACAATCAATTCCACTGTCTTAAGAGCATTGAGCTCCAGGTTTACGATATTTACGATACTGAAATAATTTGTCCAATTTCCAAGTAGGTTTTAGTTTGAAAAAGGGTCCCGACCCGAAACATCACCTATCTATTTTCTCCAGAGATGCTGGCTGACCTGCTGAGTTACTCCAGCATTTTGTGTCCATGTTAGGTTTTAGTTTAGTCTCTCACTTCGGGGTTGATCAGAGTGGAGAGAGGATGGTTGAAGGGACATGGGAAAATAATTTGTGCATTGTAATAAAGCAGTAAAGAATAGATCAACAGTCACACCATAAATCATGAACAGAAATCACCAATATAGGTAAATATTCTGAGTAAACATCTCCGTGACACCTTCCGATGACAGGAGTAAATCTCAAGAATTGGTTTGCCTTTCAAATTGCTTCTGTCTGCCATCTATGAGACTTTGGTGCCTTCCTTATTTAAATTCCTGCCAAACACTCTCATCACACAGAATATAAAATCAGTATATTTAAGTTATGAATATTAAAATAATAGAGACATTAAGCACAGAAAAAGGTCATTCAGCCCAACTTATCCCTACCAACCATCAAGCGAATATCTGTACTAACCCCATTTTCCAGAACGGCTTGTCGCCTGCTATATTTTATATAGTCAGACCCAACTTCTTGCCTCTTATATTCCTTGTCCCAGCTAATGAAGGCAGGCATCATATGCCTTTTTAACATCCCACTGTATTTATCTCTCATGGACAAACTTTATTAATTCCATCCCCTCTAAGTGTTTCACTGACAGGCCTACTGACACAGAAAAAAAGAGCCTAAATAGGTTTCAATAAGTCTTGCAGCTCCGGTGAACTGAATTCCATCCGGATCTCCAATGTGATGTGGAACTTACATCGTCTCCCTGTGACTCCATAGATTCCCCCTGATTTCTGCAATTTCTTTTCAGGTCCCAAAGACTTTCATGTTAATAGGGTAATTAGATACTATAAATTAGTCTGTGCTGGTGAGTGATAGAATCAGGGATGGAAGTCAATGAGACAGGCTACAGGGAAAATTAGTGAAGCACAGAGAACAAAATATGGGTGGAGTGGCCTCAAATGTCATTAGGAAATATGAATTTTTTAAAAGTCTAATAACTTCAACGATAAAAATGCATACTAAAATGATATATTTGTGTGTGTTAATCTAGTTCTTCACATCTCAATGCAATAATCTGCCTCTAGTCTCTTTTTAATTAATCAAGTAGTTGTTAAGTGGTTGATGTGTATTAGTCATTGGCTGGCACTTGCATGATTACTTAGTGCTTATCATTGTCAGTTCACTGGTCTCACCCCAGTTGGGCTCCCTGTCTGCGTGTCTTGTACTTAATGGTTCACGGTTCTGCCTCCTGCTTGGTGCCTGTGAATATCCTGAATTTTTCCCTTTCTTGTGTGTCATTTGATGTTGTACAGTATTTATTCATTTGGTTTCTGAATGGCCTGATCCTACTGGAGTACTTTATCAGTTTAAACCTTTGATAATACCGTACTTACCCATCTCCAGGTGAGCTTCCATGATCTGTCGCTCTCAGCAATAAGAAGAAATCACATGAATCCCCTCTTGAGAAATGAGTGGATGTCAAATCATTGGCTGCATGGGTGTGATTTTCAAAGCAACAATTTTTTTCTGTATGTTACAATTATGAGGGGTGCTACTTTGGAGAATCATAGAAACATAGAAACATAGAAAATAGGTGCAGGAGTAGGCCATTCGGCCCTTCGAGCCTGCACCGCCATTCAATATGATCATGGCTGATCAGTTCACTTATCTCTGGTATCTTGTATTTCCAACAACTTTTAACCCTATAGATCATCAACACTACAATTACCATTGCTGTCAAACAAGATTTTCTGTCAAACTAACTATGATGAGTTTGCTGGATTCGTGCAGAACGTAGTGCCATAGAATCATGCAATAGCATTCTGTGCCATGGCATTTTAAGTGCTCATCTAAATGCTTTGTAAATGTTATGGAAGTACTTGCCTTCAGCATTCTCTCGAACAATGTGCTCCAGGAGCCAACCACTATCTGCATGAAAAAAGATCACTTGTAAATCTTCTACCAGTACCTTAAACTTTTGACCTCTGGTTGCGGTCATTGTTGCCAAAGTGAACAGATTATACCCCTTCTATACACTTCATAATTTTGTAGATTTCAATCAGGTCACCACTCAACCTTCTCTGCCCCAAGGAAAACAAGACCATCCCATCTAGTCTCTCCTCATAGCTGGTGAATTTCTTCTCCACCCTCTCCAGTGCAATCAAGTCTTCCTTAATTGTGTTGCAATCAGAACCGAACATGGTCCTCAGCAGTGGCCCAACTAATGTTTTATACTGTTGTTAGACACAAAAAGCTGGAGTAACTCAGCGGGTCAAACAGCATCCCTGGAGAGAAAGAATGGGTGACGTTTCGGGTAGAGATACTGTTGCACCTTGACCTCACGATCTTGTAATCTATGCTCAATCAGAGAAGGTAAATATCCTCTATGCCCTTTTAAGCACTGTCTCTTGCTGCTGCCTTCAGAGATTCATGGACATAGGCACCAAAACCCTTCTGTTCTCTGTACCTAGATGCACAGAGTCTCTTGCCCAGAGTAGGTGAATCAAGAACCCGAGGACATAGGTTTAAGGTGAAGGGGAAAAGATTTAATAGGAATCTGAGGGATAACATTTTCACACAAAGGGTGGTGGGTGCCAGAGGAGGTCGTTGATGCTGGGACCATCCCAAAGTTTCAGAAGCAGTTAAACAGGTACATGGATTGGACAGGTTTGGAGGGATATGGACCAAATGCAGGTAGGTGGGACTAGTGTAACTGGGACATGTTGGCCGGTGTGGGCAAGTTGGGCCAAAAGGTCTGGTTCTACACTGTACCACTCTATGACTAGGACCTCCTGGGATATTACCATTCATTGAGTATATGCTAGCCTAATTAGGTCTTCCAAAAATGTGCAATCTCATTATTTTCAGGAACATTTCTCTGACTTTCTTACCAATTCATTGATATTCATTAATTGCTAAAGACTATCCTCCTCACTAAAACAACATGAATCTTCAGGTAATCTGTGAAGTTACCAGTCATGCCTCCTACATTCACATTCAGATTGTTAATGTATGCAACAAACAGCAACGGTCCTAGTACTGATCACTTTTGTTATACCACTGTTATAATGTTAGGTCACAAACTCCTAATCACAGGAACAATCCTCGATCATTGCCTGCTGCCTCCTATCACCAAGTTAATTTTGGATCCGAAGAAGAGACACAAAGTGTTAGAATAACTCAAAGGGCCAGGCAGCATCTCTTGAGAATCCCTCTTCCTTGTTATGAAATTCCACCCGTCCCTCCTTGAATTCTCCACCCACAAATTCTTCTCCATTGTGAATACAGACAAGAGGTGTTCAGTTAAATTATAAAATGATGTTCGTTGGCTCTTTGCCTCTTTGCTCCCTAGCTCTCAGTATCTCATTTTTGAAATACTCCCACTAGTCGCATTCAACTCACTTGTGCAGGTTGCGAGTTGTAACCAAAAAAAAAAAAAATCATCAATAAACTCCAATACATCCAGAACTCCGCTGCCCGTCTACTCACCCACTTCCCGACCCGTGACCATATCACCCCTGTCCTTTACAAGCTCCACTGGCTCCCCATCCCCCAGAGAATCCAGTACAAAATCCTCCTCATGACCTACAAAGCCCTCCATAACCTGGCCCCATCCTACCTGACTGACCTCCTCCACAGACACACTCCCACCCGTACCCTCCGCTCTGCTGCTGCTAACCTCCTGTCCCCCCCCCATCCGGACCAAACTCAGATCCTGGGGGGACAGGGCTTTCTCCATCGCTGTTCCCACCCTCTGGAACTCACTACCTCAAACCATCAGAGACTCCTCCTCACTCACCACATTCAAAACATCACTGAAGTCTCACCTGTTCAACACTGCCTTCAACCACTGACCGTCACCTCACCTTATTCTTCCTTTTTCTGTTCGTTTATTTATTTCTTTATTTTAATTTTTTTTCTATGTTTTATTTACCCTGTAAAGCGTCTTTGAGTTTTTAGAAAAGCGCTATACAAATGTAATGCATTATTATTATTATTATTATTACTAGTTGCTCCCAGACCATTTTTAGAATTTTCTGGCTTACAGTATTGAAATCAGCCTTTCCCCAACTTCCTCTAATTTCTCGTGCATCCTTTACTTTTCCATAATAGCCATAAAACTTACAGAGTTATGAACAATATCTTTGAAATGCTCTCCCACTGATATTTCCCCAACTGAATTTATAAAGATTAGTCAGTATTGCTCTTTCTCTGGAAGGACTATCTACATACTGGTTCAGAATAGGGCAGCACTGTGGTAGATCTGCTGCATTACAGCGCCAGAGACTTGGGTTCGGTGCTGACTCCAGGTGCTGCCTGTACGGGGTTTGTATGTTCTCTCTGTGACCGTGCGGGTTTTCTCCGGGTGCTCCGGTTTCTGCCCACACTCCAAAGATATACAGGTTTGTTAGAAAATAACTGCAGATGCTGGTACAAATCGAAGGTATTTATTCACAAAATGCTGGAGTAACTCAGCAGTTCAGGCAGCATCTCAGGAGAGAAGGAATGGGTGACGTTTCGGGTCGAGACCCTACTTCAAACTCAATGATCAGAATGCACCATTCAAGATATTCATTGTCCTGGGGCAATGAGGACGAATTAAGACTAAACTGGTTTGTAGGCCAATTGACTTTGGTAAATTGTTCCCAGTGTGTAGGATAGTGTTAGTGTATGATATATCATATCATATCATATATATACAGCCGGAAACAGGCCTTTTCGGCCCACCAAGTCCGTGCCGCCCAGCGATCCCCACACATTAACACTATCCTACACCCACTAGGGACAATTTTTACATTTACCCAGCCAATTAACCTACATACCTGTACGTCTTTGGAGTGTGGGAGGAAACCGAAGATCTCGGAGAAAACCCACGCAGGTCACGGGGAGAACGTACAAACTCCGTACAGTGCAGCACCCGTAGTCAGGATCGAACCTGAGTCTCCGGCGCTGCATTCGCTGTAAAGCAGCAACTCTACCGCTGCGCTACCGTGCCGCCCTGTAATGAATGATTAATGACTGAAGGGCCCAGTTCCGCTCTGTACCTCTAAATGTACTGAAGCTTTGCTGGACATACTTCAAATGGATAATGACTGTGATGGGATGTGTTTTGTAACCATTAGCCTTGTGTTACATTCTGGCCAGTTTAGTCTTAATTCGTCCTCATTGCCCCAGGACAATGAATATCTTGAATGGTGCATTCCGATCATTGGGGCCTAATTATAAAAGTGGATGGACAGTTATGTAACATTTAAATAACGTGATTAATGATTGAAAAGCCGAGACTGAAGAGCCAGAGAGAAGACCTCATTTCCCACCAAGGCTCTGTCTAGCTCAATTGAATAAAAAAGATAGCAGCAATAATAGTGACCATAAACAACCAGGTTATTGCAAAAGCTCATCTTGGTTGTTAATGTTTCTTAGTGAAGCAAATCCAATTTGGAATCATTGGAACCATTCTGGGTCCAGAGGCATAAATTGACCCTTAACTGCTCACTCAAATGATCTGATAAGCCATTCAGTTGTACCAAGCTGTGCAATAAAACTTTACCTTACTACATGGTTTAAAAAGATGGTCATTACCATCCACTCACAAACATTTTGGTGAAGTAACAGAGAATGCCAATTGGTGAAAAGCCAATGTAATGTCAAGAGTGTTTAATTGTCATATGTACTGACAATAGAACAGTTACATTGTTACTTGCAGCAGCATAACAGGCCTGTAAATGCAATACATAGCGATTATATATAATAAAAATACAATTCAATAAATTAATAACCACATTACTGGTTCAAACATACCCTGCAGTCCTTAGTGCAATCAAAGACAAGCCCACAGAAGATCATAGCTGAGGTCAGTGTGGTGTAGAGTTCAAGAGGCTAATGGTTAGACAATAGACAATAGACAATAGATGCAGGAGTAGGCCATTCGGCCCTTCGAGCCAGCACCGTCATTCAATGTGATCATGGCTGATCATTCTCAATCAGTATCCCGTTCCTGCCTTCTCCCCATACCCCCTGACTCTGCTATCTTTAAGAGCTCTATCTAGCTCTCTCTTGAATGCATTCAGAGAATTGGCCTCCACTGCCTTCTGAGGCAGAGAATTCCACAGATTCACAACTCTCTGACTGAAAAAGTTTTTCCTCATCTCAGTTCTAAATGGCCTACCCCTTATTCTTAAACTGTGGCCCCTTGTTCTGGACACCCCCAACATTGGAAACATGTTTCCTGCCTCTAACGTGTCCAACCCCTTAATAATCTTATAAGTTTCGATAAGATCCCCTCTCATCGTTCTAAATTCCAGTGTATACAAGCCTAGTCGCTCCAGTCTTTCAACATACGACAGTCCCGCCATTCCGGGAATTAACCTAGTAAACCTACGCTGCACGCCCTCAATAGCAAGAATATCCTTCCTCAAATTTGGAGACCAAAACTGCACACAGTACTCCAAGTGCAGTCTCACTAGGGCCCCATACAACTGCAGAAGGACCTCTTTGCTCCTATACTGGAATTATTGGGAAGAAGCTATTCCTGAACCTGGTGGTCAAGATTTTTAGACTCAGATCACTTCTTCCCGGTGGTAGGGGTGAAATGAGAGCATGGTTTGGATGATTTGGTCTTTGTTGATAATGACTGCCTTTTTGAGGCAGTGCCTCCTATAAACCCCTTTAATGGTGTGGAGGTCAGTACCTGTGATAGACTGGGCAGTGTCAACCACCAGCTGTATTCTCCTCCATTCCAGGGTATTCGAGTTGCTGAACATGTCGTAATGCAACCAGTGACTGTGCTCTCTACCATACACCTATAGAAGTTCAAGAGAGTATTCGTCGATATAAGAAATCACTCCCATCTTCTCAGGAAGTGGAGGCGTTGATGGGCTTTCTTTGTGATTGCATCAATGTGCTGATCCAATTGACAATAGACAATAGGTGCAGGAGGAAGCCATTCGGCCTTTCGAGCCAGCACCGCCATTCAATGTGATCATGACTGATCATTCTCAATCAGTACCCCATTCCTGCCTTCTCCCCATACCCCCTGACTCCGCTATCCTTAAGAGCTCTGTCTCGCTCTCTCTTGAATGCATTCAGAGAATTGGGCTCCACTGCCTTCTGAGGCAGAGAATTCCACAGATTCACAACTCTCTGACTGAAAAAGTTTTTCCTCATCTCAGTTCTAAATGGCCTACCCCTTATTCTTAAACTGTTGCCCCTTGTTCTGGACTCCCCCAACATTGGGAACATGATTCCTGCCTCTAACGTGTCCAACCCCTTAATAATCTTATACGTTTCGATAAGATCTCCTCTCATCCTTCTAAATTCCAGTGTATACAAGCCTAGTTGCTCCAGTCTTTCAACATATGACAGTCCCGCCATTCCGGGAATTAACCCAGTAAACCTACGCTGCACGCCCTCAATAGCAAGAATATCCCTCCTCAAATTTGGAGACCTAAACTGCACACAGTACTCCAGGTGCGGTCTCACTAGGGCCCTGTACAACTGCAGAAGGACCTCGTTGCTCCTATACTCAACTCAGAACAGAACAGATTTTTAGAGATATGGGCACACAGAAACTTGAAGTTTGTTGACTCTCTCCACCACCGACCCACTGATGAACAGGTTTATGGATCCTTGGCTTTCCCCTTCTAAAGTCAACAATCAGCATTTTACTGACGTTGAGAATAAAATTGTTGTTCTGACGCCATTCAATAGAATTTTCAATCTCCTTCCTAGTATTTGTGGTCTTCAAAAAAGTATTTGATAAGGTGTCACATAATAGGCTTGTTATCAAGACAAAAAACTGTGGAATAAAAGGGGCTCCAGATGCCAGAAAATTTGCTCTATAAAAGGAGAAGCAGAGTAGCAGAGAAAGAGTGGAAGGTGGCATAAAGTGGAGTATCTCGAGTTGGTACTAATAGGGCCATTTTTCTTAATATATATAATGATTTGGATATGGGCATAACCTTAAATGTGCAGATAACAAAAACCTGGAAGTGAAGTAAATATTGTGAGGTTAGTAATAGGTCACGAGCTACAGACAGACCATTGGAACTGATGAATAAATGGCAGATTTATTGAGGAAAGAGTTACATTTTGGTCAGAAGAATGAGAAGAGACAATACAAGCAAAAGGCCACAAGTGTAAAAGTGGTACAATGCGAAAAGAACTAGCATTACTTATCAAAAGTAAAATATCAAGTTAAAATGAATACAGGATCTGGGAGTTTATGAACAGCAGTATAGGTTCCAGAGCAAGGTAGTCACGATGAGCCTTTATAAAATATTGGTTTAGCCACAAGAGGAATGTTGTTCACACTGTATGGAAAATGTCAAGGCTTTACAGAGGATGCAGAAGAGACCGACTGAAATGATTTCAGGATTCAAGGTCTTCATTTATGTGATTAGACTGATAAATTGGGTTGGTTCTCCTTGAAATAGAGAAGGTTTTGAGATCTGATGGAGATATTTAAAATCATATAAGTAAACAGAGAAAAAATGTTCTTGGTGATAGATGGGTCAAAAACTGGAGACTTATCAAGCAGATAATTGGCAAAAGAACCAACAGTGATGCAAGGAAAAATTATAAACATGGGGAATAGTCGGGTTGCAGAGGAGGAAGATGAGGTTTAAAATGAGGCTGAATAAATATCTGAAAGGATGAATTGCCAGGACTTTGAGAGAGAACACGAGTGAGACTAGCTGAAGTATTTTTACATAGAGCTGGTGGATACCTGACAGACCAAATAGCTCCTTTCTGTGCTGTAACCATTCTGCGATTCATTAAATCTTATACTTGCCAGCAAAACTTACATCTCATAGGAGAATGATTAAGAAAAATGAACAATGGACAAAATTAGACTAGTCTGGCAAATGTAACTCAAACAAACAAATTTGATATCCTGAAATTAATTATGCAACCACCAGCCATCATTAAAAGCCAAGAATATCATCATGCTCTCAGAAGAAATGCCTCCAGTTTATAGAGTAAACAAAATTAAAAAAAGTCATTGCAAATAAATATATATTTTTCAAATTTTGTTTCATCATCGCACTCTCCATTCCCTCAAATAAGCTGGGATGTACAGCTTTCATGTTGCATATATACATAAGTCCTTCATGAAGTAAAGCAACATTTCTTTATAATGACTCTTCCTAAAATAGAAAAAAATAACAACTCTACACAATCAGGCCAGCTGCACGGTATATGAGTGAATGCAGCTTGTACACAAGATTTAACCCAGCATTCTACCCATCTTTAGTTAAGTTGGTTTAGTTTATTGTCACATGTACCGAGGTACAGTGAAACGCTTTTGGTTGCGTGCTAACCAGTCAGCAGAAAGACAATACGTGATTACAATCGTTCCATTTACAGTGTACAGATACATGATAAGGGAATAACGTTTAGTGCAAGGTAAAGCCAGCAAAGTTTGTTGAAGGATAGTCCGAGGGTCATCAAAGCGGTAGATAGTAGTTCAGCACTGCTCTCTGGTTGTGGTAGGACAATTCAGTTGCCTGATACCAGCTGGGAAGAAACTGTCCCTGAATCTGGTGGTGTGCTTTTTCACACTTCTATACCTTTTGCCTGATGGGAGAGGGGAGAAGAGGGAGTGGCCAGGGTGCAACTTATCCTTGATTATGCTGCTGGCCTTGCTGAGGCAGCGTGAGGTATAAATGGAATCAATAGAAGGGTGGTTGGTTTGTGTGATGGTCTGGGCTGCATCCACAATTCGCTGCAATTTCTTGCAGTCTTGGATGGAGCTGTTCCCAAACCAAGGCGTGATGCATCCTGAATCCTTTATTCTCTACCATTGTTCAAGATACAATTGGAAAACTTTTAATCTAAATTCATTTAACATTGTAGCACAACAGATTAAATTACCATGAAATATTCAGAACAGGCTGTAACCGTAATTAAGTATGTTATACTTCACTTCACATATTGCAGCACAGCCATGGATGACTGCAAGAGATAATCTTTTTGTCACAATTCCCTAATCCTCATATGTATTAAGGAAAATTCCCATTGCTCTTTATTGGGTCATTTTTTCCAATATAACAGATATTAAATATTTTGCTTCATCTGTCTCAGACTGCTGATTGATTTGTATTATTTCTGTTTATTGTGAAATGTTTGTGTGAATACCTGACAGCTGCTTTGAAGAAATAAAACTGATGTTAAGAGATACTGGATGTTATGATGAATACTGAACATTACTCAAGGTGAATTTGAGCTATTGAAAATACTAATGTTTATATTTCAAAAGTAAAGACCAATAACTTAGAGTCATAGAGTCGTACAGGCTCTTTGGCCCATCTCATACTTCCTAACCAAGATGTCCCATTTAAACTAGTCCCATTTGCCCACGTTTGGTCCATATCCCTCCCAATCTTTCCTATCCAGGTACCTGTCCGTGTGACTTTTAAATGCTGTTATAGTGCCTGCCTCAATTACCTGCTCTCGCAGCTCATTCAAACGTTGTCCCTTAGGTTCCTATTAAAACTTACCCATCTCACCTTAATACAATGTCCTCTGGTTCTTGATTACCCCCACCCTGGATAAAATAATCCATGCTTTCACCGTATCTACTGAATTGAAATTAATGAAAAGATACAGCATACAAACTGGCCCTTCGGCCCACCGAGTCCATGCCAACTCGTTCACACTAGTTGTACATTATTCCACTTTCTCAAACACTCCCTATACACTGGGGACAATTTGTAGAGGCCAATTAACCTACAAACGTGCAGGTCTAGGATGTTGGAGGAAACTGGAACACCCAGAGGAAACCTATGCAGTCACAGGGAGAATATGCACACAGGCTGCACCTGAGGATCGAATCCGGGTCTCTGGTGCTGTGAGGCAGCTGCTCTACCAGCTGTACCATAATGCCTCCCTTACCCTTGCATCCCTTCTTAAACAGAAGGACAACATTAGCCGCCCTCTAGTCATCCGGCATGTCACCTGCGTCTAACAATGATTTCAGGTTTGAGATCTTTTGAACTGAAATCAGTTACAATGGTCCAGACATGATGAAATTAATTCTATGGACTAGGTAAGCAGCTGTTGTTGGCATTCAAGATCTGACCTCTTCACTGTAAAATTGAGATCATGGAAATATTTTGAAAATAGTGATGAGCGTAAAGTAGGAGGTAGACACAAAATGCTGGAGTATTAAGTGATTTTGAAATCCAGTTTTGGACATAATGTGGTTTAAAGCTATGGGCAATTTACACAGAGGACGGTCCATTGTAAAATAATAAAGTAATAAGTAGTTTGATGATAAAATAATAAATGTACATCAAGAAAAACTGGGAGGTTTCACGAAATGCTGGAGTACCTCAGCAAGTCAGACAGCATCTCTGGAGAGAAGGAATGGGTGACGTTTTGGGTCGAGACCCTCAGGTCGAGACCCTTCTTCAGAATGAAGAATCATATGCTGTATCATTTCGTGAAACTTTCGATTTGTACCAGCATCTGCAGTTAATTTCCTAAGAAAAACTGGGATGTCATTTATGATGACAAGTAGTCTTCATGTGAAGTTGTGAGGTGGGATTTGGCAGAGGTTGTGAAATATTTTAGTATATGCTATCATTTAGCTTTTGTTGGCAACAGATCATAAATATGGCACCATTTTCATGTCATAAAGAATCTGGCTTGTGTTTATGGAAACGAATAGAAAAAAACTATTTTTAGTCTATGTTTGCTATTATTCCCACAGTGGCACAGCAGTAGAGTTGTTGCCGTACAGCACCAAAGACCCAGGTTTGATCCTGACTACAGGTGCTCTCTGAGCGTAGTTTGTACATGGTCGCTGTAACTATGTTGGGTTTCTATGGGTGCTCCGGTTTCCTCCCACATTCCAAAGACATGCAGGTCAATTAACTTTGTTAATTGCCCCTAGTGTGTAGGATAGAACTAGTGAACAGGCTGATCGCAACTCAGTGGGCCTGTATTTACACTGTATCGCTAAACTAAACTAAACATGTGGGGTTGTCGGCTAATTGGCTTTTGCAAATTGCCCCTAGTGTGCCGGATGTGAAAGTGGCTTAACATAGAACTAGTGTATGGGTGATCAATGGTTGGCGTGGTCTTAGTGGGCTGAAGGGCCCGTTTTCACACTGTATCTCTTAACTACAACTAAGCGAAACAGTATCCTAAGCTCATCTCTAAATATTTTTGAGCTTGCTACTAATACACGGTGATTTATACAGCCAGAAGAAAATCAGAAAATCATTTTGTGGTTCCATTTTTAAGAGCATGATTGGAACAAAAATGACCAGATGATGTATGACGAGGAGACAAGGATAGGATTAATGGTCCACGAGTGGGCTTGACTGCAATCTCATGAGCAATCGGGGTGCTTACAATATGTAAAAAAATATCATATTCTATAGGTATTCATCACCCCTCTCCTTGGTGTACAATTTATTACAGCTGGATGTAAATATTCATTTCAGATACAGAATCTGCTGAGAAGATCATGGAACTAAATTACCATGAAACAGATTTTGCACCTAATTATGTCATCAGCTGCAAAAAATATTAATGTTGGAGACAAATCAAATAAGTCGCATTAACCACACAGTCTAGCAATCAACAAGAGTTGGCGATTGCTTAGTTATTTTAAGGAAATGACTTTGCCTCTTGCATTAGATATTTGTTCATTAGGTAACATGTGCTGAGTTACATTCATACCATGCCTTTACCTTGTAAAAGGAAAACATCTAGACTTGGGATTTATCTTTTTTTTGGTGCATTAAACTATCCCTGAGGTTAGTGGTAAGGTCCAATTATATCCTTGTGCAGTTATTATAGATCTTCAAAATAGAGTATCTTAAATTCGGAAACATGCTCAAATAGACGTGCAAATGGGAGCAAATTCAATTAAACACATCTTCTAACAAATTTCCGTGCACTAATTTGAAAAGGGTGTTAGTCCTTGAAGGCATACTTCCCATGGCAGATAGACAATGGACAATAGGTGCAGGAGTAGGCCATTCGGCCCTTAGAGCCAGCACCACCATTCAATGTGATCATGGCTGATCATTCTCAATCAGTACCCCGTTCCTGCCTTCTCCCCATTACCCCTGACTCCACTATCCTTAAATGCTCTATAGCAGCAACGTGTACTTTGAGTACTATGAAGAAGAAAAGCTGCAAAGGAGAGGGAGAGGGAGAAGGAGAGGGACAGGCAGGGACGGGGAACTTCCTGGGAGAGGGATTGCAAGAGGACAGGGAGGGGGGACTGTGAGGCAGAGGGAGGGGTGATGTTGGGAGGAGAGGTGCTGTGGGGCAGAGACTGTGAGAGAGAGAGAGCGAAAGGGACTGCAGAGGAGACGAGGTCTATGAGGGACATGGAGAGAGACAGGATCTATTGTATCTGCCTCAACAATGTTCCGTGGCAGCTTGTTCCAGATACACATGCGTGAAGAATTTGTCCCTCAGGTTCCTTTTAAATCCTTCCCCTCTCATCTTAAACCCATGTTCTCTAGTTTTTGATTCTCCTTCGCTGGGAAAATGACTATGTGCAATTACCCTCTATACTTCCCTCATGATGTTATTCACCTCTATAAAATCACTCCTTAGTCTCCTAAACTCCAGGGAATAAAGTCCCAGCCTATCCAATCTCTTCCTGTCTTTCAGGCTCTTAAATCCTGGCAAAATTCTCATAAATCTTTTTTGCTCTCTGTCCAGCTTAATGGCATCTTTCCTGTTGTAGGTTGACCAAAACTGAGCATAATATTCCAAGTGCAGCCTCATCAACATCTTGTACAACTGCAACATAACATTCGAATTCCTGTAGTCAATACCATGACTGATGAAGGCACACCATGTTAAAAGACTTATTCGCTACTCTGAGAGTCTGTAATGCCACATTCGGGGAACTATGTAATTGTACTCCTAGCTAGGTCCTGTCCCCAGGGCCCTACCATTCACTATGAAAGTCTTACCCTGGTTTGAACACCATTTATCATTCCTCAGCTCACTCACCTAGCTAATCAAGGTAATTTTTGATAACCTTCTTCACTGTCTACAATACTGTCTACAACACTGTCTGCAAACTTGCTAACGACGCCTTGTACATTCTCAACCAAATTATCACAAAAATGATGAGCAACAGTCAGCCCAGCACTGATCCCAGAGGCATACTGTGATCCACACAGGCCTCCAGATGGAAAAACAACCTTACATTAACACCCTCTGTTTACTAACAGCAAGCCAATTATGTATCCAATTAGTAAGTTCTTTCTGGATCCCATGTGATCTAATCTAATGAGTCTACCATGGAGGACCTTTACAAAAGCCTTGCAAAAGTCCATATGGACAACGTCCACCAACCTGTCTTCATCTATTCTCTTGTATAGATGTATTCAAGAGAGATATAGATATAGTTCTTAGGGCTAACAGAATCAAGGGATATGGGGAGAAAGCAGGAACTGGGTACTGATTTTGGATGATCAGCCATGGTTGTAATGAATGGCGGTACTGGCTCAAAGGGCCGAATGGCCTACTCCTGTACCTATTTTCTGTTTCTATGTTACCTTTTCAAACTACTCATAGATTTGTGAGACTTGATTTTCAATGAACAAGGTCATGTTGACTATCCCTAATCAGTCCTTTATCTTTTTGCTGTCCTGCGATTAATGTGGAGAGGCCTGCCTAATAGCATATGAGAGGTTATTAAGTGTTATTTAGGCTCTCCTATTTAACCGCTGGTGTTGTTCACAGTTAGTAATCATTGGAGTAGGGAAAAAGCTACTTGGTTTCAAGAGTCAAGTCAAGAGAATCAAGAATATTTTATAGTCATATGATCTGCCAATGAAAATCTTTAATTACAGAGCATTTGGTGCTCTGTAAAATCCATAATTAGCTTCCGAGATACTTGTTCAATGTGTGGCTCAGAAGTGACATCACTGGAATAGATTCTCAAAGAAAAAAACCCCAAACCAACACAAAAACAAACAATAACGCAACGTCAAAAATAATGCCCCCTAGTCAATGTAGTTTGACCCTATTTGGAGTTATAGTGTTTAATAGCCTGATGGTTGTAGGGAAGAAGTTGCTTTGTTCTCTGATTTTGCAGTTGTTTATGAAAACTGTAAGATTTGAGAAGTTTTCCCTCATTCTGAAAGCAACACAAAACCAAAGAGCTGCAGTTTGGACATTTTAAACGGGAGACTGGGGCTGATAGCGGAGAAAGGCTGCGGTCGTTTTTTTTCCAAGGGAGCAGCCACAAAAGCAAAAACCTTACAGCCCAGTCTCTAGGTTTCTGCAAAGCCACGGCCAGAACAATGGATGGGTATTGGCCATGCAGAAGCTTGCGAAACCAGGTCGAAGTCCAGACACTGGGGCACTGACATCAGCATACTCACAATGCCCCAAGCCGACCTACACAGTTAATCTCGTTAAGGGGGCACAATAGCCCATAGAAAACTACCTGGTAGGTGATGGGAAACCAGTTAAACCCATCACCTCGCAACGAAATACCAATTAACACCATCTGGCCATCCCCGGTATCCCCGGACATAAGCGCAGATCAGAGAGAAAACTCATACATATCTTTTTAAACAAAGAGATTCCAAGATCTGGCGGGAGATAGGACGGGTCAGAATAGTATAACTGGCCACGACTTTTGGGTTTTAAACTCAAGAAGAAAACCTGCAAGGAACGCAAGCAGGCAAGAAAACGGATGCAAGGAAGCAAGTCAAACGGATGCAGGAGGAAGAAAAGACAGGCAAGAAGAAGCGAAGTGCAAGAAAGAGGAACCGGCACGCAACTCGAGAAGAAGTACTGCAAGACGAACAGCCAGTAACCCCAGTAATAGCCCCATGGTGAGCAGGTACCCCAGTTCTGCATATCCTGGACATAGTTTAGTGTAGAGGGGAGGGTGGTTTGAATAAACGTGGGTGTGTAAAGGAGTGTGTGTTGGTCAATTTTGCGATGTGTCGTACGTTCCCCATCTTACAGTCGTGTATATGTCTTGTAGAACTGTGTGTGTTTTATGATTCATAGTTATAAGTATTCGTGTGATTCGGTATGTGTTTTATAGACATGTATTATAGAACTGTATAAGTATTCATGGACAATAGTCCCAAGCGCTAAATAAAAGCCTTTTTCATTTAAACCCTGGTTTTCAAATCTGGTCTGGTGGAATTTTTCTGCACTACAAACGCTCCTGCATCTAAGTCCAGTGTCTAGAACCGTAGGGGGTGAGTGGGTCGAACCACTCACGGGGAACCAGTGTGCGCGGCCTGGTCAAGGGATCAGAGCAAGGCACGGGGACCTTAGGTCGGGCGAAAGCTCGGCGCAGAAACCCCTTACAAAACAGTTTCTCTATTAAAGAGCCCATTATATGCCACACTGATTAATGGTTGTTTTTTTCTGCTCAGCTGGGAGATGTAAACTGAGGCTGCAGTTGCTGAGCAGGGACATTTGCCTCAGTGCCTTTCTTTTCCAGTTGCCCCTTCAGTGTGTTCAGTCTCCCTGAGTTCAGTCTCCCTGAAATACACACTTGTGCTTTCTGGAAATATAACATTAGCCATGAGTAAACTCTTCTGATGATCCACAACCACCTGCACATGAAGAACGCTGGTTAGTTCATGAAAAGATCTGGTTATTAATGGCAGCCCTCTAGCAACGACAGTCATGGAAAACCTGATCCTTATGAGAGAGGTTCTGAAAGGTGTCTTTGATGACCCTGTGGGTTTAGGTTCTTGGCTGATGGGCTGCTTTTGCTTCCTGCTCAAGAAATGGTCTTAGTGACAACTTTTGTAATAAATTCCTTCCAGAGATGTCAACACTGAGCCACACTTTGAACAAGTATCTCGGAAGCAAATTGCTGGAGAAAGCACTCACTGTGTTTTTGGAACACACTATGGTGATAAAAGACATTTGAGTAACTTGCACTGAGTTCTGTCTGAAGGTCCCCAATGTGGTCCCTTAATATCAGCAGAGTGAAACTCAATAGTAAGGAGAATTTTTGGAATTATTTGGGTTGTATTTCTTTATTTCAGGAAGGTTAGAAGTGGGTGCCGTGTGAAGACTAGCCTCATTTTGTGAATATCTGACAGTAGGAAAAAAATCATGCACCTCACAGTGTGCCTTGTTCAATTTCCCAAGTGGACCCTTTTACCCAAAAATCACAGCTAGCACAATCTACTTGGGTGAAACTAATATTTGTGTAGTTAAAGCCTAAAAGCTGGGTATTGATTTATTACAATTTTAGACAAATCTTTTCTACTTGAGTAAATGACAATTTAAATCTGAATGTAGTATTAACGTGGATACTTAAGACGGTTGGGGGTGGAAATATATTAATTTGTGAATGATGGTCCAAGTTATCAGAATTTGTTATCACTAAAGATTAATGATCACTTTATTTTTTTAATCCCGGCTTTCTATTCCACCTTTCTTTGATATATTGTGTGTCTTCTGAGATGCAAGGAGAAATAATCTTGAAACTTATCAAGAGAATCTTTTTCAAATTGTTTATGTTGCATGTGCTGTGGGGAAAAATGGTGTTTAAAATAAATGACTGAAGTGTTTGTGTATGAATTAAGTGTAGCAAAATCTTAAATCTGTTTTTTATTTTTAATCTTACTTCAGTTGCCAAACAGAGAAGTGTATCTGTTTTGATGTAACCATAGTTGTTTTAATTATTCCCTTTGAAGAAGACCTTGAAGGTAGGCACAGGCTGCTGTGCTGGAATTAGTTTAGTTTAGAGATACAGCATGGAAACAGGCCCTTTGGCCCACAGTGTCCGTGCCGACCAGCGATCCCTGCACACTAGCCCTACCCTACACACACTAGGGACGATGTACAATTATACCAAGCCAATTAACCTACAAACCTGTGCGTCTTTGGAGTGTGGGAGGAAAGTGGAGACATTGGAGAAAATCCACGCAGGGAGAACATACAAACTATATACAGCCAGCACCCTTAGTCAGAATCGAACCCGGGTTGCTGTCGCTGTAAGACAGTAACTCAACCGCTGCACCACCGTGACACCCAGTTCATTGTATCTATTATCACACTGCATGTTGTACAAGGCAGGGTAGGATATACAATGATGGACTGTTAACACATAGAATTGCAGGATGACCTAAAAATATGGACCATGTGTGGAGGGGATGGTGACCTCTATTCCTCCCATTCTGCAGCAATGCTTTGGTAATGTCCTTTTTGGCACCTTGCCATATTTGGGAGGCAATCACTGGAGGTGCTGACAATTCCTGAATGTGGCCAGTCAAACAACGGACTCGTTCAATGGAGATACGTTTTCAAAATGGCGTTTTCCACTGGTACATGCTCTTCATTTACATATCGAGCTGCTGGAGGAGATAGTTGAGGCAGGTACTATCGCAATGTTTAAGAAACATTTAGGGAGGTTACACGGATTGGACGAGTTTAGAGGGATAGGTGCCAAATGCAGGCAGGTGGGACTAATGTAGATGGGCCATGTTGGTTGATGTGGACAAGTTGCGCTGAAGGGCTTGTTTCCAAGGCTGCATGACTATGATTCTATGACTCTATCTGAGAGATTTAACATCTCACTGATACATCCACTCAAGATGTTGAAAAGGAAGTTTCCTGCAAATTTACAAGTGGATATGACAGTGTACAGTAGTGCATCAGTTAAATTATGTTAGGAAGAAGGGTCTCGACCTGAAACATCACCAATTCCTTCTCTCCAGAGATGTTGTCTGTCCCGCTGAGTTATTCCAGCTTTTTGTGCCTATCTTATGTTAAGACTTGGACCAACATCGAGGCATGCACTGCGGATCCCACCTCATGCACTGGAATTGAAATTCACCTATTGACACAATCTAGAAGTTAAAAGCTAATATGTTCAAAGATGACCACAAAACTTCAGAATGCTAACAAAACCCAGTCCACCAATGTCCTTCAGGAAAGGAAATCTGTCAATTTTGCTCTGCAGGAATTAAATGTAATTCCAGATCCATCAATGTGGTTGACTCCTCAGTTCAGGTCGATAGGGAAAGGACAATAAATGCTGGCCTTGTTAGCAAAGTCCCACATCTCACGAATGAATGATAGAAAAAGCCTACACAGCTTGAGTTTGGATTGTTTCGCCACTAAACAACACAGAAGTTTGTCACAATGCGAAAAAATTGCTATTTCATGAAGCCCATAGCAATGTATGAATCGCTTGTAGACATGAATTGAATGAATAAATAATATTTTTTAATAGGTGGTTTCTTGTGAGTTATATTTTTCAATTTCCTGGAAGGTCAGTTGCTGCGGAATAAAATGTAGTTTTGATATTTACCACAGATGTTTTGCTATAAGATGATAAAGCTTCAGGGGTGACAATTGATGCAGTGTATAGGTTTTCCATCCACCTGTGGTCAAAATCAGATACTGGGTGGGGGTGGGATGATGATTAAAGGTCTGAGATTCGCTTCGCTTTGACGTAAATTCATTTGAACCTCAGTAACCTTAATAATTTGTACTTCAACATCTCGAGAGAAAATAATTAATGTTTAAAACTAGGACTCCTTGAGCGATGACACCTGGACAAGTGATAGCCCAGAAGTTATTTTTCCAGCATTAAGATTTCAGAATACATTTACCGTCTATGCCACACAGCATTGTCAGTGGAAAACTTTCGCAGATAGGAAGATTCATTCTTCACTACTCTATAAAATGGCCCTATTCAATCACTGGGAAAAAGAACACTGTGACAGTACTGTGTTAAAATAATGATCATGAGCCATGAGAGTCAACATTTACACCATAATTTTCATACATCAGTCTGTTGTCATTATGAGTATGATTTCTGAACTAACCATAATCTGTGGCATGCCCAGATGAAAGTTTAGTGTAAACAATAATATTGATTTTCTGTTGCAGGAAAACATTGCCACGGTGATTTTATTTTTTACTAGCATTCTTAATTATGTTATGCTTGTCTGAGGAATCGAATGTTTACCACTCTTTTATGTAGCAATAGCATTACTGCTGCAGTAACCTATTGAATAAATAATTCTCCATTTTATTTATATTGGCTGGTGGTATCAAAGGCATTCAGAACATTGGCCAAATGTACTTGAAACAGGATAATGGTTTTAATTATCCACTTCTGTGACAGATGCACCACAGAAAGCATTATATCAGGATGCATCACAGCTTGGTTTGGGAACTGCTCCATCCATTAAAAACAAGAAATTGCAGCAAATTGTGGACGCACCCAGCCAAACACACAAACCAACCTCCCTTCTATTGACTACATTTATACCTCACGCTGCCTCGGCAAGGTCAACAGCATAATCAAGGATGAGTCGCACCCTGGCCACTCCCTCTTCTCCCCTCTCCCATCGGGCAAAAGGTATAGAAGTGTGAAAACACACAGCTCCAGATTAAGGGACAGTTTCTTCCCAGCTGTTATCAGGCAACTGAATCATCCTAGCACAATCTGAAAGCAGTGCTGAACCAATAGCTACCTCATTGGTAACCCTCGGACTATCCTCGATCGGACTTTGCTGGCTTTAACTTGCACTAAACGTTATTCCCTTATCATGTAGCTATACACTGTAAATGGCTCGATGGTAATTATGTTTTGTCTTTCTGCCGACTGGTTAGCACGCGACAAAAGTTTTTCCCTGTACTTTGGTACACGTGGCAATAAATTAAACTGACTGAACTGGAACTTGTACTCAGATCTCTGCAGTCGCTTTGAAGCTGTATTAGCTCCGTGTATTTGATGAACTTGGCCAGGCACACCAATATGACATCAGATGCAGAGTTAAGCTCTATCAGACCTCACACTAGGTGAGTGGGTAGTTGGCGATGTGTGATTCAGTGGACCAATACTCATCCGTGAAGAAGGATATTATTGAAAGTATTGGATGCACACAGGAGAAGAATGCAAAGAAAAATAATGGGGCTAATAATATTTGGTTCTGCTGTGCAGTGAAAACATATTCACACCCTTGGAAGTCTTGGCAGCCTGAAATTCTTGGACCTGTCATATTGACTTAAAATTTTGAATAATTAGAGATCAATATTTCTCACTTTAATTTGCAGGCAAAATAAAACTCGCAGTGGACTCACAGCCAACAAAACAAGCAGTATGTTCAATGATATCAGTGTAAATCACAAACAGTTACAGTACAATATAACTCCTCATTTTGATTTATTCACAAAATGCTGGAGTAACTCAGCAGGTCAGGCAGCATCTCGGGAGAGAAGGAATGGGTGACGTTTCGGGTCGAGACCCTTCACCCGAAATGTCACCCATTCCTTCTCTCCCAAGATGCTGCCTGACCTGACGTGCAAGAGGGCGGCACGGTAGCGCAGCGGTAGAGTTGCTGCTTTACAGCGAATGCAGCGCCGGAGACTCAGGTTCGATCCTGACTACGGGTGTTGCACTGTAAGGAGTTTGTACGTTCTCCCCGTGACCTGCGTGGGTTTACTCCGAGATCTTCGGTTTCCTCCCACACTCCAAAGACGTACAGGTATGTAGGTTAATTGGCTGGGTAAATGTAAAAATTGTCCCTAGTGGGTGTAGGATAGTGTTAATGTACGGGGATCACTGGGCGGCACGGACTTGGAGGGCCGAAAAGGCCTGTTTCCGGCTGTATGTATATGATATGATATGATATGATTACTCCAGCATTTTGTGAATAAATCGATTTGTACCAGCATCTGCAGTTATTTTCTTATATCTAACTCCTCATGTTCTTGGCTTCATACCAGTTCCATGTCATCAAAGTGTTAAAAACTTCCCTTAAGTTCAAATCAGAATTATTTCATTTTTCTCTCATCCACAGAGATATTGGTGAATATAAAGAATTATACAAAGAGGTTCTCCTGATTCCTTTTTCTTTCTTCTATCTTCTCGAGAAGATTAGCCCGGACCGTGAGAGTTAAGACCAGCCTCTTCCGTAGCTGTCTGACTGCTTGCTGCAACCTTTCCTTCTATCTGTAAATGAAAATGGGATTCTGGAAATGTACTTCTGGAAAGTCATAAGACAGTCATGTTGTATGGGGTATGTTCTCACCCTGTTCATCACTATCCACTATGGTTTTGCAGCTAAGTTTTACCATATTTGAATGTAACTATTTTTACTGGGTTTCTTGTTTTTATGAAATGCAGTTCAAATAAGTCAAAGGTGCCAATGTCTAATTTGGCCTGTTATTGCAAAATATATATTTTTGCTGATAACTAAAAAGGTAGAAAAAGTCACAAAATGGTGGAGGAACTCAGCAGAGCAGGCAGCATCTGTGGAAGGAATGGACAGCCAACATTTTGGGTTGGGACTCTTCTTCAGACTGATTGGAGTTGGGGCGAGAAAGCTGGAAAAGGGGTCAACGCCTGGCAAGTGGTAGGTGGATACAGGTGAGGGGGGAGTGTTTGATTAGTTGATATGTGGAATAAGTGACAAAGGCTAGAAGTGAAAATGGGACAATAAGGAGAGGAAAGGTGGAATGAAATGTAAAGCCGGAGGGAGGGATGTGGGTGGAAGGGGACAGGGGGTGGTGAAAGAGGGGAGAAAAATGGAAATAGTGTCTTGGGTATGGGAGAAGAGTGAACAAAGCAGGGAAAGGAGCAGAGTGACTGAAACGGGTGGGAAATGGTGTGAAAATGGGAGTGAATTGGGGGGGGTGGGAGGCACTACTTAAAATAGGAGATTTTAAAGTTCATACCGTTGGGTTGTAAGCTACCCAAGCAGAATATGAGGTGTTATTCCTCCAGATTGTGCGTTGCCTCACTATGGACTCCTCAAGAAGATAGAAGAGAGATGGCCAGGATGGTATGTATCCTTGATAATACCTTTAGCCTTCCTGATGCAACACACCTTGAAGATGGACTGGATTGGGTTGTGTTTCAGGTGGTCAAGTGCAGAGCAGGCTAGGATGCATTCCATCAGAATACTTCTGATCTGAAGAAGGGTCTCGATCCGAAACGTCACCCATTCCTTCTCTCCTGAGATGCTGCCTGACCTGCAGAGTTACTCCAGCATTTTGTGGATAATACCATCAGAATACTTTCTTTGGCGCATCTGAAAAAGTTCGAGAAAATACTTGTGTACTTGCTGAATCTTCTGGACGCCTCACAGAATAAATTTTGCCTTCTTGAAGTCTAGAAACCAGTTGCTGATGGAGGCTCCAGGGCCAAAGTCCAGGATTTTAGAGATGTGTTTACGTGGTATTATGGCGTTGAAGTCTGAGCTGTAGTCAATGAATAACATCCCGCCAAAGCTATTGTTATTGTCAAAGTGATTCAGAGCTGAATGCAGTGCAAGGGAGATGGTGTCCTTGGTAGATTTTTGTTTCTTAGAGTCACAGAGTGATACAATTTGGAAACAGGCCCTTCCTCCCAAATTGCCCACACCGGCCAACATGTCCCAGCTACATTAGTCCCACCTGCCTGCGCTTGGTCCATATCTCTCCAAACTTGTCCTATAAAATGTCCTATAAATTCTTAAATGTTGGGATAGTCCCAGCCTGGCAACCTGTTCCATACACCCACCACCCTTTGTGTGAAAAAATTATCCTTTGGATTCCTTTTAAATCTTTTCCCCTTCACCTTGAACCTATGTCCTCTGGTCCTCGATTCCCCTACTCTGGGCAAGAGATTCTGTGCATCTACCCGATCTATTCCTCTTATGCTTGTACTGGAGATTGGCGCAGATGCCATTTCATTATGGTTGATGTTTGGGACAGGTCACTTGGGGATTGAGCAGCTCACTTCAATTTTAGTTGCCACTGTGTCTACTCTGCCTCCTTAGGATCAGAGAAACTTAAGTGCAGGCCAGGCAGCAGATTGCTTCACTTCTCTCTTGAAGATGGTGCGGTGCAGTGAAATAAGAAAAGATGAAAAAACGCAAAGAAAAGTAAAGGTCAAACAAATTCATGTGAAAATTTGTTCACTGTTGTGCTGTTCAGAGTTCAGAACTTCTCCAATTATTTGAGCTTAGCTGATTGAAGCAGTTTCACAGATCAAACACAGCAAAGCATTTCATTGATATTTTTTGCACGTGTGCTTTCCTCTCCCTCACTCTTCTTCTTGTTGCTTTCTGCTGTACTTTGAACTGTAAAATATCAATTTGGTCACACCCACTCTATGAGGTGGTACACAAAACTCAAATGAGAGGAAAGTCTTTTTGTAGGGGTAATGTGTTGATGACCGAGATGCTGACCTTGGTGGGCGACCATCAGCCGTGCATGGTTTTTGAAGCGGCTTTTCGGGAGAAACTACCCCGGGACGTCAGGCTAGTGTTGGCCGACGTCTCGTTTGAAGATCCGGTAGCGTTCGCCGAGAAAGCCGACGCGCTCATCAGGGAGCGGCACACCCGAGACGACTCGGTTAATCGGGTCTCGAGGCCCAGTGGCAGTCGGTGGAGCGGCCGAGAGAGCGACGCATCGGCCGCTATTTCGCAGTCGGCCGCTATTTCGCAGTCAGCCCGCCAAGAAGGGGCTGCGGAACATGTTTATTGGTCGCGGGCTCAAGCAACAGGGCCGAATAGGCACGGCTGGTGTTTCTTCCATCGGCGGTGGGGCAGTGAGGCTCGAAGCTGCAGAGCCCCATGTGCGTTTCCGGGAAATGCCTAGGCCGATCGAATGTAGAGGCAGTCTCGATTGGCCGTAATTGCCGCCTCTATGCGACGGACCAAGGTACCGGGATCGTGTTTCTGGTGGATACGGGAGCGGTTGTGAGTATTGTGCCCCCCCTATGACTGCGAAGTTCAAGCGGGGGGGAAGGGGCCGCCCCTCATTGCGGTGAACGGTAGCCCCATCCGCACTTACGGTAAAAGGGCTATGTCCCTGTCCTTCGAGTCCAGGACCTACCATTGGGATTTCATCGTGGCAGATGTGGGCCATGCCATTTTGGGTGCGGATTTCCTATGGGCGTTTTTGTTGGTCGTAGACGTCCGCGGGAGGGGCCTGCAGCCCTCGGCTAGCGTACGGCCCCGAAGTACGGGGCCTGCGGCCCCTCCAAGCGCCGCCCCACCCAGTTCAGCGATCCAGGCCATCACCACGGCCCCCGGTCAGTTCGATGCAGTCCTAGCGGACTTCCCGCAGCTCCTCGTTCAGCGGTTCGATGCACCTTCCGAGAAGCATGGGGTCGTGCAAGTCATTCAGACCGAGGGGCCGCCGGTTTTTGCCCGGGCATGGGGCCTCCCACCCGAAAAGTTGGCCATGGCTCGAGAGGAGTTCCTGAACTTGGAGAGGCTGGGAATTGTGCGGCCTTCGAGTAGTCCGTGGGCCTCCCCCTTGCATATGGTTTCCAAAGCATCTGGGGGGTGGAGACCATGTGGGGATTTCCGACGACTTAACGCAGCAACACGGCCGGACCGCTACCCGATTCCGCACATACAGGACTTCTCAGCCAGCCTGGAGGGGGCTACAATTTTTTCTAAGATCGATTTAGTGCGGGGATATCATCAGATCCCGGTCCACCCGCCGGACATTCCAAAGACGGCTACCATTACTCCGTTCGGGTTGTTTGAGTGGTTGCGCATGCCTTTCGGCCTTAAAATCGCAGCTCAGGCATTCCAGCGTCTGATGGACCGTGTGGGTCGAGGTTTGCCGTTCGTGTTTATATTTACCTCGATGACATTTTGATTGCCAGCCGTTCGGTCCAGGAGCACTTGGTCCACCTCCGCACGGTGTTCCAGAGGCTGCAAGACCACAGCCTGATTCTCCATCCGGCCAAATGCCAATTCGGCCTGTCGGCGGTGGATTTTTTGGGTCACCGGGTTACACCGGCCGGTGCCACTCCTTTGCCAGCTAAGGGGGACGCGGTCCGCTCTTTTCCACGCCCTACTACCATCAAGGGTTTGCAGGAATTCGTGGGCATGGTGAACTTTTATCACCGGTTCGTGCCTGCAGCAGCTCGGGTCATGCGCCCCCTTTTTCAATGCCTCGCGGGTAACCCCGCTGAGTTGGTTTGGTCCGCAGCTGCAGAGACGGCTTTTGTCGCGGTCAAACAGGCCCTCGCCAACTCCACCATGCTGATGCACCCGCGCTCCTCCGCCCCCACGGCGCTGATGGTGGACGCCTCAGACGTGGCAGTGGGTGGGGTTTTGGAGCAGCAGGTCGCAGGTCAATGGCAGCCCCTGGCGTTTTTCAGCCGGCAGCTCTCGCGAGCCGAGCTCAAATATAGTGCATTTGATAGGGAGCTCCTGGCCCTCTATTTAGCAGTCCGCCACTTCCGTTATTTTTTGGAAGGCCGCTCTCTTGTGGCCTACACGGATCACAAACCTCTGACATTCGCTTTTGCTAAGGTTTCTGATCCGTGGTCGGCTCGCCAGCAGCGGCACCTCACCCTGATTTCGGAGTTTACCACTGTTGTCCGTCATATTGCGGGTAGGCTTAATGCTGTTGCTGATGCCCTGTCCCGGCCGGCCATTCCCTCTGTAGCCGTGGTCGGCGGACTCAGCGCCTGGAAGGAACTGCCGGGGTGCACGCCTCCACAGCAAAGGATGTGCAAAGATTGGGGAGGATGGGTGGGGGGTGGGGGGGAGGGGTGGGAGGGGAGTCAGTCTACCCCACAACAGAAGGGGGAGGAGTTATACAGTTTGATAGCCACAGGGAAGAAGGATCTCTTGTGGCGTTCTGTACTGCTGAAGGTACTCCTCACGTTGACCAGTGTGTCATGGAGGGGGTGAGCTGTATTGTCCAAGATGCTCTGCAGTTTGAGGAGCATCGTCCCCTCCAAGACCACCTCCCATGAATCCAACTCCTTTCCCCAGGACGGAGACAGCCTTCCTGATGAGTTTGTTACTCCTATTGGCGTCGATGGCCTTCGCCCTGCTGCCCCAGCTCACAACAGCGAAGAAGATGGCACTGGTTACCACCGATTGGTAGAACATCTGCAGCATCTTACAGGTGGAGGTTTGGAACAGGTGGCGTGTGGCCCCACAGGTACCAAATTGTGGTGTGACGTTTCTCTTCCACACCCGCGCCCGGTGGTGCCTGCCGCCCTGCGGCGTAAGGTTTTTGAGGCCATTCATGGCCTGGCACATCCATCCATCAGGGCGACTTCAGCCATGGTGCCCGCCCGGTTTGTCTGGCACGGCCTGCGGAAGCAGGTGGCGGCCTGGGCACGTGCCTGCATTCCGTGCCAGACCTCCAAAGTTCATCGCCATGTCCAGCCCCCATACTTTCTGCTCCTTTTTATTTAAAAAATCAATGTTTGCTACAGAATGGCCTTCCTTTTTGAAAATTGTGCTGCCTTCTCTTTATTATATTGCTAATTTCCGAATGTTTTTAAGTGCTTTTCTGGTTTACACCCTGAGGAAAGCTGTCATTTTCTTTCCTACCTTTGATGTCAATTCTATGGAAAATCCTCTCCTCTCTCAAGCCTGGGAATCATATTATCTATTTATTCACAAAATGCTGGAGTAACTCAGCACGTCAGGCAGCATCTCGGGAGAGAAGGAATGGGTGACGTTTCGGGTCGAGACCCTTCTTCTATTTATTTTATTTATCTATTTGTTGGTCATCTGGCGCGATTCTGTTCCACTAAACTTATGGATATATGTAACATGTGGCTTTGATATCTGTTCCCTAACTTATTTTAACTAAGACTGATGTTACTTTAATCACTGCTGCATCTTCGTAGCTCCGGAGAGTTATTGTAGAAATTCCTAATATTTCATGGCAGGAACTCATTATAGTAATCTAGCCGCAGATATTTCCAGTTAAAAGCCTTTGCAAATGGTTAAGATCTCATTCCATGTAACTTTCCTTCGATGATTCTTTTGGAGTATTTAAGAAGCTTTTTAATTCCCTCTTCATTTCTGTCACCTGAGCTGCAGCTGGTGATAACTGGTTACCATGGTAAGTGCTTTGTGGGTTTTATACCACTAACATGCAGCTTTCAATTTGCTATCCACGTAAAGGGAGTTGCTTGATTAGCCAAGAAAGATTTTTAAAAAGGAAAAGGAAAAGCAGGAAATTCGAAATAAAGACAGAAAATATTGGCTGTACCTCAGCACTCTTAAGAACGCCTGAAGTTTAATTTAGTTGAGTTTAGAGATACAGGCTCTTTGGTCCATTGATTCTACGCTGACCATCGTTCACACTTGCACAATGTTACTCCACTTATCATCCATTTCTTGCACATTAGGGGCAATTTTGCAGTCCAATGAACCTACAAATCCGCACGACTTTGGGATGTGCAAGGAAACCAGAGCACCTGGAGGAAACCCTCTCCATCACAGGGAGAACGTGCAAACTCCAAACAGACAGCACCTGAGGTCAGAGTCGAACCTGGGTCTCTGGCATTGTGAGGCAGCAGTCTACCTGCTGTGCTGCTGTGCTGCCCATTGATTGATGCTTCTTTCAGAAGTTGACTTTCTGGTCATGCATTTCTGTTAATCTGTGCTTTCCTTGATTTGCTTCATCAAATTGCTCATTTTTAAAGATAATCCTGTGGTTATCAAATAAATTAGTCCTGCATGTCTAGGTTGTATAGGGACCTGGTAAGACCACATCTGGAGTATTGTGTACAGTTTTGGTCTCCTAATTTGAGGAAGGACATCCTTGTAATTGAGGCAGTGCAGTGTAAGTTCACGAGATTGATCCCTGGGATGGCGGGACTGTCATATGAGGAAAGATTGAAAAGACTAGACTTGTATTCACTGGAGTTTAGAAGGATGAGAGGGGATCTTATAGAAACATATAAAATTATAAAAGGCCTGGACAAGCTAGATGCAGGAGAAATGTTCCCAATGTTGGGCGAGTCCAGAACCAGGGGCCACAGTCCTAGAATAAAGGGGAGGCCATTTAAAACTGAAGTGAGAAGAAACTTTTTCACCCAGAGAGTTGTGAATTTGTGGAATTCTCTGCCACAGAGGGCAGTGGAAGCCAAATCACTGGATGGATTTAAGAGAGAGTTAGATAGAGCTCTAGGGGCTAGTGGAATCAAGGGATATGGGGAGAAGGCAGGCACGGGTTATTGATTGGGGACGATAAACCATGATCACAATGAATGGCGGTGCTGGCTCGAAGGGCCGAATGGCCTCCCCCTGCACCTATTTTCTATGTTTCTATGTCACTGGTGGGGAAGGAATGGTTGTCAATATAAATGAAAGGGTGTGATTATGACATATCTTTGTCATATATTGTGAGAACAAGAACTATGTTCTGCCAGAATCCAGTTATTATGTAGGAAAGGACATATGCAGAGGAGGGTCTGGTCAGTTGGAGACCTCAGGGCTATGTCATTAAAATGATAATCCAGACAAGTGGATCATAATCCAAGTTTCAAATCCTGTGACTGCCCCTGGAGAGTTTATATTCAGATAATTAAATAGAGCTGAAATGTAAAGGTTGCTTCAGTATTGGTTTCGTTTTTTAGTTCAATTTAGTTTAGATATACAGCATGGAAACAGGCCCTTCGGTCCACCCGGTTCACACCTACCATCAGTCACCAGTTCACAATTGCGTTTATTTTGGGATCTGGGAGAAACTGGAGCACTCGGAGGAAACCCTCGTGGTCACAGGAGAACGTGCAAACAGTCCACACAGACAGACAGCATCTGAGGGCAGGAATGAACCCTTGTCTCCAGCGCTGTGCGGCAGCAGCTCTTCTAGCTGCTCCTCTGTGTTGCCCTCTGACAGTGCGGTCATTACAAAATACCCATCCAGTTGATTACTGTCCTTTACAAAAGGAAATCTGCTTTCTTTACCTGATCAGGTTTATATATTGTATTCCAGATTCATAGCAGTTTTATTGACCCTGATGTGCACACTGAATTGTCCCAAATCCTTTCATTTTATGGATGAACATGAAATAGGCACATATAAATAGGCTTCCTTCCCATAATTGAGTGCAATGAAGTTTATTTTGGAAATAGATTGGGGATGGTATCAAAGGGTTTTAAAACAAATTAAAGGTGCAAATGTGCATGAATGTAAGGTGATGTGTATTGCTTGAAACTTATTTGAAATTTGCAGCAGAAAAAAGTTAACATACATCTTTAATTGTTGTCCATTTGTTTTTCCGAAATTGGTAGAATTAAGATCTAAACTGGTTTACTTTAGATTAAAGGGGTGGCACAGTGGCGCAGCAATAGATTTGATGCCTTACAGTGCCAGATACACAGGTTCGATCTTGACTACGGGTGCTGTCTGTATGGAGTTTGTACCTTCTCCCTGTGACCACATGGGTTTTCTCTGGGTGCTCCGGTTTCCTCCCACACTCCAAAGACGTACAGGTTTGTAGGTTAATTTGCTTTAGTAAAAAAATTGTCAATTGTCCACAATGTGTAGGGTACTGCTAGTGTACAGGGATCGCTGGTCGGTTCGGACTCGGTGGGCCGAAGGGCCTGTTTCCGTGCTGTATCTGCAAAGTCTAAAGTCTAAATAAAGTTTATGAATTTAACAAAGGGCTTGTGGAACTGATCTCTACTATGAAGTGAAACAACCAGCAACGTGCTAGCACAAATTATTCTGACATTTTGGCATATTCACTGGAAGCAAAATGATCCATTTCTGTGTTTTAGCAGGTTCAGTCGAGAATCATTAGCAAACTTCCCAGGTTTGCCTTTGGAAGGCTCAAAGTAACAACATCTCTTTACTGTGAACAAGATAGATTGCATTCTGTTACAAGATTCATCAGTGCCACAAGCAGGCCTCTCAGAAGTTGTCAGAAGAAAGATGGATGATATGAGTGACCTGGTGGTGTTGCTCTCCATTTGTTACTGACTTAGACCAAATGCAATTTACAATCTTGTTTGTCCATTTTCCAATCTGAAGACAATATACTTCAACAATCCATACTGAAGCTGTTTGGATAAATTTATTTAAGGTCATTCAGCAGAACCTGACTTCGGTCCATTCCTCCGAATCAAACCAGCAATATTTTATTACTTCTTCCTTTGTTTTGGATTCTGAGTTTTTAATTTAATGAATGTTTGACATTTTCTATAAAAAGTATATTGGCTGATTTATCTCAACTGCCAATTGTCATGCAGAACAACCGCACAGCATTAAATTGCTATTATTAATCATTTGGAAGAAGAAGTTGGATTGAGTCATTTCTCAAGATCTGAATGTAAATTAATATTTACTTGAAAAACCAGTTTGCATGATCTTGATATGATCAGAAAAAAAATACTACAGTATATTCCTTCAATAGATGATTATGTAAGTTTGGCTGGATGGATTTGCTCATTGTTAGTTTATTTGTATATGAAATCAGAAGTTCATGTTTCATTATTTCAATAGATTATTTTGTTATCTGGGCACGAATGGAAGATCTGTTTAGTTTTTCATGCATAAGTTGTATTCCATACAGGAAATAAACACTTTACAAAAATAATGATGATTCATTTTCAAAATTTTGTGTATTCTTTTCTTATGCTGTGAAACGACGTGCATTTCAGTACCTTGCTGTTGTGTAACCAGTGGCATAAATTCCAGGTTTGTTCTCGCTAAATTGTTATATCTTGATTGATTTCTTAGCTCTTTATGATTTACAGCCTTAGATGAGTCACATGCCTAAGGCCTTAGAATTTTGTTTAAATTTTTCAAGACAAGTAACTTAGCAGTTCACTTAATTATGTTCTTATCTTTTTTTTCAATAGTAACGACTACTTCACAGTTCCTGCGCAATAGTCTTGAAAAAATAATCAATTTTAAAATATTTTGTTGTTCAACTTTTAAGATTTTTTTGTGTGGTGTGTTGTTGAGAATGCAAGTTAATACAAATGCCATTTAAAAAAAAAGGGACTGAATTTTTTTTTTTAAATGCATATGCTGAAAATCTAAAACTAAACCATAGGAATGCTGGAAATGCTCAGAAGGTCAGGCAGCATCTTTGGGAAGAGATTTAGGTTGAAATCTCCTCCTCTTTCTATTGGAAAGGATTCTTCGGGATAGAATTTACTTGCATTTGGAAGAGAATGGGGTTAATTAGGGACATTCAACAGGGCAGGTTGTGTCATAATAAATTGATCGGGTTTTTTGAGGAGGTGACAAAGGTGATCAATGAGGGTAGGGCAGTAGATGTTGTCTACATGGATCTTAGTAAGGCATTTGATAAAGCCCTCATGGTAATCTGATAATCCAGATGATTAAAACACACAGAATTAACAGTGATTTCATCATATGAATTCAGAAGTGGCTTACTGGTAGAAGACAGTGGGTACTGATGGAAGGCCAACAGCCAGGTTGAAGGACTGTGACCAGTGGCGTTCCGCAGGGACTGGGACCATGATTTAGTGTACAAAATCACGAGAGGAATAGATTGGGTAAACGCACAGTCTTTTGCCCAGAATAGGGGAATCGAGAACCAGCGGACATAGGTTTAAGGTGAGGGGGGAAAGTTATAATGGGAACATGAGGGATAACTTTTTAACACAAAGCTCCCAGAGGATGTAGTTGAGGCAGGGACTATTGCAACATTTAAGAAACATTTGGACAGAAACATGTATAGGACAGGTTTGGAGGGACATGGGCTGAAGGCAGGCAGGTGGGACTAGTGTAGATGGGGCATGTTGGTTGGTATGGATAAGTTGGGATGAAGGGCCTGTTTCTACGCTGTATGACTCTATGAGCCTATGATCCTGTAACACTCTGACGTCTGCTGTTTGATATATATATATATATAAATGACATGGGATGTAAACGTAGATGGGTTGTTTAGTAAATTTGCAGATGACATCATAGAGTCATGGATGTGAGGAAGGCTGTCAAATTTTTTGGCGGTTTATAGATCAGCTGCAGAAAATGGGTGAAGAAATAGCAGATGGAGTTTAATCCAAGCAAGTGCGAGGTCGAATGTAAGGGGAAAATGTACAAACAATTGGATGACCCTTAACACCATTGATATACAGGCATCTCGAGGTCCAAGTCCATAACTCCCTGAATGTGGCAACACAAATAGATAGTAAAGAAGGCATAGGATATGGACCATTAAGTATAAGAGTTTGGAAGTCATGATGCAGCTTTAAAGACTTTAGTTAGCCCGCAATTGGAATATTGCGTGTAGTTCAGAAAGTGGTGGGTGACGGGAGAGGTCGTTGATAGTGGCATTTAAGAGATTTTTATATAGGAATATCGATATGCAAGGAATGGAGGGATATGGATTATTTGCAGGCTGATAAGAGTTGGTCTTGGCATCATGTTCGGCACAGAAGCGGGACAAGCTGTAAACAGGGCTGTCTGGTCAATGGGTAAATGGGATTTCTGCTGATAAAACCAGCATTTAATGCACAGCCCTGATTAATCCTTCGGGAGTTCTTTCACATTGCTCTGTAGTGAAAATTTGTCTCCATGTCCCCATGGCCACCTTGATTTTACGCAATTAGTCACATTCCCATCCCTGCAACATCCCTGCAATTGAACAAGTTTCTTTCCCCTCTTTCCCAATTTAGTGTAGTTTAGTTTAGAGATACAGCATGGAAACAGGCCCTTCGGTCCATCGAGTCCGCACCGACAAGCGATCCCCACACATTAACACAATCTTATACACACTAGTCAGTCTGAAGAATGGTCTCGACCCGAAACGTCACCCATTCCTTCTCTCCCGAGATGCTGCTTGACCTGCTGAGTTACTCCAGCATTTTGTGAATAAATACCTTCGATTTGTACCAGCATCTGCAGTTATCTTCTTATACTACTTACACACACTAGGAACCACTTACACATACATCAAGCCAATTAACCTACAAACCTGTCAATTAACCTACAAACCTGTACGCCTTTGGAGTGGGAGGAAACTGAAGATCTCGGAGAAAACCCACGCGGTCACGGGGAGAAAATCCAAACTCTGTAAGGCGCTATAAGGCAGCAACACTACCGTGCCGCCCTAGTTCTGATATAACATAGAACAGCATATCACAGGAACTGGTCCTTCGGCCCACAATGTCTCTTGTACTCAATGGAAGTTTGATAGATTTTCATGCAAACATAATATGTTAAGGAATCTTTTCAGTAAAACAGAGTTGAGAAAAAAATCAGTTATTCAAACACCATAACAATTGTAAAACCTTAGAAAATAGCTTGAATGAATAAATGAATGTTGCGATTAAAATTCAATGCGTGAGGCCGACAAGGCTATAATTACTTGCACTAAAGATTACTGTTATTAACAAAGCTATGTTTCTGAATACTAAGAATTAGTCCAGTGAAACAGTAATAATAGTAGCATCACCATATGTGTGAGTTGAGAAGTTATTGATTTGTGACGGCTGATTGCTAATGGCACTAGAATTAGATGTAATTCTATAAAATAATAAATATTGCTCTTGACATTTTTAGAACTGCGTTTCTTTATTTGTGGAGGCGACAACGATATGAATGCTAATCACTTTAATTTAGTTTCAGTTTCAGTTTTAGTTTTATAGACACAGTATGGAAACAGGCCCTTTGGCCCACCAAGTCTGCACCGGCCAACAATCACCCTGTACACTATTTCTATCCTACACACTAAGGACAATTTACAGAAGCCAATTAAGCAACGAACCTGCCTGTCTTTGAAATGTGGAAGGAAACCGGAGAACCTGGAGAAAACCCACGTGGTTAAAGTAGAAAGTACAATGTCTCTACAGACAGCACCCATAGTCAGGATCGAACCTGAGTCTCTGGCGCTGTAATACAACAACTCTACCACTGGGCCACTGTGCAGCCCTGCATAATTTCAATTCATTGGGAATATATTTTGTTTTTGTATTTTAAGATAACTTTTACTGATTTACTATGCTAGCCAAAAGTGTCCTTGTTGTTTTGCGGGACATATCAGTTTTGCTAAGTTAATGTGTGTAAGAAGGAACTGCAGATGCTGGTTTAAACTGAAGATAGACACAAAAAAACTGGAGTAACTCAGCTGGACAGGCAGCATCTCTGGAGAGAAGGAATGGGTGACGTTCGGGTTGAGACCCTTCTTCTGAAGAGATGCTGCCTGCCCTGCAGAGTTACTCCAGCTTTTTGTGTCTATCTTTGCTACGTTGATTTTCCTCTTATCTACGAGCCAGTTGTAGGTTTCAATTAATTTTGAGCATTTATTCCAGATAAATTCTTTGTTGTTCTGGCTCTGAAGGCAAGCTTTCAGATGATCTAGCCTAGTGTGATGTGCACTGTATTATTTAGTTTAGTTTAGAGATACAATGTGGAAACAGGGCCTTTGGCTCACCGAGTCCTTGCTGACCAACAATCACCCGTGCACTAGTTCTACCCTTCACACTAGGGACAATTTACAGAAGCCAATTAACCTACAAACCTGAAGATAGACGCAAAATGATGGAGTAACTCAATGGATCAGGCAGCATCGCTGCAAAAAAAGGAATAGGTGACGTTTCGGGTTGAGACCCTCCTTTGGAATGTGGAAAACCCATGCAGCCACAGGGTGAATATACAATTTGTTTACTGACAGCATCCGTAGTCAGGATTGAACCCGGGTCTCTGGCGTTGTAAGGCAGCAATCCTACCGCTGGTCCACTGTGTCCCCTTTAAATTCTAAATAATATATTTCTGAGCTAAGGTTTGTAGTGAGGATCATAGCCTGCCATTTCCCTTCTAGATTGTCCCATGCAGAGGACCCGTGTTTGTGCAAAACACTTGGATATAAATAGTAACATCCAAGTCTGAGCAATGCATATCTGAACATCATTTTGTGATTTTTAAAAAAATGCATTGATATGTTGCCTGCGTTTGGTTTTGTATAATTTCTAAGTCTTCACCTTTCTGATGAGATGTCAAAGTGAGGCCCCACTTTCTGATTCAAGTGGGTGTGCACGGTAGCGCAGCGGTAGAGTTGCTGCTTTACAGAGAATGCAGCGCCGGAGACTCAGGTTCGATCCTGACTACGGGTGCTGCACTGTAAGGAGTTTGTACGTTCTCCCCGTGACCTGCGTGGGTTTTCTCCGAGATCTTCGGTTTCCTCCCACACTCCAAAGACGTACAGGTATGTAGGTAAATTGGCTGGGTAAATGTAAAAATTGTCCCTAGTGGGTGTAGGATAGTGTTAATGTGCGGGGATTGCTGGGCGGCACGGACTTGGTGGGTCGAAAAGGCCTGTTTCCGGCTGTATATATATGATATGATATGATATGAAATAACCAATGACAATAGTGTGTTCTCCTGGGGTCTGGATCTTGACTTGCCCTGAATAAACTCTATTGAAATAGAATAATTAGTCATTAATCTTATTGCAATTTGTGAAACAAGTTGTGTGCCAATTGTCTGCCTTTTTTCTTACCTTCCATGTCAGAGTAATTGCAATTCAAAGATAATTCTTTGGCCGTGAACCACTTTGGAACATCCTGAGCATGAGAAAGACATTATATAAATGCTAATTTCTCCTGCGTGCAGTTGTTTTGTTCTGCATGAAAGGATTAGAGATCTCAAAGTATTGGAAAGAACAAACCTATTTGATATCAATTGTAGTGAAAATTGGAAAATTCATTGTGACAAAGAAGATAATTAGCTTGTCATGAGTCAGATGATAAGATGCTGTTGCTTTAACATACTTTAGGTTGTGTTGTAACTGTGCAAGTAGCCATCGACAGAATGGCAGTGGGATGAAGAATTAGTCAGAAGCAAGTGGAGGTTCATGGTGTCACTTGAGGATAATTTTTATCTTGTGATGGGTAGATATTAAAAATGATTAAAGTGAAACCATTTTTTTGTTTGGGAATTTTGTCATTTTGCAAGGGGCATTTGAGGACAATAGGAAGGAGAAAGATCACACATTCTCCCTGAAATGACTCCATCTGTCAGTTAAAACAACTCTGCAGATATCCATACCTGAACAAAAGTGTTATGACTTGGACCTGGCTTAACTATTTACAATGGCATCCCATCCTGACCTTGGCTGCTGTCAGTGTGGAGCTTGCACGTTCTCATGCCATTGTGTGGGTTTCTTCCAGGTGTTCTGGTTTCCTCCCATGTTTCAAAGACGAATGGGTTTGCAGGTTAATTGGCCACTGTAAATTGCCCCTGGTGTGTCGTGAGTGGATGCGAAAGTGGTATAACCTAGAACTAGTGTGAATGAGTGATCGATGGTCGGTTTTGGGCTCGGTGAACTGAAGGGCCTGTTTCCATGCTGTACCTTTCAATCAATCAAAGAACAGAATGCACACTTTCGGGGGTGGGGGGGGGGGGGGGGGGGGGTCAGTAGGAAACCCAGGAAATAGACTTCATGCCTTTGCAAGAAACAAAGTAATTTGAGATGAGCAGCTTCATTACATGGCGCTCAAAAGGGTGGAAGTTGAATTTGGAGGCTGCTGGTACTGGAGTGCGGAGCAAATAATAAAACCAACTGCAGGAGAGATTCAGCGGGTCAGGCAACATCAATGGGTGGAAATGAACAGTTGACGTTTTAAGGTTGAGACCCTTCATCTGGTCTGAAAGATAGGATGGGAGGTACCTCCCACCCCTCACTCCCTCACCTGTTTATACTTGCTATCTCCTCCACTCTTTCAGTCGAGATGAAAGGTCTCCTCAACCTGAAATGGCGAATTTCTATAAACATCCATAGGTGCTGCCTGACCTGCTGAGTTCCTCCAGCAGTTTTTTTTTGGGGCTGAAATTGAGCTTTGTTGTGTCTGTAATGTATAAAGTGGTTACTTGAAGGGCTACCTGCTAGTTTTGTCTATGTGTTTGGGTGACACTGCTAAATTGAATCTGGTGAGTTGTTGCATGCTGCTATAGATGTGATCGATCGAACTGTTTTCTCCTGAATAGCGTTAAGCTTCATAAGTGCCTTTATTTGAGGACCCAATTATATAGAGTAGTTGATGGGTCGGGGGATGAGTATGTTATTACAAAATATACTTTCTAAACTGCTTTTGTTGCTATTTGAATGTGAGTGGTTCAATTGAGCTCAAATAAACGTTGGTAAGAGAATGCAGGGCGACACAGTGGTGCAGTGGTAGAGTTGCTGCCTTACAGCACCGGAGACCTGGGTTCGATCCTGACTATGGGTGCAGTCTGTACGGAGTTTGTACATTCTCCCTGTGACCATGTGGGTTTTCCCCAGGTGCTCCGGTTTCCTCCCACATTCCAAGACGGGCAGGTTTGTAGGCCAATTGGCTTCTGCAAATTATCCCTAACATGTGGGCGGCACGGTAGCGCAGCGGTAGAGTTGCTGCTTTACAGCGAATGCAGCGCCGGAGACTCAGTTTCGATCCTGACTACGGGTGCTGCACTGTAAGGAGTTTGTACGTTCTCCCCGTGACCTGCGTGGGTTTTCTCCGAGATCTTCGGTTTCCTCCCACACTCCAAAGACGTACAGGTATGTAGGTTAATTGGCTGGGTTAATGTAAAAATTGTCCCTAGTGGGTGTAGGATAGTGTTAATGTACGGGGATCGCTGGGCGGCGCGGACTTGGAGGGCCGAAAAGGCCTGTTTCCGGCTGTATATATATGATGATATGATGATGATGATGATGATCATTGTTCGGTGCGGACGAGGTGGGCCAAAGGGTCTGTTTCCATGCTGTATCTCTAAACAAAACCAAACCCACATTACTGCGCAGTTGGCGCCTAGAAACAAAAGAAGGTGTAGATAGTGTTAGATATTACCTGGTCCATCATGGGTACTGACCACCCCACCATTGAAAGGATCTACAGGACAAACTGCTTCAAATATATCATCAAAGACCTACACCATCCTGGCTCACAACTACTATCAGGAAGAAGGTACGGTGTGAGAATTGTGGAAAGAACAGAGCTGTTCTTCCATTTTGTCATGAACATGGGCAGGATTCCATTCTGTGGGAATCGAACCGTACTCCAGTGAAGTTGCCTAACATGTCTGGTTCAAGAGGTCCACAAAGTCAACATCTTGACCACCTGCATGTCTTTTCTTTTGAGGGAAAAGGACATGTTTTTGAAGTGAAAATGACAGAATGCCGGATCACAATAGTTCACTTTGTGAACAAGTGTACGTGACTGGCCTTACCTTTATGCTATCAAAAATGATATAGAAATGCTGCATGCTTTGAGTCTGTGGAACAGTTTCTTGCTTGACTGTTCTCCTTGTCTGACAAGTTATTGCGAATAAAGAAGGTAACTGTCACTCATGCCTCATCTAAATTATTCCCACATCGGGAGTCTTAAAACCATGACCTCCAAGTTCAAGCACAGATTCTTCCCAGCAACCATCATACTCTTGAACAATGCACAATACTAAACACAACCCTACTTCAACAAGTAGGTGCGCAGCACGATGGCGCAGCAGTAGAGTTGCTGCCTTACAGCGCTTGCAACGTTGGAGACCCGGGTTCGATCCCGATACGGCCGCTGTTTGTACGGAGTTTGTACGTTCTCCCCGTGACCGCATGGTTTTCCCTGAGATCTTCGGTTTCCTCCCACACTCCAAAGACGTATAGGTTTGTAGGTTAATTGGCTTGATATAAATGTATATTGTTCCTAGTGTGTATAGGGTAGTGTTAATGTGTAGGTGTAGCGACCATAGAGAATGGTCCAGGTCGTCGAACCCTCGGATTGGCCAGCGAGGTCACGTGGGAACGCGACCATGGGGATTGGTCCAGGAAACGACATCGCTGATTGGCCAGCGATGTCAGGTGCGCGTTTGGCGCCCGTTTTAGCCAGTTCGGAGAAGTCTTCAAGGAAGACAGTAAGTTTATATTGGTTGTCCTGTAACTTGTTGTTTTGACTCTGTATTCGTGTATTGCGGCTGCAATAAACTTCGTCTACAACTAGCAAGTTTCGGACTCGCCATATTGGTGACCCCGAACGTGATCTGGACGATCACCAACTGAGCAGGAACCCGACGCCTCGTTGACGATGACCGAGCAGGGCACACCGGAGTCAAGCGCGGCAGACGTTCATCTTCCGTTATTTTGGACGTACGCACCGCAAGCTTGGTTTATCCACGCCGAGGCCCAATTCCACATAAAGAAGGTGTCGGACGATTCCACGAAGTACTTCTACCTCGTCAGCGCTCTATCGCCGGACACAACCAAGCGCGTGATGCGGTTTATCATAAATTCACCTGCGGAAGACAAGTATGTAACCATGAAGAAGGCATTACTGCGAACCTTCGGGTTAAATAAGCATGGTGGTGCGGCAAAACTTCTGCACGTACCGGAGCTTGGAGACCAACTGCCTTCCGTCCGCATGGCCGAAATGATGGTGCTAGCCGGTGAGCATACGGATTGCCCGATGTTTGAACAGGCATTCCGCGAGAAACTTCCCGAGGATGTCCGACTGCTGCTTACGGATTGTTCTTTTAAGGACCCCGAAGCATATGCAGCGAAAGCGGACGCGCTCATAGCGGGAAAAAACAAGGCAAGTGATTCAATCAACAAAGTCTCGACATCGGTGACCACGCCACAGCGACGGCAAGATGGCGCCACGTCTCCCGCCAATTCTCCGAAAGCCCGCCAAAAAGATCCGCACAAGCGCGGCTGGTGTTATTATCACCTACGATGGGGTAACGAATCCCGCAACTGTCGTTTGCCTTGTACCTTCGCGGGAAATGCCTCGGCCGATCGTACATAGGGGCAGTTACGATTGGCCAGAACCGGCGCCTGTATGTCCATGATCGATTCACGGACACAGAATTTTTGGTAGACACGGGAGCCATCGTCAGCATAGTGCCGCCGACCGACCTCGAAACCAGATCGGGTAAGACAGGTCCCACCCTCATCGCGGTTAATGGCAGCCCAATTCGCACTTTCGGTACACGGAAGATGTCCCTTGTGTTAGGCCTCCGCACGTACGAATGGCCATTCATCATAGCCGACGTCAAACAAGCGATCCTGGGCGCAGATTTTCTCTGGGCTTTTTCACTGGTTCCTGATGTCCGCGGTAACGACCTCCGAACCGCTGCTGAAGACGAGCACGTCGCTCCGGCAATCGCCTCCTCGCCCAGCCCTACTGTCCAGGCCGTCGTCGCGGCCCCCGACTCGTATGCTGCGATTCTGGCAGAGTTCCCAGAGCTGCTCGTCCAACGTTTTGACGCACCTTCAGCTAAGCACGGTGTGGTCCATCACATCCGCACCGAAGGCCCTCCCGTTTTCGCTCGGGCCAGGAGACTACCGCCAGACAAACTGGTGGTGGCACGGGCGGAGTTCAGGAAGATGGAGGAAATGGGAATTGTTCGTCAGTCTGACAGCCCGTGGGCCTCGCCGTTACACATGGTCTCCAAGGCATCTGGGGGGTGGAGGCCATGTGGCGATTATCGGCGTCTCAATGCTGTCACCACGGCTGATCGCTACCCCATACCGCACCTACAGGACTTTTCATCTGGACTGGAAGGAGCGGTGGTGTTTTCCAAAATCGATTTGGTGCGAGGATACCATCAGATCCCGGTGCGACCGGAGGACATACAAAAAACTGCAACTATTACTCCGTTCGGGTTGTTTGAATGGTTGCGTATGCCTTTCGGTTTAAAGAACGCGGCACAGGCTTTCCAGCGACTGATGGACCGCGTGGGTAGGGGTTTACCCTTTGTGTTTATTTATTTAGACGACATCCTGGTAGCCAGCCCCTCAGTGCAAGAACACCAGGCCCATTTGCGGACCGTGTTCCAGCGGCTCCAAGACCACGGGCTCATTATTCAACCCTCCAAATGTCAATTCGGCCTGCCTGCTCTCGATTTTCTAGGACACAGAATTACCCCTGCCGGCGCTGTCCCTTTGCCAGAGAAGGTGGAGGCTATCCGGGCTTTCCCCAGGCCCACCACAGTAAAAGGGCTGCAGGAGTTCGTAGGCATGGTTAATTTCTACCATAGATTCGTTCCGGCAGCGGCGCGAGTCCTGCGCCCGCTTTTCCAATGCCTTGCAGGTAATCCGGTAGAGTTGTTGTGGTCCCCGACTGCAGAGTCGGTTTTTACGGCAGCTAAGGCAGCCTTGGCAGACGCCACCATGTTGGTCCATCCGAGCCCCTCCGCCCCCACGGCCCTGACGGTTGACGCCTCTGACGTGGCGGTGGGTGGGGTTCTGGAGCAGCAGGTTGGTGGCCGTTGGCAGCCTTTAGCGTTTTTCAGCCGGCAACTAAATTCGGCCGAGCTGAAATATAGCGCATTTGACCGAGAGCTTCTAGCTCTCCATTTAGCTGTCCGTCATTTCAGGTATTTCCTCGAGGGCCGCCCATTTGTGGCATTTACGGACCACAAGCCATTAACATTTGCTTTTTTGAAATTGTCTGACCCATGGTCGGCCCGCCAGCAGCGGCACCTGACTGCTATCTCCGAATTTACCACAGATGTCCGTCATATCGCGGGTAAGCTGAATGCCGTTGCTGACGCCCTGTCTAGACCTGCTTTTCCCCCTATTTCGGCGGTGGACTGCGAGGTGGATCCCCAGGAGCTCGCGGAGGCACAGCTCCTGGCGGATACCGTTTCGACGTACCAGTCCACCACTTCGGGATTGAAGTTGGCCCAGGTAGCTTGTGGGTCGGAGGGCACGAAAGTCTGGTGCGATGTTTCTCTTCCTCGCCCCAGGCCGGTAGTACCGCCCTCCCTTCAGCGCCGGGTTTTCGATGCCATTCATGGGCTGGCGCACCCGTCCATCCGCTCCACCTCTGCCTTAGTGGCAGCGAGGTTTGTCTGGCATGGCCTGCGGAAACAGGTAGCGGGGTGGGCACGTTCCTGCGTGCCCTGTCAGACCGCTAAGGTCCAGCGCCACGTCCAGCCCCCCGTACAGGATTTCGAAGTCCGGGCTTTTCGTTTTTTCCACATCCACGTGGATTTGGTCGGGCCTTTGCCTTCCTCCCGGGGCTACACCCACCTCCTCACGGTGGTGGATCGGTTCACCCGGTGGCCAGAGGCTTTCCCATTGTTTGATATCTCGTCAGCGTCTTGTGCTAGGACTTTGGCCCTTCATTGGGTAGCTCGTTTCGGGGTCCCGGCAGTTATTACAACTGACAGAGGACCACAGTTCACTTCGTCCCTCTGGGCCGCGCTGGCGGAACTGTACGGGTCCAAATTACAACCCACAACTGCATATCACCCCCAGGCAAATGGACTCGTAGAAAGGTTCCACCGCCAACTTAAGGCGTCCCTCAGTGCAAGGCTTGAAGGCCCGGACTGGGTAGACCAACTCCCTTGGGTTCTTTTGGGCATCCGGACGGCTCCTAAGCCAGATCTCGGTGCGTCGTCTTCCCTGAAGGACTGTGAGTTTGTTTTTTTGCGTAAAGATGCCCATCGCGCCCCGTTGCAGAGGGTCTATCAAGGGCCGTTCCGGGTTTTACGTAAGGGAACGGCTACTTTCACCTTAGACATGGGCGGCAAGAGTGAACTCGTCTCGGTGACCCGGCTCAAACCTGCCCATTTGGACCCGGATCAACCAGTCCTGGTCGGTCAAACCCCTAGAAGAGGCCAACCTCCGTTAGTTCCGCCCAGTCCACAAACCCCCGTTCCGACAGTTCCTCCGGGACCCCCAGTTTCGGCAGTTCCCCTAGGACCCCCCGTTTCGGCAGTTCCTCCAGGACCCCCCGTTCCGGTAGTTCCTCCAGAACCTCCCGTTCCGGCTGTTCCACCAAGTCCGGAACCTCCGGCTCCTGTGGTTCAGGCTGTCCCTCTCCGTACTCGTTATGGTCGCGAAATCCGGCTCCCTGCTAGGTTCCGCACCTCGGGTTCTGGGGGGGGTCATGTAGCGACCATAGAGAATGGTCCAGGTCGTCGAACCCTCGGATTGGCCAGCGAGGTCACGTGGGAACGCGACCATGGGGATTGGTCCAGGAAACGACATCGCTGATTGGCCAGCGATGTCAGGTGCGCGTTTGGCGCCCGTTTTAGCCAGTTCGGAGAAGTCTTCAAGGAAGACAGTAAGTTTATATTGGTTGTCCTGTAACTTGTTGTTTTGACTCTGTATTCGTGTATTGCGGCTGCAATAAACTTCGTCTACAACTAGCAAGTTTCGGACTCGCCATATAGGGATCATTCGTCGGTGCGGACCCAGTGGGACGAAGGGCCTGTTTCCGCGCTGTATCTCTAAACTAAACAACAACTAAATAACGATGATCTACTTTGTTTTGGTCGCGCTATGTTTTTCAGTTTTGCACTGTTATGGTCTGGTTGACGAGCATCGCAGATTTTTAATTGATTATATTTTTGATGATTGTAGATTTAATTAAATGTTATTGCATTAATTAGCCTGTAAACCTGCAGCAAGCAAGTATTTAATTGTTCTGTTGCTGGTATATCTGACAATTAAACACTCTTGACTACTGATGAATAGTAATTATGACAAAGTACTGGACCTTTTCTAGTTGGAGATAGGCACAAGCTTGAATTTAATGGTGAGAATTTTAACTGCCCAGATCTGGATTTTATTTCAATATTGTTGTAGATTGTGAAGAGGCTTCATTATTGGAGGCACTGTGCTAAAGCTGAGCACTTTAAAATCATTAACAAGTGAATTTGCTCCAAAGATTCTGATAGATAACATTATGAAAAATCACCGCTGACGAAGCCAAAGGTTGTTGGGCAAGGAAGTAGCCCTCAGCACTTCCACCGGCAATGCCTGGGAGTGACTCTTATTTTACTATATATTAGGTATGTTCCCTGCCTTTGGAAGGTTTTCCTATTGACTTCCATAGGCTGTAGTTTTCATGGTATTGGTCTTGTTTACTACTGTAATGGGCACTGAGACAGAGAAAAAAATTGTTTTGCGTGCTATCCAGGCATATCATACCATAATAAGTATATCAGGCACAAGGGAAAATAAACAGAGTGCAGAATATAGTGTTATAAGGGCAGAGAAGGTGCAGATTTAAAAGGGCAAGGGTTGCAATGAGATGGATTGGAATATTGGAAATTCACCCTTAGCACATGAGAGGTCTGTTCACGAGCGAAAACAGTTGGGAAGAAGCTGTTCTTGAATCTGGTAGTAAGTGCTTTCGAGTTTTTGCATCTTCTGCCTTAGAGGAGAGTGGAAAAGAAAGAAAGACAGGTCTGTGAATGGACCTTAATTAGCTGACAGCATGTAGTGTAGACGGAATCGATGGTGGAAGGTCGGTTTGCCTGATGGCCTGGGCCGCATTCACAGCTCTCTGCAATTTCTTGCTGCATTGGACAGAGGATTGAGGCATCTGGATGAATGAAAAGTGACATATATAGAGGTGAATTACTCTCTTCTCATAATTTTTTGCATTGTGCAATATCTCAATGGAGCTTTTTGAAGATATTGTATGCTCTTTCAATCGAGGCTGTCCTTGTCCTGGTTCTGCTCAGGTTTTAAGTCTGCTCACATGGCTTGTGAAACACAGATACTTCCACAGATATGGCAAGAAGTGGCCAAAGGGGAAGGGCAGTGAGGAGTTTGTGAGGTGATCTCCTCTTGCTATCACTTACATAGAGCCTCTTCTTCATCAGCAGACCGCAATCAGTACATTGGGCGGCATGGTGGCGCAGCGGTAGAGCTGCTGCCTTACAGCGCCAGAGACCCTGGTTCGATCCTGACAACGGGTGCTGTCCGTATGTAGTCTGTGTATTCTCTCTGTGACCACATGGGTTTTCTCCAGGTGTTCTCCAAATACGTTCAGGTACATAGGTTGATTGGCTTCGGTAAGACATTGAAAATTGTCCATAATACGTAGGATAATGTTAGTATATGGATGATCGCTAGTTGACGCAGACTTGGTGGATCAAAGGGCCTGGTTCTGGGCTGTATATGGAGCCTTGAGGTTCTCAATTCCAACCTGAATGTATCTTCTCTACTTTGAATGCTCATGGTCCTGAGGTTCTTAGAAGTTAGTAAGGAAATTGCATTTCTTCCAGGAAGCTTTGTTCATAAGTTCCTAAGGTGTAGGTGCAGAAGTCAGCCTCTGGGCAAAGTCAAACATTATCTGAGGTTTGGGTGACCTTGGTGGTGGAATTTAATCACTATAGTTTCCCATTAGTTTTGAAGTTTCCTCGGATATTTTTTGGAGATAAGATGCCACATTGTGGCAAGATAGATGAACAACGTTTTGGGACATAGATGTGTTTCACCCTTGTTTCACCCTGGGCTTCATTGAGATTGGTTTTTCTGTTGGCTAGGGCCATGGTTGCATGCGTTCAAGAGCAAAGGTAAAATGTGACAAATATCTGTGGGCAGACAGGTGGAAGAAACATTTCCCCAGTCCTTCCAAATAGAATCAAGGTTTTTGTGAGGTTGAAAGGGTCCCTGGCAGTTTTTGCATGGAGAAGATTACTCCTCCATGTATCCATAGGCAAATAAATCGCACTGTGATTTGGGGGAGCAGATGTATGGCCATTGGGATGAGACAATTGAGGAGGACACTGGTAATGACTTTCATGAGTTTATAAGTCATAGGAGCAGAATTAGACCATTCAGTCTATTGAGTCTACTCTGTCATTCAATCATGGCGGATGTGTCATTCCCACTCCTGCCTTCTCCCCATTACTTTTGACACCCTTACTAATCAAGAATCTGTCAATCTCTGCTTTACTTTCCCTGTGGCAGACAATAAAGTGATCCCTCTGGCTTGTCAAGTTGAAGGTCTCCTTTCTGGAAGAAGATCATGATTGCTGAATCTCTGAAGAGTTTGGAATAACCTTCTGATAGGTTGTAGATTTGTAATTGAAGTTCTTCATGCTGATCTTTAGGACTTCAGTGAGGATACCATCAGACCTTGATGGCTTGTTATTTTTGAGTTGGGGTAAGGCATTCCATATTAACCCACTGATCTTTCACTAAATCATTTCCAACCTAATTATGTTGAAATCCTGCACTTGGATCCGATAATTAATAAATCTCCAACCAAGGTTATAATGTCACAATGCAAGCCATGATTTTGCATTGAGGATTTGACTGAAATCTCCAGAACTAAATATTCCTTGAGCTTTTTTATTTGCTGAGGATACTTATGTTTAATGTGATGTACATGAATCAGCGTGTGAATGATACCTCATTTTTTTGAAAGATACAACATGGAAACAGGGCACAAAGTGCTGGAATAACTTAGTGTGTCAGGCAGCATTTCTGGCGAACATGGACAGGTGACATTTTGGGTTGAGACCTTTCTTCAGACTCAGTACGAGTCTCGAAACATCACCTACCCATGTTCTCTGGAGATGCTGCCTGACCTGCTGAGTCAAGCACTTTGTGTCTTTTTGTGTATTAATTAGCATCTGCAGTTCTTTATTTCTAGATGGAAACAGGGTCTTTTAATACTGCTGCGTCTAGTTTAGTTTTTATTTTAGAGATACAACATGGTTCTTCAGCTCACCGTGTCCACGCTGACCATCGATCACCTGTGCACAGAACTTCGATGCTACCACACTTTTGCGTCCACTCGCTAAGCACAAGCAGCAATTTACAGAGAGCTATTAATCTACAAACCCGCATGTCTTTGGGAGCAACTGGAGGAAACCCATGCCCTCACAGGGAGAACATGTAAATTCCGCACAGACAGCATCTGAGGCTAGGATTGTAGCTGGGTCCCTGGTGCTGTGCACTACCAGCTACCCCACTGTGCCCAAATTTGATTGTTGCTCCAATTTTCAATGATCTCTGATGTTTATACTTGCACAAACAATCAGTGAACAGGATTGAAGGTGATTGCTGTTCTATTCTGCAAAGATAATAATTCGAGAAATATCTTGAATTGGAATAAGTGCATTTGTGCAAACATTGTAAAAATATGAATCGATATGTTAAGGACTGTGGATATCTGTTAATCAATTTTATTGCTGCAACAATAATGCTACTGGATTATTATACGGTCAATAAAGTAACATTATAAACAAAGAAACAATCTATTTGTGTTAAATTTGTAAAACATAGCATGATTTTAATTTAATTATTCCTAATTGTGGAAAAAAACGTTGAATTGTCAATTTTTGATGATAGCTAAGAGTTGCAACTGTTTCTATGAGATCCTTTGCAATGCTTTCTCATTTTAATACAGCACTTTTAATAAATATTTGGTTCTGCTAAATATAGCAGGTGGAATAATCCAGAGATGAATGCCGATGTGTTTTATTTGCCATTTTGATCCATCTGACTGCACTCTTGTTTTTGAGGTCATGGAGTTTGAGTTACACCACTCATCAGACTTACCTGCAGAATATTGACTACGTTGCTGATTTGGTCGTGGAAGATAAAGGTAAGAGCTGAAAGGCTGCTTTCCCGATTGGGGATCTGTGACCAATGGTGTGCTACAAGGGTCAGTGCTGGGTCCTCTGATGCTTGTAATATATATATATATATATATAAATGATGTGGATGAAAATGTAGGTGGATTGATTAGTAAGTTGGCAGATGGCAAAAATTGCTGGTTGTGGATAGGGAGGGAGGTTGTGAAAGGATGCAGCAGCATATAAATCATTGGGAACTTTAAGCAGAGAAATGGCAAATGGCAAAAAATTGAGTTTAATCCAGACAAATGTGAGGCATTGCAAATCGGGAGGTTAAATGTAAGTGGAAAGTACACAGTAAATGGCAGGACCCCGAGGAGCATTGATGTACAGAGGGATCTTGGGGTACAAGAGCATCGTTCCCTGATGGTGGAAATGCAAGTGGATGGGGTGGTAAAGGAGGGGTAGGTTATGGTTGGCTTCATCGGTTGGGGCATTGAGTATAGAAATCAGGAAGTCATATTGCAGACAACTTTGGTTAGGCCATATTTGTAATAATGTGTGCAGTTCTGGACACAACATTGCGGGAAAGATGTGGAGGCTTTGAAAAGGGCTTAGAAGAGGTTCAGCAGGATGGTGCCTGGATTGAAGAGTATCACGAGGAGAGGTTGGACAAACTTGAATTGTTTTCTCTAGACTGTTGGAGGTTGAAAGAGTGACCCGAAAGTATATTAAATTATGAGAAGCATAGATAGGGTAGATAGAGTTTTTTTTACCCAGGGTGGAAAGGTCTAATACTACAGGGCCTAGGGTTAGGGTGTGAGGAGGAACGTTTAAAGGAGACTTACAGAACAGGTTTTCGAAACAGAGAACGATAGGTACCTGGAATGCACTGCAAAGGGATGTGACAGAAGCAGATACCATAGCAACATTTATGAAGCATTAAGAGAGAGAAATGAACAGGCAGGGGATAGAGGGATGTGGATCATGTGCAGGCAGATGGGATTAATTTAGACTGGCATCATGCTCAGTGCAGAAGTGATGGGCCGAAGCGCTGTTCCGTACTGTACTGTTCTATATTGTGTGACAGCAGGAACTCGGGAGGACTGGGCTAGTGAGATACAGGTGGTCCTGCTGCGCTGATTTGTGTCAGCATAGTGAGTCATCAAATTGCTAACTCTCAGCATCAAACGTGACAGTTGGCATGCAATGCACAGAGCAGCAAGGGAGTTTCATCTAACAGATTGCTGACACCACACTTACTGAAATAAGTGTTAAAATATTATTTTCCAGTGGCTTGTAATTAGATTTAATGTGGGTTTAAAAACTGAATTAAAGACTGCGACTCGTCACTGTCACTTTATTGCGTGCATTTGTTATCACTTCTGTCATGTCCACATAGCCAGCTTGCAAAGAAATGAAACACCAGGCATTATTTATCAAAAAATATATTTTTTAATGAATTTTGTAAGAAACACAAATGCCTAGAAAATAATATTTCATGGGGTTGTGATTTTTTGGTGCTGTTCATTGTATTTTTTTGTTATTAAACCATGAAGTTCAATAAACGAGTCCCAAAGCTATTTGTTGTTACCTCAAGTGGGATGAT